>NW_017306553.1:872899-995271 GCF_000935625.1 Nanorana parkeri
TTACAAATAATTGGGACTCCCCCCCCCCCCCCCCCATCACTAGCGTAATTATGATGAATATGCATGAAGCAGACAGGACACGGCGAGAAATTGTTTTTAATTAAACTTTCGGCTGGCGTAGCTTTTTAGAACGATTTGTGTTTTTTTTTTACATAAAAAGTAAACCTGTTACGGAAATATGGGAACTAAAAAAAAATGAGTTCCCAAGCAAGCTCATTCTGAGACTAAGATAGAGACTTGTGACCCTGCTGGGAAGATTCGCCATCACTTCCGGTCCCTGTGACACCCATATCTGAAACGTAGGGGGCAGTTTTCACCACAGACAGAAATACAAAGACTGCAATAGAAGTTCTTTCTCTTCCTTACTCTACTAAAATGTATTTATTTATTACAGGTGCTTATATAGAGCTGTCAGTTTACCCAGTGCTTTATATGCTATTCATTGTTATCAGTGCCCGCCCCCTCGGAGTTTACAATCGAAGGTCCCTATCTCCCATGTGCAGACACATACTGGAGTCCCTGCCCCCAAGCTGCTAACAATTTTAGGTCCCTATCTTGCATGCACAGACACATACTGGAGTCCCTGCCCCCAAGCTGCTTACAATCTAAGGTCCCTATCTCCCATGCAGACACATACTGAAGTCCCTGCCCTCAAGCTGCTTACAATCTAAGGTGCCTATCTCGCATGTGCAGACACATACTAGAGTCCCTGCCCCCAAGCTGCTTACAATCTAAGGTTCCTATTTCCTATGTGCAGACACATACTGGAGTTCCCTGCCCCCAAACTGCTTACAATCTAAGGTCCCTATCTCCCATGTGCAGACACATACTGGAGTCCCTGCCCCCAAGCAGCCTACAATCTAAGGTCCCTATCTCCCATGCACAGACACATACTGGAGTGCCTGCCCCCAAACAGCTTACAATCTAAGGTCCCTATCTCGCATGTGCAGACACATACTGGAGTCCCTGCCCCCAAACTGCTTACAATCTAAGGTCCCTATCTCCCATGCGCAGACACATACTGGAGTCCCTGCTCCCAAGCTGTTTACAATCTAAGGTCGCTATCTCCCATGCATAGACACATACTGGAGTTCCTGCCCCCAAGCTGCTTACAATCTAAGGTCCTTATTTGCCATGTGCAGACACATATCAGAGTCCCTACCCCCAAGCAGCCTACAAGCGAAGTATTATAAATATCCATAGCAAGGTCATGGGTTCCCTTTAAAAGCAAAACTTGTCAGATCAGAAAATGGGAATCTTGTTCATTCAGATAATGCAGCCACACAATACAAGGGTGTAGCCGAGGCCCGGAACTACTGCAAAAGCATTTTTCGACAGGCAGAGGCCATTCTAACTGCTTTGCTGGCTGCAGTTTGTTGTCTCTCTAATCAGTATCAGACTGGCATATGGAGAAGATCCAGCGTGGCTCTGATACAAAGGAATAGGGAAATGCCCGTGTGATGTCCTACCCATCCATAAAACTTGGCAATCTGACAGTATTTTTATTTTTTTGCAAGCGGTAATAGGCGATAGAAGCTCAGCCCCTAGCTTTTATGGCGCTCCCTGTCACTCCTCAGAATCAAACATGAAATATATATTTTTTCCATCTCGCACCAGATCAGAGCATCACAATAAAACAGAGTGTTCGTCTTAATTCCAGGCGAGGCGAGCAGCGCTCTGTAAACGCTATTGATGTCTTGCCTCCTCTGCTTCCCTCTAACAGACGGATTTCAGCAGCTAGAAGAAAACTGCTGCTTGGGGGTGGGAGGGGTGCAAACTATCTCAGATATTGGCAGAAAAAAAAAAGATAAAAGGAAACCTGTTATGAGAAAAACTCAAAGCAAGTATAGAGCCATTGAAGGCAAGACACGTTCCGTTCTAGAGCTGCAGCTAACGATTATTTTCAAAATCGATTAGTTAGCCGATTATTAAGTTCGATTAATCGGTTAATCGGATAAACTATAAAATAAAGTAGTTCTGATTTGCGACTCTGCAATTTGAATAAACATTTTCAGAGGGGTCACAAGTGGCCTATACACTGATCAGCCATAACATTATAACCACTGAGAGGTGAAGTGAATACCAATGATTATCTGATTGCAATGGCAGCTGGAAGTGGTGAAGATATTACAATGACACCTCGAAGATGGACGTGCAGGGAATATATTAGGCAGCAAATGAAGATTTTGTCCCTGAAGTTTATGTGTTTATGTGTTGGAATCAGAAAAAATGGACCAGTGTAAGGATTTGAGCGACTTTGACGAGAGCCAGATTGTGATGTCTAGAGGACTGGGTCAGAGCAACTCCAAAACTGCAGCTCTTTTGGGATGTTCCCAGTCTGCATTGGTCAGGCCCAACCAAAAGTGGTCCAAGGAAGCAAAACTGGTAAACTGGTGACAGGATCATGGATGTCCAAGGCTCACTGATGCACGTGGGGAGTGAAGGCTGGCCTATGTAGTCTGATCTAATAGAAGAGATACTGTAGCTAAAAAAAAATGAATGCTGGTTCTGATAGAAAGGTGTCTTAACACACAGTGCATTGCAGTTTGTTGCATATGGGGCTGCGTAGCTGCAGATTAGTCAGGGTGCCTATACTGACCCGTGTCCACCACCAAAAGTGCCTACAATGGCCACGTGAGCATCAGAACCAGACCATGGAGCAATGAAAGAAGGTGGCCTGGTCTGATGAAACACGTTTCCTTTTGCATCATATGGATGACTAGGTGCGTGTGTGTCGCTTACCTGGGGAAGAGATGGCACCAGGATGCATTATGGGGAGATGGCAAGCCTGCAGAAGCAGTGTAATGCTTTGGCCAATGCTCTGCTGGGAAACCTTGGGTCCTGCCATTCATGTGGATGTTAATTTGACATGTACCACCTACCTAAACATTGTGGCTGACCAAGTACACCCTTTCATGGAAACAGTATTCCCTGATGACAGTGGCCTTTTTCAGCAGGATAATGCGCCCTGCCACACTGCAAAAATGGTTGAATGGTTGAAGTGGTTTGAGGAACACAAGTTCAAGGTGTTAGACTTGGCCTCCAAATTCTCCAGATCTCAATCCAATCAAGCATGTGTGGGATGTGCTGTTAAAACAAGTCCGATTATGGAGGCCCCACCTCACAACTTCCAGGATTTAAAGGATCTGCTACTGATGGCTTGGTGCCAGATACCACAGCATACCTTCAGAGGTCTAGTGGAATCCATGCCTCCATGGGTCTGGGTTGATTTGGCGGCAAAAGTTCCACTCAATATTAGGCAGGTGGTCATATTGTTATGGCTGATCAGTGTTGGAACACTGGATTTATAAAAGGAAATATATATTTAAATAACACATTTTGTGCTTTAACTGAACAAGTTTTACTTTAAAGATCTATCTATTGCCTGTTGTGCCTGAAAATAGCTGTGCACCGCTGTCCATATACATGATTTACTAAAGCGCAACGTGCACTCCAATCCTGCACCTGATTCCCGTCATTACACAACTTATATCACAGAATAAATGAAGCTTGTGATCGCGGTGACAGCCTGTCACTGTAATCGCTGTAAAGGTTCTAAGTGTATTTTCAAGGAATCACAAGTTTGAACAATGTAGCACACTACCTCTTCTAGCTATAAGAGAAGAACATGATAGGTTGAAATTTAAATCACAGTGTGATTTTTTTTAAAATATAACATTTTAAAAGCGTTTATTTAAATCACTTTATTGATTAACCCCCTTCCCTACCAATCAAGCTTTAACAGTGTCAGCACTATGATAAAAGATGGAAATGAGGGCGAACACGGGGACAGTCATGTGGGATCCTGGGCTGCGGGGATGTATGCACTCAGCTTTGCTAACAAGCTCATCTCCCTCAAAATAGAATGAGCCCAATTCTTCCAAAAGTCAGTATTATTTGCATATTGCTTTCCCGGATTCTACAGGTCCTCCTGGACAGAAGTGGCCACAGCGTCAGGTTCAACACCGACACGTCAGCACTGGGAGCTAGGTCCCCTAAAAGCAAATGGAGAATAGACCCTGTATGTCTCCTAAATAGAAGAGCAATAGAAAAGCCATTCTATGGAGTTACAAGGGAGAGAGGAGTATAAACCTACATCAACCTAGATCAACCTACAATCTCCTTAAGAAGTGGACATCGATTCATGAAACGTGTAGAGTTGACTACCTTCCTATCTCCTCCATTGGACTTTTTGGACTCATTAACATATCTATATTTATGTCTGTCTTTATCTATCTATCTATCACAATAGTTCAGTAAGCACTCAAAGGTCTTCAAAAAGAAATAGACACTTAAAGCAGGGGTAGGCAAACTCTGGCCCTCCGGCTGTGGTGGCCTCGTGGACTAGGGTTCTTCTCCTTGGCGGTGATCAGTAAAGTTCCCCTGGGTTCCTGTGCCTGGTACCCTGGGCCTCCATGTCTCATGGACCTCTAGTTCAGGGGCGGGAAATATTTCTCCTCATACAGCTACCTCTGGAGTTCATACCTGTAGCTGTCAAGAGTCTTGCAACACCTCATGGGATTTGTAATTGCAGCATAGCTGGAGGGCCAGAGTTTGCCTACCCCTAGCCTAAAGTGTAGGTTTTATTATAATAAAATATTAAAATTGTATAATAAAACCTACACTTTAAGTGCTTACTCCTAGATAAAGACCTCTGGGTGCCTACTGAACTTTTGCTATACTACTGCTACCATGTGGAGCAACAAGGCCTGTTTTTCTGGATTGTGTGCTGGTAACAATTTTCTACATAGAATATTTATTTATTTATTTCTACAGTGGAATGTAGTATATTGACACCAATTCCAGGAAGATAATTTGATAATTTTGGGTATAGATTTGTAGGTATATGTTCTATTTTTAGCATATGTACAGTATATTCTAGAGCACTGGTTCTCAACCTGTGTAACCTCAGGACCCACATTTGTCCTTGGTCATTAAGACGCGACCCAAGTCGCACTGCAATGGAACACATGGCATTAGAGTACCGCGCGTTCCAGTGCGGGCGTACAAAATGTGGGTGTGAGGTGTGTTTGGGGTACCATTCAAGTGAATGGCAATGCAACACACCTCCTGCACCAGAATGCACGGTAGGTGCGATTCCGTGGTACATTATTAATGCACTGTACTAGTGTGAACAGGCCCTCCAAAACACTGACATACATACACAACCACAGACACAATCTCTCACACACACATGCACACTCCAAAATGTTTTTTTAATTTTTTCATATATTTCTAAGGTCCACCCAGTCTCCCTATAGTATGGGAACTGGAGTAGATCCTGAGCCTGGGGTCCAGTGTTAGCTGCTGTGCTGTGACAGAGCCTCCTCCATATGTTCATTGGTTGTACAGCTCCCATGCGTGCCTTGTAGAATCCAGAATGTCACTCCAGTCCAGGCACCTCTACAGGACACGTAAGGGAGCTGTATGCAATGCACGTATGGATGGAGCTCCCTTGCGGCCATACACCCAGCCCACCCCACCTCCAGCTGACACTCAGCGCCGGGCAGCATATCTTGAATGGCTGCTTGGTGCAGGAACTGACAGCGCTGCGCTAGAGGGAGGCAGAGGAGCCTCTCACCTAGAAAAGTGGAAGGCATGCGGCGACCCACTGAACACAGGGTCAAGACCCACTTTTGGGTCACGACCCACTATTTGAGAACCAAGGTTCTAGAATACTCCTGATTTATTTATTTTTTGTAATCAAAACAAATGTTTATGAAAAATGATTTCTTTGTATGGAGTATATAATTGATATGTATTGTACCACAAAAGTCCCATTTCTTTCCTTTTTTTTAGTGATTACTACTAATTGCAATCTGCGTATCACGTGTTCCAGATTCTCTCATTTTAAATTTGGAGCATGAATGTTCTTTGCATCCCGATACACAGGTGAGCACCACAGGAAGTATTTACCAGTCTCCAAATCGAAACGTGGAACAGCAACCAGGAAAAAAATGTGAAAGTTTTGGCCAAAGTGACTTTCAGATGAACGTTCCAGTAACTCACAAATAAACACACTCGCTGACAATTCCCCCATAGATGTGCTTTCAGAAATCCGACCCTTTACCACTTAAAAGCGCGGCAAATCGGCATCAAAGCTAAGCCGCGGGACGGTGGAAAACGTTGATGATGAAGTCGATAAATCCTCCTATTCACCAGGCAAACTTTTGTTAAAATAACAAGTGCGGGAAATGATGAGAGGGACAGAAGTGAGACTGCAGATCAGCAATCACAGAGAGAATACAATGTGATTGCATAAAGCCAATTATCTCTGGTAATGGGCTTGTTTACACAATCTGGAATCACAGCACCAACGTCTACTTCATCCGTGCAGTTATTACATTCTCTCCCGCGCCCAACATTGATCTATTTTTCATGAAAACATCCTACATGGATCTCGCCCTTGTGCTCCCCCGGAGAAGCATGCACCCTCCTTCAGTATTCATGTGTTGCTGATTTAATGCTGAATGTCAGGCAAGCAGATAAATACTCAGATTAAATACATACAAGGTAAACTGTTCCCCCAGACAAAGGATCTGTAGCTCTATTCATCCAGTCATGAGATTTACACAGTCCTGCCACACAGGACAGACCTGCCTGGCAGGGGCGGAGACTTGTTCTCTGTTGCAGTCCAATAACACTTACAGGTCTTGACCCTCCCCCAGAATGTGAATGGACTGCGAAAGGAGAAGTGGCACACTGATGAACCCATCTCTACAGTATCACTCTACTCTCTCCTCCTATAAGCATACCCCTTGTTATAACAGCAGCACAGAAGGACAACTGATTGGCTTCTATTGGGCATTTTCTCCTTCTTCTAGTATGAACTCTGCTGTATAGTGACTGTAAAACGCTGATATTAAGTCAAACTGCTTGCATTTAAATTAATATTTATAACAATGTATTGATGAATTGAGAACTGCCTTACAATTAGCTTTAAAGACCAACTGCAACCAAAACTTTTTTGTGTTCCGTCTAGGTGGGAAGGGTTAGAACCTCTGTCAACTTTTTATTCCTGTGTATGTCCCCATATGGGAGACTTTTTCTTGCTTCCTGTCTATTTGACAAAGGATTAAAAAATAAAAAAAACTCATCACTTGTGTGCCAGACAGAACAGGAAGTGAGAGAAAAAATATCCACAACCTTGACATGCCAGAACATGAAAAAAAAGTTTATACTCGTACAATAAAAGGTATGGAAATGCAAAATATGTATTTAAAATGTTTTATTGGTCCCTAGATAATTGCTATCATTGGGATTATGGCTCCCAGGGGAGAATAGTTGCTCAATTAAATGGTGTCAGTGGGATAGTTGTCCCCATTGGAAGAAAAGCCCTCAAATCATTGCTGTCAGTGGGATCATAGTCCACAGGAGAGAGTAGCTCCTCAAATGTTGTCAGTGGGATAGTGGCGCACAGGAGAGAACCCCCTGGGCCCACCAAATCATTGGAGTCAGTTAAAAGGGGCCTCCAAGGAAGAAAAGCACCCCAAATCTTTGGTGTCAGTGGCCCCCAGGGTAGCATAGGCCTTTCATTAATTGAAGACAGTGGGATAGTGGCCCCAGGAGAGAACAACCCCCAAACCCTTGGTGTCCGTTTGACAGGAGACACCGGGGAAAATAGCTCCCCAAATCACTGGTGTCAGTAAAATGGTGAATCCCATGACAAAAGCCCTTCAAATCCTTGGTATAATTTATGGAGCCCAGGGAAGAACAGTTGCTCAATTAAATAGTGTCAGTGGGGTAGCTGCCCCCATTGGGAGATAAGCCCTCAAATCATTGGTGTCAGTTATGGCCCCCAGGGGAGAGTAGCTCCTCAATTAAATGGTGTCAGTGGGATAGTGGCCACTAGAAAAGAACCCTCACCAAATCATTGGTGTCAGTTCCACAGTGGCCACCAAGGAAGAATAGCGCCCCAAATTGTTGGTGTCAGTGGCCCCCAGGAAAGAATAGATCTTTCATTTTTTGGACTCAGCTGGATACTGGCCCCAGGAGAGAGCATCCCCCGAAACCCTTGGTATTGGTTTGGCAGGAGACACCAAGAATCCCCAAGTCATTGATGTCAATGAAATGATGAACCCCAGGAAAAAAAAAGTAATTCAAATAATTTTTGTGAATAGGAAAGGGGCCCTCAGGGAAGACTAGTCCCTAAAATCTCTGGTGTCAGTGGGATAGATGGCCCTGTGGAAGAAAGCTCGCCCCACCAGTGCCTTTTCTAATGAGGTCTTTCTGTTTCAGATCCATCAGTTGATAACCACAGGCC
Source organism: Nanorana parkeri (assembly GCF_000935625.1). Taxonomy (NCBI): domain Eukaryota; kingdom Metazoa; phylum Chordata; class Amphibia; order Anura; family Dicroglossidae; genus Nanorana; species Nanorana parkeri. The sequence continues at coordinate 881,163 of NW_017306553.1, forward strand.
TAAGCAGTGTATAAAACCTTTGTCAGAACTCTATTGCGGGGGGAGGATGTCCCCTCAGTTCCTTTTCCTGTGACCAGGACAAATTGTCATCGGGACAGGAAAGCAAAGATAACAATTACTACACTGCCAGAAGTTCTAACCCTTCCAAACACTACTAAAAACATGTTCTTATTTTCTTGCCTGCGCCCCCATTTGAAAGATTTCTCATAACTTCCTGTTTTATGAAAAATAGGTTAAGCCGGAGTTTGGCTCTAATTGCCCGCCAAACACTGACATCCCAGCTGCTGGCAGACTGGCATTTTGGAGAAGTAGAAAAGACGTGGCGAGAAATAAGTCATCAATGCTGAGCACGAGAGCCGAATGTAATGTACAGGTGGAAGAGCTGTTATCACATGTCACCGTGACCTCGTACCTCAATTAAAAACCCTTCAAGCAGTCTTCTCAAATTTAGTCTCAGCTGCGGTTTTACGAAATGATTTCCCCCAAATTAGACGCGGCCTTGCGTCCAACCTCAGCACTCCGTTCGTGGCTTCTCATTAGCACGTCAAACATCTTATATTCACATTCCTTGAATGTGGTAAATTATTGTCTAATTTACCTGCAGAAAACCGCTGAATGCTAAAATGAGATTAAGGGGAACAGGAGCCAATTAAAAATAAATCACATTATGAAAAAAAACTTTGCCTAGCGGTGTCTATTCCAGGAGAAGGAACACGCTGGATACAGATTCATATTATAGCTCTGTAGAGTTTATGTGCCAAATTCAGCCTTGTGACCGTTTCTACCTTGACCTACATATTTCCACATTTACGGAAAGCAGACATTTAAAGGGTAGCTGTGTTGGGATAACAAAATGCTCCCTATTGGCAGAAAGATTTTAATTACCTGCCTGGCTTTTAGAGGTCCAGCACAGACTGTGGGTCTTTTGGTATCCTGGCCTAGTTAGGACAGTTGGGAACATTCCAGGAGTAGATGGGGCAGGCCTGTGTTAGGATGTTCTTTGGTCATCACCAGCCAGGCTGCGCACCCCCTACCCAACAAATGCAATAACGCTGAGGAATGCAGAGGTTGCTCCAGCCCTGTCAAGCCCAAGAACCTGAATGACCCCTTTCTGCTTGAAGGTATTTGCTTATGCATACAGGTTGGCACCACATGGGCTGTCTTTTGAGGTTCTGCTTCTTGTAGTTAAAAGTCCTTTTAAAGCCTATCGTTTCATATGAGATGAATCAATAGACCTTTGAAATGTTAGTCACCCTTGTTCAATAAAAAAAAGGAATTGATTAAAATGTAGTTATTGTTCCTTCCAAGCACATGCATGCGACAGTACAGAAGGAGGTGGGTGGGATCCAGCAGGGCTTACTCATTACTGCCCTAAGGTGTGCCAGCTCCTGCAAAAGGCATGTCTACCTGAAGACTGACTGTACAGAGGCAGAATTATGGCTATGATAATGCTGTTAGCAATGCCCCACCCTTTGCGCTCTCCTGTACCACTGTAGTTGAAGCACCAACAGCATCTGCAGGGCTGACAACACTTTTGTGATTGAAATGGGAGAGGTAGAGCATTGTCACCCTATCTGAGGAAGCAGCAATTCCACAATTCTGCTAGCAGGATCACCGGTATTCATAGAATATTACAAGTGAGAAAAAACAGAGAAGAAAGAATTACTGAAATGGGCTGAATAAAAAATGAGAGTTTAGGCTTTAGTTATCATTGACAGGAATTTCCAACAAAGATGAACGTTTTCTTTTTGACTGAACCTCTTCGTTTAGTAATCAGTTGGTGACACCACCTTGAAACTCGACTAGTTCAAAACTGAAGCCCCGGTTTGAATGCTTACACTAATTGGGAGCATAGTTTCAAGGCTATGCTACAATAGAGAACTTCAACAGTCTGTCCCATGAAAACCTGGGAGCTTCAGGAGGCAGGCTCCACTTTGCGTCCCCATATGGAGCAGCTTCAGAAAAAAACATGGTTTTAGCATTATTGGAAATACCCTTTAAGACTTGTAGACAATTTTGCCATGTACCAAGCTCAATAAGGTCCTTCGGTGCTCCATAGACCTTGACATCAACAATCACATAGGGTGACCATTCATAGTTAGAAAGTTAGTTGGACTGAAAAAAGACACAAGTCCATCGAGTTTCCAACAAGGATGAACGCTTTTTGACTGAACCTCTTAATTTATTAATCAGTTGGTGACACCACCTTGAAACTCCACCAGCTCAAAACTGAAGCTCTGTCTGAATGCTCACACTAACTGGGAGCACAGTTTCAAGGTTATGCTACAATGGAGAACTTCAACAGTCTGTCCCATGAAAACCTGGAGCTTTAGGAGGCAGGCTCCACTTTGTTCCACCATATGGAGCAGCTTCAGAAAAAAACAGATGGTTTTGTGTTATTGGAAACCTATGTGAGTCTGGATGAAACACCCTCGAAGACTTATAGACAATTTTGCCATGTACCAAGCTCAATAAGGTCCTTCGGTGCTCCAAAGACCTAAACATCAACAATCACTTAAGGTCATTCATGGTTAAAGTTATTCGGGCCAAAGAAAGACACAAGTCCATCGAGTTCATGTTTGGAGACCAGCCAGCACAGATTCTTATGGGCTGTACAGATTGTGAACCAATATCCACCACCCTTTACTATCTACGCCTAGTAGAGCTGTGTGACGGACTCTCCTGATACCCCGCCTGGTACCACCGCCAACTACTGCTTCCCTGCTCGGTACCTTCCAGGCCAGCATATACCCTCATTTTCCCAATAACTAGACAACACTAGTTTTGAGGTAAAGTCAACGCCTCACTTTATTTTCAAACGGGACAAGCATTTGTAGACATTAAGGGACAATCCCCTTCCAAACATGAATGCCGCCCCACCGAGAACCAATAAGAACAGGTAAGAACGACTTTCAAACCAAATAGTAAACCCATAATGCACAGGGGCAAGTAGACCCTTATCCTATCAATCTCAGTGTTCCTTAGGGTCCATGTGCCTGAGGTCAGGAAGGTGGGTAAGTCAGCTTGGGGGGGGGGGGGGGGGCTGACTCACTATCTGAATTGGGCTACACAAAGCCGGAGACCCAGCTGTGAAGCCCCTGCAGCCCTTGTGTGCGTCACAAGCTGAGATCCTGGGCTTCCCACCAGAAACATCTGTATGGGCTTCGCACATTCCCCCCCATGTTTGTGTAAACTTCCTCCAGGTGCTGCAATTTCCTTCCACAATCCAAAAATATACTGATGGTTTGGTGGTTTCAATACAAACTGGCCTTGGAGTATATCTAAAATTGTTAGCTCTCAAGGAAAAGAAAACTGCAAATGGCCTATTTACTCAGCAAAGTGCTGTGGGACATGTTGTAGCTACATAAAAGAATAAAATAGACGAGGCAATGACCCAAAGCATTCCTGTTATAAGGCTGGGTTCACACCTAGGCGTATCGAATATGCGCATTTGTCGCGCGTTTCGTGCTGCACGTTTTTACCGCGATTCGCGGCAAACACGCGTTTCCGAGGGCTACCTGGCTGTATCCCAATAGATACGCGCGGCAAAAACGTCCCAAAGAAGCTCCTGTACTTCTTTGGGCGTAGGGCGTTTTGTAGCGCGTACATACGGCCTGAAATACGCCCAGGTGTGACCCATGCCCATAGGAAATAATGGGATTTCGGTGTTTGAGCGTTTTGCAGAGTGTAGGAACGCGCTACAAAATGCCAAGGTGTGAACCGGGCCTAAGGGTTATCACATGTTGGGAAGATAGGCAGCGGAGATAAGTGACAAGATAACAGGATTATGAGTAGAAGAGGAAGATACAATGATGCTTGGTAGGGCTGAACATGTGTGAACGTGTCAGTACTAAAAACTGTCAATTTTACCTCTACAGCCGCCACCTACAAAGATTTCACCTACCAGGGTGCGTTTGATTTGAAAATGAATTAGGGAAACCAGTATTGAAAGGTAATGAGACTGTCAAAGCTGATGTCTTATAATGCTAGCTGCCATGCTAATCCAGTGGATTCAATGTGATCAACTATCAGCTATGCATGTTAGGTGTTATGTATCACTTGCTGTATACTTGTTCCCGATGAGGAGATCAACACTAAAGCCAGAACCAGCTAGAAAATTAGCATTTTCAGAAGAAGGTCAGTGATGCCAGCCTCCATACTGCTATCAGTACAGGTTTCCTTTAAAGCCCATGTGGATGCTTTAAGTTCCCCGCACCATGCTTTTCATCCAAGGATCTTGTGGCCGGGCCAATAATGTTACACTTCTCCTGCAGCAATGGCAGTGGGTGGTCCCGACTGATGCATAGAATGGTGCTTATGTAATGATGTGTGAGCGCCATTAGGTGCAGTAGCGTTCTAATTCTAGGAGAAGGTCCATGACACTCTGGGCTCATAGGAAGTAGGTTGAATGATGCTGGCTGCCATTCAAATGGAAGACTGGTGACATCTAGTGGCCGAGATTAGGTTTTGATGAAGTTCCGCCTTAAGAGAAGACAAGGAGCCAAATTTGTTGTCCTCATATTCTGGTTGCCTACCACTACACTGATGCAATGTTGATGCATGGCTCAGCTAACATCTTAGGAGACCCCGGAGAGCAGAACCCAGCAGTGCTTCGAGAGACAGAGCAGTCCATGATAGCCTGGGCTCATAGGAAGTAGGTTGAATGATGCTGACTGCCATTCAAATGGAAGACTGGTGACATCTAGTGGCTGAGATGAGGTTTTTTCTTATAGGTGCAAGACATAGGACTTTTAAATGTTTCTTCAAAGATTAAGTTCCGCCTTAAGAGAAGACAAGGAGCCAGATTTGTTGCCCTCATATTCTGGTTGCCTACCACTACACTGATACAATGTTTATGCATGGCTCAGCTAACATCTTAGGAGGCCCCGGAGAGCAGAACCCAGCAGTGCTTCGAGAGACAGAGCAGAAAGAGTTACGCTGCATATTCGGAAACACGCTCATCGGCAGACAATGAATATTAAGCCCGTCAAGAGCAGCAAGGCTCTGAGCAGCTTTTCTTCCTTTACTGTTGTATTTAATTACACTATTAATTATCTCTGAGATGCTTTCGGTACAGAGCATGGATCCCACCAAGCCTCATAAAAAACATTCCTCTCTGGGTGATACTGCAAAGCAAATGTTAGCTGGTGGTGTCTTAGAGCCAGGAGCAGATAGGGGGACCCTGATGAGCACTGAAAAAATATGAGCTGGGTAATAATGGGAAAAGAGCTCCGAAAAAGACCGCCAGTAGACACATACATGGGCTTTGTGGAGCAATGTCATGGCAAATGGTTCCGCCAGACAGCACAGAGAGGAAAGAGCTCTGCAGAGCAGTGGAGTGGCAAACCGCTCTGGAAAACACCATCAATGAGCTCTGCAAAGCTGTGTCAGAACAGAATGGCTTTGTATGAAAAGTAATGATGGGCTGGGGGACATTTCACACAGCAATGTGCAATCATTGCAGCAAGCATACCGGAAACACATCTCAAATAAAAGGTGCACTGCATGGCCAACGTGTGGACAACTGACCATCATGCCTACCTATATGACCACTTAAGGGAACTGTAGCATACAAAGACATTTTAGCTAATTGTGCTCATCCAACCCTGTGGCAACAGTTTGGTGAAGGTCATTTTCTTTTTCAACAGGACTGTACCCCTATGCACAAAGCCAACTCCATGAAGATATGGTTAGAGGAGTTTGGTGTGGAGGAATTCAAGTGGCCTACACAAAGCCCTGACCTCAACCCTACTAAACACCTTTGGGAAATAAAAATGGCTGCTATAACAGTTTGGTATTTCCTGCAGCAGACAAATTCATATTTCCCTTGTTAATCCAGCGCTGAGAGCCCACACGGAGCCTTTGAAATTGAAATGCCATTGTCTTCATCTTGGCATTAAAGAACGTGCAAGTTACCAGATGTGGAGAACAGAACTGAGCAGCACTTAAAGCTGAAGTTTAATCTGCTCATATTGTGTCTTCCCTTGTTCTTCCTTCTGCCCCTCAACAACGTGCTAATGAAAAATAAACTTATTTTCATTGCATACCTTATTTCAGATTTCGTGACCTCATCAATGGTTCTCTGCACTTTTCTATGCAATGCAGTCAGGTCATGTCTGGTGGGAGGGGCCGGCAGGGTGGTGTATATAGCTTCCTTAAAACATCACAGCAGGCTACCGCAGCACTCCTCTCAAGAGCCCTCAGGCCTGATGCAAGCAGTGGGCTGGCTCTTGGGAGAAGTTTTACAAATATCAAAATGCTTTGATGGGTGGATGTCAGTTTGGAGTTCCTAGGCAGGCTGCATTTGCATGCAGACTCTCCTATGTACTGCTAATTAGGGATGTACCGATACTAATATCGGTGCCGGTACTCGTACTCGCCCAAATGCTCTGATGCCTAGCCCGATACTTCCGGTATCAGGAAGCAGGCAGCGCATCATTACACGCTGCTGGGCTTCCTGATTGGCCGGGAAGCCGGCTCCGTGCTTTCTCGTCACTTGTGACGAGAGAACATGGAGCCGGCTTCCCAGCCAATCAGGATGCCGGGCAGTGTGTAATTGACGTGCTGCCCGGCTTCCTGATTGGTCGGAAGCTGGCCAATCAGGAAGCCAGCCGCCGTGTAATGACTAGGCACCAGAGCCGAGAGCCATGGCCTAAACAGTATAGCGAGCCCACTAAAGCAAGAGTCTCGAGCCGCAAGGGGGGAGACCATTAGCAAACCGAGGGTTTAGTCAGATATAAAAGTATAGGGCAAAGGTCAAGAGGTAGAGAAAGAGGGGACAGAGAAACCCGTTAGGGTCCAAGCAGAGAGAAACCTGGGAAGGTACTGTAGAGGGGTTAGAGAAAGAGAGGGGGGTCAGGGACAACCCCCCCCCCCATCCGCCATCTAGTGGGGTGCTGCTCAATCAGTTCTCGTCCTTTCTTATCTTTGTGTCAGCCTGGAGGTGAGGTCTCATCAGGCAGGTGTCGATCGGGGGGCACCATGCTTTCTGATTGGACGGGAAGCTGGCTTCACTCTCCCTCGTCACCTCATGAAGAGGGAACATGGAGCCGCCTTCCCGTCCAATCAGGAACCCGGGCGCCGGGTCATTACACAGCGCAAAGCTTCCAGAAAGCTGGCTCACTAGGTCACTAGGTGACGAGAAGCATGGGGACGGCTTCCCTGCTAATCGGCGAGCCATTACACGCCGCCTGGCTTCCTGAATGGGACTTCTGGTACTCGATACCGAAATACCGGTATCGGCGCATCCCTACTGCTAATGATGCCGAGCATCCATAACGGAGTCTGAGAAGTATGCAATGACATCACAGTAAGTAATCTCAGTCCAGGAGAGGAGCCTGTACAACTATGGAGGGAAGGCTGGTGCCAAAAGTGAATAATAATAAAATAAAAGTGTGAATCCAAAAAATTATGGAATGGCTTCCAAATGACATATAAAAGAGCAGCATTGTGTTTTATCTATTGTCCCGGGTATCCCGGGTATCAGAGAACGCAGCACATCCCATTCACATCTATATAAGAAGGAGCCAGCAGCTAAACCTCTCCACATCCAGCGGCTGAGAATTGGTTAAGGATGAATTACTCAGTCTTCCTATTGAGTTGCACTGAGCCGGCTGTTTGATAACAGACATCCCCCGCTGAATTGGTGCTATTTATAAATGCTCAGAGATGTCACACCAAGTCATTTCTCTGCAATTTTCGGGACTCAAAAGACGGTGATGACTGAGACAGATTTCAAGGATGCTGTGACCCCCCGGAGAGGTTCCTTTACGACCAGGTGCTTTACACAGCAAACGTCTTCAAGATAATCTCAAACAACCATTACTCAGAATCCCCCCAAAAATCTGGCTTCTTTTACTGTGTTATCGCTCCCCAAACTCTATCACAAAGATAGAGTCGTGTCGGATCATACATTGATGATGGCATGAAACAACTGTATTGAAGAGGGAATAATTGAGCCTGTAGAGTTAAGCTGCAATTTGTCATACACCAATGGCTCTAGATTGACAGCCAGAGGGGCATAAAGCACACCACCTATGATTAATGTTCTGAAATGGTGATTAGTGATGGACCTGATGATTTGTAAATCTCTATGGACTTTCAACTCTGCCTCCTACAGTCCTAAAATAACCGAACGTTTCCATACATTCTAAGAATGTCTAAATACATGTAAGGGAACCGGTTTGAGCCCTGTTCTGCAAAAATAGTGTGATGACAATAAGGCTTCACCAAAAGCAACCTCCTTTCCCTCAAGGCTGTTATGCCTCCCAGTTCTAGGATGCCCCCAGGACATGGGCAGAACTGGGATGCCTGTCAGGACCCCCAGAAAGAGGGTTCAAGTACTGTGACAGATGATCCGGAGAAAGTAGATAATCCATACCTGGGCAGGAAGTCAGGGCAGGTGGCCTTCGGGGAGCGTTTGGGGCAGGCGACGTTCAGAAACAGTCCGAAATACAAAGCAGGGGTAAGTAACAGTACAACTGGCTAGGCAAGGCAAGAAGACATGAGTCAAGGGGCTAGGCAACACATGCTATTACAAGCCTAGAGCCCTGGGCTTATGGTGCTCAAATAGAGAGCGCCACAGCACCAGAGCCAATCAGGCTTGAGGAGGTAAGATGGCTTGAGTGCTGACTATCAACGAGGACTGTGCCTGTGGAGGCTCGCCACCATGTGTCAGGCTGAGCAGCAGGACAGAGAGTGGGTTTAGGTCTCCTAACAATACATTCCCAACTGTCTACTAGTTCCCGGAATACACCGTTCCAGCGGCATACTAAATAGACTACAGTTATGATTTTGTGTCCATTAACCCGGCTCTACCGCCTTGCCTGTTAAAGAGGATCTGTCACTTTCAAAGCACAGGGACAGGTTCCCTTGCCAGGCCACCCTTCACGCACTTATACCTTCCCTCCCTCCGCTTTTTGCATTTATGGAAGCCCTTGGCAAATGGCTAGTACTTCTGGTTATGGAGGACCATGCGGCCTTCTCCCAGGAAAAGAACTTCCAGAGGTGGTGTCATGATGCAAATATGCAAGAGGTCTTCAGGAAGAAGTCTTCAGAAAGTGGTCCTTAGCTCTTCAGGAGCAGGGGTGGACAAATAAAGTGGCAGTTCAGGAGTCAGTAGGATGTTGTTTTAGGAGCCAGCTTCATTGTAGACGACTAGAAAATCCTCCAAATTTGGGCGCCGGCTGTAATTTTCAAGGAGCAATGGCTACCTGGCTCCTGGGATTTGTCTAGCCCTGGTGGAGAGCGATAGCCACTGTCTATGATAAATGACCCCCCTAAACATCATTCACTTAGGCTTTACATCACAAGTTTGCATTAGATTTGATTTTTTGGGTGGGTGATTTAATTGCGTATGGCCAAATTTATTACCGGTCTGGCTGCTTGAGCCAAAGATGATCAGCCAGCCGTATATCACAAAGTGCCAGGTCTTGCAATGCAGACGTTTAGTGCACAGCGCACCTGCTGACACACTGGGGACCCATGTAGATGGATGCTGAAGCAGCATTCATCCCCGCCAGCTTCTAGCTGCATTCGGAAGAGTCAGAGCGGACTGCTAATGCTGCTTATAAGGCTCAGTGAAACCTTAAGGCAGTGAACAAACCGTGTGCGCCCAACCTAGCAGAACACAATGCAATAATGTCATGTCCTATTTTCCTGCATTGTGTAGCATATGTACAGGCACATTAAAAAAATGAAAAACATGCTTGAAATCCTTTTATCTTATCTTTAGGAACCCCTTTTGTTTACCTCTTTGTAATGAAGGCAAGTATGTTCCCAGACACACCCACTAAGCCATCAATCAAATTCAATCTGAATCCGATCGGTGACATTTCAAGCAGAAAAAGAGAGAAAATTCATAAATTCGAGAAGCAGATACACAAATGCCATCTGTCAGGATTTCCAAGAAATCTGCCAGCTGTGGTTGACAATAGGGATGCACCAATATCGATACTAGTATTGGTGTCGATACCGATGCCGATATACTCGTACTCGCCCAAATGCTCTGATAGCTTCCCGATCCCGTAAGATTTCCTCTGACCGGCAGTGCCAACTTGGAGCCAGCTTCCCGTGCAATCAGGAAGCTGGGTGGCGAGTAATGACCCGACTCCCTGATTGGTCGGGAAGCCGACTTCATGCTGATTGCCTGGGAAGACAGCTTCCCAGGCAATCAGCATGGAGCCGGCTTGATGCTGATTGGCTGGGAAGCCAGTTTCCCGGCCAATCAAGCCGGCCAAACAACATGGAGTCGGCTTCCCGGGCAATCAGGAAGCCGGGCGGCATGTCATTACCCACCACCCGGCTTCCTAATTGCCCGGGAAGCCGGCTCCATGCCAGCGGAAGCACCAGTATTGGTATTTGGTATCGACGATTACTGAAAACAAAATATAGGTAATCATACTCGATACTGAAAAACCGGTATTGGTGCATCCCAAGTTGACACATAACTCAAGGTAACATAGGTGAACTGTCTGACTTTGTCTCCAATGTTTGCTGGATAGCATTAGCACTGGCTGGTTTCACTGTTGGCTGGAAATGCCCTCTAAGGACACTTGGGCCATAAGCAACATTTAAGTCCAAAAAATAAAAACCTCAAATTGTAACTGTTCCTCAAGGATCCCATTCAAGAAGGACGACACCATCTTTGTTCAGGCATTATCTAAGAGCAAGGCGGGATCGGGTGAGTATAAACTTTGTTCTTTTAGCTCCCTAGACAAAACGAGCACTTGACCCTTGCAGTGCCAGGGTAGCCCCATTTCAAGGGTTAAGATTTGATTTGCCCGGAGTTCTGGTATAATGTTTCTAAAATGTTCTCTTTAAGGCAAATCTATGTCCACCATGAAATAAGAAGGGGTTAAAGGAATAAGGATTTGGCTCACAAACCGGCCAGCTGCAAGCTAAGCACAAAGCTCCCTATAGTTTTCATTAGCGAATCATAAAAGGCGCTTCGTACCAGTGGCTCAAAAGTTGCTAAATGATATTCCCATCATGCAATGGGCCACTTGTGCGGCTGAAGAGGAGACCGAAGGCTGCACTTTTCCTAGAGACAAGTAGCTTTTTCAGCAGACCCCAACCCAAAATGTCATCCGAATGATAACACAACAGAGAACAATTCTGCAGAGGAGATTCGGGCGATCGGCGGGCTAGAGCAAAAGCGCGGCGCCCCCCATTTCAAAGAACCGCTCTCCCCCAAGCCGCAGTCAGCGCCTCCTGACACCGACGCGGATCCGTCTTTGTTCCTGAGATCGGGGCGTCCGCAAAGAGGGATTAGTCTCGGAATAACCTGGGCCCCGTCGAGCGCTGGCAAAACTTCCAAGGCGGTTGTCTTTGAAAGACAAAGCGAGCGGAGGCAAACAGAGTGTTCATTAGTCGGCGCCCACGCAACCACACAATTCAAACGCAGTGTGATGTGTGAAAAAGCCGGGATGGGCTGGTGGGGGAATCTGGATGAGAACAACTTTTACATTCTTGACAATTACGCCGCACACAAACAGGAACGCACGGCGGTCTGGAAAGCAGCCCGGGTCGTGTCATCGCTAACAGCGCTCCAGAAACCCCCCCTCCAGAGCCAACGCGCGTGAAACAAACCGGCTTACATTTGTGTATTTTAATGACAAGCTATAGTATCCTGTATACATTATTAATGGACAACAAATTAGAAATTGTTACTTACAGATTGGAGAGGAAACATTGCTGAGTACTTTATAGTCACGTTGCTGGGTCTAGTTAACAGTAGGTCCCCCTGCACTCCTTACAGCGCTTCCGGTCCAAGTGAAAATAGTGGTGCTTGCAGTGACAATCACGGATGGCGCCGTGTACAACAGTCAATGAACAATAGAAAATCACCAGCACCCCGTAAATAGAATTCAAAAAAAGTCAATTTATTTGGACTAAACGTCACACATATCGCATAATCCAACGTTTCGGGACCACGCAGGGTCCCTTCATCAGGGCCTTCCTTTTGGAGGGGGGCTACTTTTGTTCCCCGTGGTCCCTGTGCGTGTTGTAAAGTAGCCACCGCTCCAAGCTCACTACTGTGATGGACTACAATCTCAGGTTTAGTTTACCAATTTGTATTGAGATTATAGTCACTCACAGGAGTGAGCTTGGAGTGGTGACTACTTTACAACACGCACAGGGACCACGGGGAACAAAAGTAGCCCCCCTACAGAAGGAAGGACGGTGTAAGCACCAATTCAGAGATGATTTGAAGATCTACAGCCGAGTGTTACACAAATAAGATACATTGTTGTTAAAGGAGAACTATGGGGTCAGGGCTTTTCCCCATAGTTCTCCTTAGGGTAACGGGAGGACACAAACTAGCATCCTCCCTCCACCCTAAGCTCAGTATACCGCGAGCTACAGCTCGCGGTATACTGAGACGCCACAGCTGAAGCGGATCCCAACAATTATGTCTGGATCCGCCAAGCTGCGTGAGTGACAGCTGGCTCTGCCTATCTAGAGGCAGAGTCAGCTGTACCCGCCCCCTCCCCCGTCTGTTCCGGAGGATCAGAGCGGGGAAATCCAGCCCCGCCCCTGTCGCGGCGGAGAGCCGTGACAGGATCGAGAAGTAATCAAACGCTGGTATGTGTTCGCTCACTTCCCGATCTAATGAGCCGACCTGCGACAGTCTCATTGTCACAGGTCGGTTAGAACTATGAGGTGAGTGAAAAGCACTCACCTCATAGTTCTCCTTTAATAGTTCAGGTACTTGAATGCATTTTTAAGATTTAACTCCTGAGTTTAGTGTCACTTTAAGGACAGCATCTTTTAGGCCAGGGGCAGGGTGGTTGAGTTCCCCATAAGGTCTGCTACAATGGCAGTGTAGAGGATGGGGGGTGCAGAGCTTTTGCCTAGTGCCTAATGGTAGTCTTCGAGTTCCCCATCAGGTCCACCTCTGAACGACAGTGGACGGAGTCTCTCCACAGTACAGTGTAATGTATTTATAAAATATAACGCCTGAGTTTGGTGTCACTTTAAATACCGTTCAGTGGCAACAAACGAAATACATAATCTTATGAAATTCCTCTCTTTTGCGTACGCGAGAGCAAAGTTTTTCCAAGACGCCGGCTACGTGAGGAACGTGGGCCTGGAAGACCCAGCAGGGGGGATTTTAATTAATACAGTTTTGTTCAAAGAAATAAAGAAAAAGTGAGCCTGACTTCGGGCTGTCACCCAGGTATACGGAGCCGATGTTCTCCGGCGCCCAGCAAGAGGCCGGTGCATGCTGGGAAAGCGCCGAGCGGTAGAGACAATGTGGAATTAGTGATGGGAGGGCGCTTGCAGGAAACAAAAGCCATCTCTCACGGGGGAAGACGCAATTCCGCAGATGCTTCATGACAAATCTGTCAATGAGAGACAGCCGGAGTGATTTTAGGTAGAATTAAACGCGGGGGATGATCAGGACCGCAAGCAGCTTAGCGCTTAAATGCATCTCAATTTAGATGACGAGATGCGTCAACGGCTTATGTTAAATCACTCTCCTATCTTATGATCATTTACTGGAAGAACAATTGGGGTTTTTTTTTCCCCGCATGGAAAATAGAAAACGACATTCTAATCTTGTCATTTTTTTTTTGCCTACTGAGCTTCCTGAAGTCCTAGAGACACGTGAGGAATGAGGCCATGGTTCAGACTGCCAGGGCTGTACTGTGTGGCAGAGCTGTGTAACTCCCTGAACTGGATGGGCAGAAAAAAAATCCTTTAGCAAGTAAAACAGTCCCCGTATATGTATCCTATCCTCCTATCTATTTGCCTGGAGTTTAGCTTTACAGTAGCTATATTCTATGGAATATCTCGGAGTCCTCATATCTATTGCAGAGCGGAAGGGTAGAGAGGTGAGTGCTGAATGCCGCGGGACCGAGGATCAGGTGAGCAAAAAAAACTTTATTTGAGCCCCTTAGACAAAACAATTAGTAAAGTATGTCACCAGCACACCGTGGTTCAATCTTCAAGCAGTGATCATTTTATTGATGCACACACATCTTGTCACACTGCAACGTTTCAGGGCCACTCAGGGTCCCTTCATCAGGCCCCACTGCAAGGGTACGTTTTTGATTTTTCTGGAGTTCATCTTTAAGTCCTTCATATGAACTCTGGGCTTGATTCAGAACTGACGTGACTTGAAACGTCACCTTGTTACTGTTGGGAAACTTCTGCCCGTTAAAGTTAATATAAAGATTGATCTGCTGAATCTTTTTGGAATAAGCCATTTGTGTGTGTGTGGATTAGCTTGCTGGAGTAAGAGAACAGCACTATGTCTCTGCAGTATCCAGGACTTGCCCACTGCTGGAGGAATAGAAGGACCTGTGATGTTACCTTACCAGACCAAAACCCCAAGGAAAAATAATATGCATACTTTTTTATGTGGGGGGTGAGGGGGGGGGGGGTCCATAAGCAAAAGGTCCATAAGCAAAACGAGGGTAAAAAACGGGGGTAGAGAGACGCCAGCCTGAAGCTGGGATTACATTAAGACAAAATAGGAGCTTTTTCTGAATTTAGGTTTGCAGCAACTGTTCCTGGAAAGCAGCGACCGCTCATGGAATCACATCATGTGTCACCTCAAGCTGCACTTTAAATATAACTAAGAAAGAAAAGATTGTACAGCGAATACGTTAAAGGTAAAAAACATGAAATTAGCCTTAAACAGCCCTTGCATTGGAACATCCAAGAGCACAGTAAATCAGACCGAATAGCAGACAAAACAAGGTGCAATTACTCGCCATAAAGATGCGTCTCATTGAACTCATCAAATATTAAGGAAGCGGAGGGGGCTTCATTTGGATTTCTGCAAAAGAAACTCAGAGTTGATTCTTAAAGGGACACAAGCATGACTGCTGTCTTCAATGCATTATTTAATCAGCCTGTTTCAGTTATATCTGTGCCTCCTTCAAGCAGGACAAAGCAATGGTGGCTCCACCCAACCACTTACGTTTGGCATATGGGGATTACGTCACTCACTTCTCCTGCTTGTGGCAACATTGCTGCTCGGTGACCGGCCACTCCGGCACCAACGCCGTCACCTGTAAGGTTTGTCCTATTGGCGCGGCTCGCCAATTATGATGTGAAAGAGACGGTATAGATGATCTGACTACCAGAAAGGCAGCTCCTACATTCCACAGTGTCAATTTGCAAAATTGTGAATTGAGGCACCACACTCTTTTTACTACATCTTTATTCAATGTATGGTTGAGGGGACAGTATACAGATAACCAACGCATTTAATGCCAAACCAGCTGATGACGGCCCCATTGCACTCTCCCCCTCCAGATAAAATGGTATCCACGTTGAAGCCATCATTGTCCTGATACATTGTTTCCATTAGTAAGCTCTGATGAAGGGGGTATTTGTATGAACTCCCAAAATGCGCTCGCTGTTCTGATACTCTCCGCTCAACCTAACACTGAATGAAGATGTATATGGAATAAATGGAGAGTGGCGTTTCGATTGACTGTTTTGCAACTTGCGTCACAACTTCCCTCTTTAAAGGAGAACTATGGGGTTCGGGCTTTTCCCCATAGTTCTCCTTAGGGTGCCGGGATCCGCCCAGCTGCGTGACTGACAGCTGGCTCTGCCTATTCTTTCCAGGTGATGGCCTGGTACATTACCCCAACCTGTCCATCTGTCTCCCACTCTGACTGCCTTCAGGCGATCCCTTAAGACTCATCTCTTCAGGGAAGCCTATCCCACCTCAAACTAACCACTCAACCATCACGTTCTCAAAAAATCCATCCCCACACAGCACCTTCCTCTTGTATCACTTGCCCCTCCCTTTTAGATTGTAAATAGGGATGCACCGATATATCGGCCGCTGAAACATATCGGCCGAAAATGGCACTTTTGGCTAAATGCCGAAAGTGCCATATTCCTGCCGATATATCGGCGCATGCCTGCTTTCTTTCCTCCCCGCTGGGCGCTGCTCTGTGTCCCAACAGGGAGGAGATAAACTGTCACAGGCGGCTGAGCACTGTGGGAGGAAAGCGCTGTGAGCGGCCGACGTCTCTCCTCCCACACCGCTCAGCCTCCTATCACAGTCCGGTAGAGCGGTGTGGGGGCAGAGACAGCCCGTGCTGTCACAGGAGGCTGAGCTCTCCTCCCTATACCGCTCGCTCAGCCTCCTGTGACAGTGTGTCAGGATGGATTTTAACAAAGTGTGAAAAAAATGAAAATACATTTTTTTTTCGGTATCGGTCTGACAATTTTTTTTTTTTCGGTTTAGAAATTTCCATTTTGGTGCACCTCTAATTGTAAGCTCTCAAGGGCAGGGCCCTCCTTACCATCTCGTCTTGAATATTGTAATTGTAATGTCTTCCTTATATTGAAAAGCTCTGTGCAAACGCTCTATAAATCCTGTATAATAATTATAATAATCGTGGAGGTGCTTGTGGCAGGAATCCACAGCAAATCTGTATACCGTAAGTACAACCACATTCAAAATCCATAAATAAGTCATCTGTATTGGCGAACTAAGGGGGGGGGGGAATGACGTAAAAAATACATTTATACCTTAGGAGAAAAAAAAATACAGAATATAAAGAATAATGCAGCTTTAATCACAACCTCGCTGTCGAGCATCAAACCCTTTGTAATCACACGCTGTTCCGGGAGATGACAATGTATCGCTGCATCACGCTGGGTGTTCCGTTAAACCTGGGACTGGGAACAGAGCACATCAATCACCCGGCATTATTACTTCTCTTTTATCACTCCCGTCCTCGGGCAGCAAAAAAATTCCCCCAACATTTTAAGAGCAACCTGGGAAGAATACAACGTGAAGGCAATATCGCGGCTCCTATGCCGTCTGTACGCGTTATGATTTACTTACACTCGTCAAAAGAAATCTGAGAATTCAGACACATTGAGGTAAATGAGTAACGTGACGGATCACCTGGCGCCACAAAGTATTTCTTCTTTTAGAAGGGAGGCTAAAACTATAATAGCGGGTGATTATATATTCAACTCCGACAAAAGATACGGGAGCTACGCCTATCCAAGCGTTCAGAATGTTTTTACTGAACCGTGAAGAAAAATATCTCTCTGGGGTTCATCTAAATACAAACTACCGAGGACTAAAAATTCTTCTTGAAGGTCTCTGAAGAAATTTCCTAAAACTCCAGTCTGTATGTTTTATAGAGTGGGGATCCTCGGTCAAAAATGTGGGGCTTATTCACACCGGCGGTTGAACATTAAAGTGGCCCTTGACCATTTTTATTGACTTGCTTTGCTCCCCCTTTCTTAACAATACCAGATATTAGATTTTTTTAAATTACTTTTTTGTGGGTCCCATTTTGTCTGGGGGGCTCAAATAAAGCAGATTTACTCACCTTATCTGTGGTACCTCCCTCCTCATGTATCACTTCCCCCTCCCTTTTAGATTGTAAGCCCTATATTGTAAAGCGCTGCGCAAACTGTTGGCGCTATATAAATCCTGAATAATAATACTTCCCCAGGCTGCTAGACCGGTCCACGCAGCCTCTCCTCCCCTGGGCTCAGGCGGTCTAAGGACCGCTGCCGTCATCACGTCTTATGCAGGTCCATTGACTTGCATTAGATGTGAGGATGTCAAGGGACATTCCACAGCCAGAGTAGAGGGGGAAAGAGCTGAAAGCTGACCGCCACAGCAGTGAGGATCAGGTAAAAATATCTGGAAAAAATGAGTACTTAACCCTTGCAGTGCAGGGGTGGCCCCACTACAAGGGGACGTTCTACGTTTGCCTGCAGTTCTTCTTTAACTGTAAGTGGTGTCATCCACCTGGCTGTGCAGTGTGATGGGGCTGTGTTGGACCACCTGGCTGTGCAGTGTGATGGGGCTGTGTTGGACCACCTGGCTGTGCAGTGTGATGGGGCTGTGTAGGTCCACCAGACTGTGCTGGGTGATGGGGCTGTGTAGGTCCACCTGGCTGTGCAGTGTGATGGGGCTGTGTAGGTCCACCTGGCTGTGCAGTGTGATGGGGCTGTGTAGGTCCACCAGGCTGTGCTGTGTGATGGGGCTGTGTTGGACCACCTGGCTGTGCAGTGTGATGGGGCTGTGTAAGGCCACCTGGCTGTGCAGTTTGATGGGGCTGTGTAGGTCCACCTTGCTGTGCTGTGTGATGGGGCTGTGTAGGTCCACCTGGCTGTGCAGTGTGATGGGGCTGTGTAGGTCCACCAGGCTGTGCTGTGTGATGGGGCTGTGTAGGTCCACCTGGCTGTGCAGTGTGATGGGGCTGTGTAGGTCCACCTGGCTGTGCAGTGTGATGGGGCTGTGTAGGTCCACCTGGCTGTGCAGTGTGATGGGGCTGTGTAGGTCCACCTTGCTGTGCTGTGTGATGGGGCTGTGTAGGTCCACCTGGCTGTGCTGTGTGATGGGGCTGTGTAGGTTCACCTGGCTGTGCAGTGTGATGGGGCTGTGTAAGTCCACCTGGCTGTGCTGTGTGATGGAGCTGCGTAGGACCACCAGGTTGTGCTGTGTGATGAGGCTGCATAGGTCCCCCTGGCTATGCTGTGTGATGGGGCTGTGTAGGTCCACCTGGCTGTGCAGTGTGATGGGGCTGTGTAGGTCCACCAGGCTGTGCTGTGTGATGGGGCTGTGTAGGTCCACCTGGCTGTGCTGTGTGATGGGGCTGTGTAGGTCCACCAGGCTGTGCAGTGTGATGGGGCTGTGTAGGTCCACCAGGCTGTGCTGTGTGATGGGGCTGTGTAAGTCCACCTGGTTGTGCTGTGTGATGGGGCTGTGTAGGACCACCTGGCTGTGCTGCGTGATGTGGCTGTGTACGTCCACCTGGCTGTGCTGTGTGATGGCACTGTGTACGTCCACCTGGCTGTGCTGTGTGATGGGGCTGTGTAGGACCACCTGGCTGTGTTGTGTGATGGGGCTGTGCAAGTCCACCTGGCTGTGCTGTGTGATGGCACTGTGTACGTCCACCTGGCTGTGCTGTGTGATGGGGCTGCGTAAATCCACCTCGCTGTGTAGTGGGTAGCCCCACTGCAAGGGTAAGTTTTTTTTCTTTACCTAAACCAGTCCTTTTTCCTTTAAGGAAACCAGTAATGTCCTCTCTCCACCCTAACTTGATGACTGGACAATGAAGGAGCATCAGAAGACCAACAAAGTCATCCCTCTGCTCTCGTCTCCTTTCAGCGTGCTCCTTGTCAACACATCTGCATGCGCTGCACAAGCTGATTTGTTCCAATGTTTCATGTACAGCACCAGCAGCTCCTGTACAGGACCAATACCACAAATGGGAACAATTAATTGCTGCAGCGAGCGAGAGACCTCCGCTAAAGACCCCAATAACCAGCGGCTGCTTGGAGGGTCGCGGTGATCTTATTAGCGTTGCTGATTTTAATAAATGACCCCTCGTGTGCGTTATTACAATCGAATACGACGCAGAGAGAAGACTATTTTATTCATTTCAATAAAAGCGTTTTTGCTTTAATTGGCCACAATCAGGCTGAATAAAAATTAATACATTTCCCGCAACGCCCGAGAACTTTTTTCCACGTCGCAGGACAAAGAGGGGCCGCGGAATGATTAATCCTTTTAATATCATCCATATGCCCCGCGATTAATCCCCAAAGCAAAAAAAAAAACGGACGCTGGCTAGTGGGAGGACCACCTATCGAGCGCTGCCGCTAACAAGTCTCCTCGCTCGCGGTGGACTCTAAATGCTTTTAACGCCATGGGAAGCGCGGGATGAAACGCATTTCAGCCAGAGTCACGCGCTCGGTGTGATTGTTTGCGCTGTGCACGCGAGTGACAATGACTCTTTACAGAAGCAGAGAATTAAATTACAGTTTACTATAAATACATTCTCGCCATGGGGGGGAGAGGATGCGTCAGGCTGAATGCCGCAATGATGTAAATGCGTGCCTTTTGGCGGCAGGGCGGTTCAGGTCACGTATAATCTAACGGTGACCTGCGTCTTAGTGCTTCTATCCTTCATAATGGTGGAGTGAGTCACTGAGGATTAAAATCGACGCTCTGACCTGGATAAGGGGATACATAAAACCGGTAAGCGGTCAATGAACAGATTTCTCCCAAATTCCGCTATTTTATGAATTACCACGGTGTGAATAGTCTGCGTGATTACTAAAAAAGTCTTAGTAGGTGGATAATAAAGGAGTGTACAGACCACGGATCTAAGGAGCGGCGGTGCCTACATTAAAAGGTGAACTCCGGCCTTCCCTTCAGTCTTGCACAGTTGTATCGGCTCCTCTCCTGGACTGAAATGTCTTCCTCTTATTTCCCTGCACACTGTGAGCTTCCCATAATGTGCATTATAAGCTGCAGCAATCTGATAGAGCTCAACTCATTTCCTGGTTGGAGGAGGTCCAGCTGCATCTAGTCTTTCCTCCCCGTTCTGACTGTCCCTGGCCCGCCCCTTTCATTCATTGGATTCCAGTCCCTTTAATTATAGAAGCTCAGCACCATAGGAATTTCCTATGCTCCTCGTCTCCACCTAGTGGTGGGAATGGGAATGTCGTGGGAATGGCATTACCACAGTATATCGCTGGGCGAATAATAAAGCATCCCCTAAGAGACTGCTAGAAAAAAGGAGGAGGTTTTATTGCAGAAAAGACATAAAGAGGCTATTCTAATAAATAAAAAAATAACAACTCTAGACCCCCCCCCCCTACCCCCCAGCAATTTTTCTTTTCAATTTTAATTCCCTCCTTTATGTGACTATAAAACTGAACTCTGCGATAAGTAGATATTGTCCTCATACAAGAGTCATGTGTATTCTTAATGGAACCTTGGTGAGCTTTGTGTATTTCTTTGAGATGCAGTAATCCAGTGTGAGACTTGGAGCTTCCTGTAATAAAGACCCATCAGTGTTGCTCTCTCACCTTGCGCCGGGTGACTGGTCGTCATTCTGAGCATGATGAAGGGCAACCCTTGAGGCCCTGAAAGCGCTTGTAATTGAAAGGCAATTTGTCATTAAATGGACTTTTGCTGAAATCTTATTGGTGTGCTGGTGACATCTTTGCTGATTTGGGTGACTGGTCTTGTCTCCGCCCCCCTTCTGTAATAAAGACGGGTCACTGCAGCTCTCTCTCCTTGTGCAGGGTGACTGGTCTTGTCTCCGCCCCCTCCTATAATAAAGACGGGTCACTGCTGCTCTCTCTCCTTGTGCAGGGTGACTGGTCTTGTCTCCACCTCTCCTGTAATAAAGATCGATCACTGCTGCTCTCTCTTCTTGTGCAGGGTGACTGGTCTTGTCTCCGCCCCTCCTGTAGTTTTCTGTAGTGGGTGGGGCCTGCTGAGTCCCTCCCACAGCACTGCTCTCTGCACAGGCTATGTACAGCACAAAAATGATGTCACCACTGCATTTACAAAGTAATAATTGGAATTGCAAAGGCATTTGGTGCACACGAAGTGGATTTACATCCCTTTTGTTCCTATTCAGGAATATGATTAAACTAAAAGCTTTTGTGCCCAGAGTTCAGCTTTAATCAGCTAGTCTGTACTTGCCCTTTATCATCATTTACCCAGTACACCGGCTTTTCTAAATTAACACGTGAGAAGTTCTCCAACAAAAGACAGCATTGCCTCCCACATAATGTACAACGCAAAACAATTTATGTTAGTACCCAACCGCAAGGGCACAGATCTTAGACGGGCTGCTCTTGATCTGAAAGTATTGTGTTAGGAATGAACTCTGAGGTTTTTACTTTATCAAGTTTTAGGTCGGCTTGTAATAATGTCTTGTAGAAAAATAATGCGATTCAAGGAATTGGAGGGGGGATATTTTGGGGATGGGAGGATACTGGGGACGGGAGGATACTGGGGACGGGAGGATACTGGGGACGGGAGGATACTGGGGATGGGAAGATACTGAGGATGGGGAGAGTACCGGGGATGGGATGGTGGAGTACTGGGGATGAAGGATATTGGGCATGGGAGAATGTTGGGCTTGGGAGGATATTGGGGATGGGAGGATTTCAATAATAGGAGAATTTTGGGGATGGCAGGGTATTAGAGATGGTGGGTATTGCATATGGGGAGTTATCGGCGAAGGAAGGATATTGGGGATAAAAGGATATTAGGGATGGGAGAATATTGAGGATGGAGGATATTAGGGATGAAGGATCTGAAGAATGGGAGGATTATGGAGATGGGAGGATATCAGGGATTGTGAGGTATTGAGGATGGGGTATTTTAGGGATGGGGAGTAATGAGGATTAAGGTCTATTGGGGATGAGTGGATATTAAAGGATGGGGGAGGGAGGTGTTATTCTGCATGTCCCTGGGCCAGAACTACTGGAGTTCTTGGCAGCCTGAACTTTACAGACGTGCATCTTTTCCCTCAACCTCATTTACTATGTAATTAAGATCATATGTGTTCCTGTAGTTCTAAAGGTGACCTGGCAGAGTGCAAGAAGCAGCGAAACGTGTCGCATTTTCAGGCAAGCTTTCAAACTAACATCGCCATAGCAACCCGGGCAATTTGGAAACGATCCAGCAGAGCAGAAAAGGCTCCCGGGCTGCCAGGAACGCAGACCCGTGTGTCAGATTGAAAATAGAAGTGCGCATTACCATTTAATAAGTTTGCAGGAGGCCCGATGGACCCGGACAAAACAACGCGTTTCACACACTGAAGCTGCCTTTCCACATGGCATTTACAAAATGAAAAAGGAGCTGCAAACGTTATGCAGAGTATTTACTACGGAGAGAAGGAAGAAAAAAAAAAAAAAGCTTGGCATTTGTGAACTTTTTATTCGGAAATATTGTATACAGCGTTGCCAACCTGGAAATGAAAAGATTATAACTTAACATTTCTATGAACATTTTCCCATAACAGGCTGCCAAGGAGAAACATATTATCTTGTCTTGTTTAGCGTCAGCAATGCTGCATCAGAAATAGATTTGTCACGTTGTATATAAACTTCTTATGAAGACTAGAGGTGCACCGAAATGAGAATTTCAAAAACGAAACCGAAATAAAAAAAAAAAATGACAGGCCGAAACCGAAAATGTTTTTTATTTTAACTTTTTCAAATTTTTTATTATTATTTATTTTTTATAAACTTTTTAATTTTTAATTTTATTTATTGATTCATTTTTTATTAAATATTTTTATTTTTCTAATTTACTTTTAGGGGCTTCGGGGATATTTTCCTTTTAAAATAGAAAAAGAGATTGAGGACAGAGTCCTCAATCTCTTTTTCTGCAGCCCCTGTTATCAATGAACAGGAATCCTCTATACTGAGTGTTCCTGTTCATTCACAACATGAGGACAGAGTATGTTTACTATATCTACAATCATGAATGAACAGGAGGAGATGTAGATCACTTCCCATTCATTCATAATTGAGGATATAGTAAACAGACTCTTTCCTCAATTATTTACAAACACTCAGCGATCACTGAGTGTTCGCACTCGTCCCCTTCCTGACACGTTGCCACAGCAGGCTGAGTGAGAGGAGTTCAGCCTCCTGTGACAGCGCTGGCTGTCTCCGCCCACACATTGCTCTGCCGATCTGTGATAGGCGGCTGAGCGGTGTGGGAGGAGAGATGCCGGCCGCTCACAGCGCTCTCCTCCCTCAGCGCTCGGCCGGCATCTTCAGCAAGTCGTCTTCACCACGTCTAGATGCCTGAATGCATTGAGTTGCTGCCATGTGATTGGCTGATTAGCAATTTGTGTTACTAAGCAATTGAACAGGCGTACCTAATAAAGTGGCCGGTGAGTGTATATATTAGGTGCAATTAGGGATTCCTGCATCAGGAACTTGCGATTTCCTGCAGCAGGAAACCCTAATCTGTCGTTTATAAGCGGCAGCTGTCACCCGTTCAAGTTAATGACCAGGTGACAGCCGCTGTATTTAAACACCTGTACCCCACAGGTGTTTAAATACATATAATCATATTGCATACCTGTATTGTATGCGATATGATTATATGCGGTCAGGGATCAATCACTCTCCCTGAACGCATCGATCGAGTGATTGATTCCTAACTGCAGGTAATTGTATCACATATGATTTCACGCGGTGTGCTGGTGTTTAAATGCAGCGGCCGTCACCTGATCGTTAACTTGAATGGGTGACAGCTGCCGCTTCTTGTAAATGCAGATTAGAAAAACCTGCTGCAGGAGATTGCAAGTTCCTGACGCAGGAATCCCTAACGGCACCTATGATACAGGTGTGAATGAGAGCTAACAGTTATATTTGCAGGACCAACTTTTGGGGATCTACCATCTTGGTCATGGACTGAGAAGAAGGGGGCGGATCTCCGAAAGCTTATTCTGAAGTGCAAATAATAACAGTATCCCAGATTAGTATTCATCTGGGTTGCTGAATAATAAGATGAAGAATCGGGATTCTGCACCTGCACGTAACATGCAAATAAGTTCGCGGCTTCCTCTTATTTTTAGAACCATCATGTTTTCCTAATTACCCAGCCAGGCTGGTGCTCCGAGGATGGAAGATGGCTGCCGTCGGGCTAAGCGAGCCCGGGAAATTACTTGTTATTTCTTAAAGGTAAAAGGAACTCGCTACTCTCCAGCAGAGAAAGAAAATAAAAGAGAAAGGAATACGGCGGCGTAGCGTGCATTTCGCCGCCACACTGAGGCTGCAGTTTTGCCTCGCAGCTCCTGCGCTCCTTCGGATAATTCTAAAGTCAGCAGATTCCAGTTTCCTCTCCTCCTTCTCGTCGCTTTGATATAGCACTTTCTAAGGGCCTGGCTCCCCCGAGGCCTCCTTTGCTATACTCTTACCCCTCCGAGTCCCGGGGAGGACATGAAAGGATCACGGTTGTGTTCCTATTTCACGGATCTCTTTCATTGACTGAGATCAGAAGCCTTTCTTATCGGAGGTAAATTGGGGCAACTGTGTCTAGGACTCTGCGCTATTCTGCCTGGTATCCAGATACCCGTCAATGATTCACAAAGAGTAAAAACGTCTGCCGAAGACAAGCCGCGGTGTGATTTTAGAGAGTACTCAGATCGCCTTAATAATGTAACTTTTACCTGAAAGTCACTTTTTTTTTCATGTGGCTTTCTCATTCTTGTTTGCTGTGCTGGATATCCACGGTCATTAGACGTGCGCCGAAATGGAAATATTAAAACCGAAATTAAAAAAATTGTCAGGCCGAAACCGAAAAAAAAATGTATTTTAATTTTTTCACATTTTAAAATATTTTATTTTTTATAAACTTTTACATTTTTTTATAGTTATTTTTATTTATTAATTCTTTTTTTAGTCATAGTTTATCAGCTTACAGATTTTTATTCTAGTGGCAAAAAAAAACTGTGCTAAATGGCTGCCGAGATAAAATCAATTGCAGAAGAAGTTCATTTCTAAAAGTCTGGTTTAATGGTTTAATCAATGTTCTTTTACTGTTTTTTTCCCCCTATTTATTTATTACAGGTATTTATACAAAACTGACAATTTATACCGAGCTTGAAATAGCTCCCGCACTCCAAAAGACAGGTAGGTCAACTGGCTCCTATCTAAATTGGCCCTATTATGTGTATGCAGGAGCTAGATAGAGACCTTAGATTGTAAGCTCCTTGACCAATGCAAAGGAGTTCTTTCCAATAGGGTAAAAATGACAAGTTCCCTTGTTAGAGCCCTCACTCTTCCCCCATCAATATTCAAACCACTTATCTGTTAACCTGTCATGGAGTCACGGCTCTAATTCCTGTGTAAGCCTTGTTTGGGTCAGAGTCCAACATGGACTACAGATACTGCCCACCAATCAGCAAAACACTCTCTGCTGATTGCTGGACCCCAGCTGTGACTCAGCAGGGGACGTGTCAGACCACTGCAGAGAGACCACAGCAGAGAGACCACTGCACAGAGACCACTGCACAGAGACCACAGCAGAGAGACCACAGCAGAGAGACCACAGCAGAGAGACCACAGCAGAGAGACCACAGCAGAGAGACCACAGCAGAGAGACCACAGCAGAGAGACCACAGCACAGAGACCACAGCACAGAGACCACAGCACAGAGACCACAGCACAGAGACCACAGCACAGAGACCACAGCACAGAGACCACAGCACAGAGACCACAGCACAGAGACCACTGCAGAGAGACCACAGCATAGAGACCACAGCATAGAGACCACTGCAGAGATACCACTGCACAGAGACCACAGCAGAGAGACCACAGCAGAGAGACCACAGCAGAGAGACACCAGCACAGAGACCACAGCACAGAGACCACAGCATAGAGACCACTGCAGAGAGACCACTGCAGAGAGACCACTGCAGAGAGACCACTGCAGAGAGACCACTGCAGAGAGACCACAGCACAGAGACCACAGCACAGAGACCACAGCACAGAGACCACAGCACAGAGACCACAGCACAGAGACCACAGCATAGAGACCACTGCAGAGAGACCACTGCAGAGAGACCACTGCAGAGAGACCACTGCAGAGAGACCACTGCAGAGAGACCACAGCACAGAGACCACTGCAGAGAGACCACGGCAGAGAGACCACTGCAGAGATACCATTTCAGAGAGACCACCGCAGAGAGACCATTGCTTCCACAAAGAAAGCAGCGGATCTTCTCAGCAGCATAGCACGGGACACAGAATTTTCTAATCTCCCTGGGGCTGCTTTACAAAGAAAGACAACAATAAGACGCTGACAACTTACAGTTCTCCTGAACGCTGAATTTATATCATGCATTTCCCCTGAAAGTGAGATTTATACTGGAGCAGCACAGCAGCCCGGTGTGCAGATTTAACTTGGCAATGGCTTTTCATTTCTTTTTTTCTTAAGTTAAATTGCCGCCGAAGGTTCTGGTAGTGCTAAAGCCCATTACCTCCAGTACCATACACAATCCATAAAAATCGCAGAGAACAACTTGCCGCATTGTGCATTACGGGTACTGGAAAGAAAGCGCTGGACCCCCAAGGTTCGCCCTGCTGGTGCGCCTCGCCAATAATAATGTGAAACAGTCAGTATAAGTGATCTGACTACCAAACGGGAAGCTTCTACATCCCGCAGGATCTCCACTGTCTCATTGGTTTTTAGTGTCAAATTGCACGATTGTGAGTTAAAGCACCACACACAGTCCAGATGCATCCTTATTCAATGTAGTGCTGAAGGGACAGTATAGAAATAGCCAATGTGTTTCGGGGGTCTATACATCATCATACACCATCATCAGGGTTTGTCCAGTGTATGAGAAAGCATATAGCTCCTCATCATCTGGATTGGCAGCCAAAGCAGCTGCTGATAAGCTCTATGCAGCCATTCTCATACACTGGACAAACCATAACAAAGGGGGTTTTTGCTATAATCCTCTGAAATGCGTTGGCTATTTCTATCCCTACATTGAATAAAGATGTACAAGGACTCCTAAAGAAGAACACTGGGCAGCTAAAAAATTAACTCTTGCACTGCAAGGGTTAACTGCTCGTTGGCCTAGGGTCTAAAATAAAAAAAAAGATATACTCACCCTATCCTGCTAGACCGGTTTCCGCAGTTTCCCGTGCCCTGGGCTCCAGCGTCTAATGTCCTGTGACGTCATCACGTTCATTACCTTGCACTGGACGCGAGGATGTCGAGGGACATTTCACAGCAAGAGCAGAGGAGGGGGAGAGAGGTGAGTGGCCCTGGGACGGGGGATCAGGTGAGTATATATATATTTTTTATTTTAGACCCTAGATGAGAATGAGCACTTAACCCTTGCAGTGCTGGGGTAGCCCCACTCCAAGGGTTAATTTTTTAACTGTCTGACGTTCTTCCTGAAGGTGCCCATACACCTGCCGATTATCGTGAGATAATCGGCAGGTGTATGGGCAGCATGCGACCGCTTCTACTGTACGGTCGCACGACTTTCGTCTTATGAGCACGCTGGAAAACCCGCCCCAAAATCGTACGATTTTCGGCTGGTTGGTAGCGCGATCACAAGACAAAAGCCGCACGGGCCGGTGTGCGCAAGTGCACACTGCCCGCTCAGCATTGAAATCATCGGCAAGCCCGCCCCTCAGCGGGGAGGGCTTGCGATGATCGCAAGTACGATCTGATCTGCCTGTCCAAGATGGGCAGTTCGTACGGAATTTTAATCACCTTACAACCATCGCACAACGAAAGTCGTGTAGGTGTATGGGCAGCTTTAAACGGTGTGTGGCTCATCAAGTCACAATCCTGCAAATTGACATTGTGTGCTCCATGGCTGCCGATCCGAGTGGCTTAGTGTTCTCTAATGAACAATTCAGCCACAGACTGACCCCCACTGCCCGTATTAGCAGGCGCTCAGGGAAATCATAAACACATGAAATGGGTTAATCGTCACTTTACCTTGCGAGCTTGGACAATTCTCCTCGTCGCTATTGTCCTTGCAGTTATTCTCCCCGTCGCAGACAAAGCTCTTGTCTATACACAGCTTGTTCTTGCAGTGGAATCGAGACGTCGAGCAGAGCAGCGGGTGAGCAGCTGGAAGAGATGAGCCGCAGAGTCAGGATAAAACTCTATTCTCCTCCAAGGAAAGGAAAAACAAATTCTCCTCCAAGCATACAAGAAACTGCAGTTTGTAATTCTGGCATTGCAGCGGTGGCGGCAACTTGGAAATAAGGGATTAACAGTGTGGTCCAGGGCTCACTTCCTACTAGGGACACCAGTGGAATGGAGTTTATTATCCTCCCCATATTGATGTGCGTGTTGCCATGTTCAAAGCTGATTGTACAATCTCCTTTCGGTTATCCATGCTGGCAATACACATGGCAAGGTTATAGCAATGCAGTCAAGTTTGTGGTTGGAAGCCGGTTTATATTGCCAGAAAGTTGCCATGCTTACCACATTGGGCAGTAAGAAAATGGCGGATGAATTTACAATCTCTTCTGCTGGTCATACAATGACAATCAGATTTAGATTTACTGAGATCTATGTAGAGTGGAGAATTGTCTGACAGATATAAATTGAATGGAGGGTTGCTGAACAATCAGAAGCTGGGCGCCGTGTAATGACGCAGCGCCTGGCTTTCTGATTGGATGGGAAGTCGGCTTCATGCTCCCTCGTCACATAGTGACGAGAAGCATGGGGGCGGCTTCCTCGCTAATCAGGCCGGTATTCGGTATCGGCGAGTACCGACAAAATAATAATATTTGTACTCGTACTCGGTACCGAAATACCGGTATCGGTGCACCCCTAATTGGTTCTATATAGGTTCTAACCCAACACTGGGTCAAAGTTACATAGTATTTGAGGTTGAATAAAGACACATGTCCCTCAAGTCCAACCTATTCATACAGAATCAGAACCCGTCCCCATATGACAACAATTGGAAAGAAGCAGGACAAAGTCACATGGTCCTCCATACTAGGAAGTGCCGGGTATTCCACCTTCAGCCAAACAGAGAAGCAGGTGAATAAGAGGAGGACTTCTCAATAAGAGTAAATCTCTTATTATATTGTGCTCCTTAACCCCCCTGCCCCAAAACGGACCCATAGGTTTCTCCTGAATGGGCAAAGTATAGAGTAACTAAGAGACTTACTGCAGTTCTCCTCGTCGCTGCCGTCCGGACAGTCCTCGAGTCCATTGCACTGGAAGCGCCCGATGATGCAGTGGACCCCGCTGGCACATGGGAAGAACGTCGCGCCGCACTTGGAATTGGCTTTAGCTGTGAAGGAAAGGAGATGTTCAGGAATATTTTTGAACTGTCCGTGGAGACAAAAACAAGGGAACCCTGCTGCCATGCAAACGGGTGATGCAAAAACACAACAGTGACATTCCGAACACTTCTCACAATGGATATTTCAAAGACATTATTAGATATATATGCAACAAGACAGATGATAGGCATGATGTTGATGATGTCACCACCTCTTATAAGATATACGGGGGTCACAATTGAAAGCATAGTGTCTATGGATGGTCCTATAAAACCTGATTATCTCAAGCAAGATACCTGCACACCTACCATGGCATTTATGAAGGGGATCCATTCTCATTGTTTGAGTTTTTGTTTTATGTTTTATTTACCGTATTTTTCGGTGTATAAGACGCCCCCAACTTTTCTTACCCAAAATTCAGAAATCAATATTTTAAATGATATAATGCATCACACTTGCCTCTGAGTCAATCACGTTATGCTCCGACATTACAGCTCTGGGCACTGGCTACACGCTCTCCCCAGGAACAGCTGACGTCAGGTACAAAAGATTTATGATCGGATTGCAGAGACAAGATAACAGGTTTCCTCCAATCATAAATCTTTTGTACCTGACGTCAGCTGTTGCTGGGGAGAGCGGATTGCAGAGACAAGATAAGTTTTCCTCCACTCTCCCCAGCAACAGCTGACGTCAGGTACAAAAGATTTATGATTGGAGGAAACCTGTTATCTTGTCTCTGCAATCCGAAGTTTCACTCGTGAGACTAGTTTGCAGTGGTATCGGCACTTTTGGCAGTTTCGCAACTCGGTCCCCGTGTATAAGACGCCCCTCTATTTTTAGGTAAGCATTTTAATGAAAAAGTAGCGTCTAATACACGGAAAAATAGGGTAGTTTTATGTTTTATTGAATAATCAGTAGAAAGAAAGCCAACACGTTTCAGAGTGAGACATTTCACCTTCATCAGGGTTTGTGTACTGTGTGGGCTTCACGCTGCATGTATGGAGTGTCCATACATTTTATGCCTCCTTTGGGGTGTTTACTGGTGGTGCATGGTCTGGAGGGGGGGTTGTTGTGGGTGGTAAAGGGGGGCGTCCAGCTCAGCTCCCGGTGACGCCAGTAAGCTGGGTAAGACACTAGACAGAGCATCACAGGTTGCTAAGAGCTTTCAGCATCCTGGGACGCTCTGGCTGGACAGGAGTTGGCAGGCAGTGCCCCCCCACATGACCGAATGAGATGCTGTTAGAGGCAACCGCCTCAGGCTGCCTCATTATAGAGTCAGCCCTGCACATATATAACTATTACAGTACACAAGCCCTGATGAAGGGGGGTGTCTGAACCCCGAAACACGTTGGAGTTCCGCCCTCCCTTTTGGGGATGTATGAGCAGCCTCGCCCAAGCAATTAAAGCTTGATTAATGAGATGGCGTTTTTTACAACAATGGATACTAATAATAGAAGATACAGAGCCCCTCTTTGAAACTACTTAGATTTTTATAGCTGCACGTGTCCCCATCAGGAAGATTTCCATGTGCTTCCTGTTCCTAGAAGCATAAAAGGAAATTTGCCCAAATGGGAAGTCCCAACCCTGACCAGGAGCCAACGTAAAAGTTCTGGATTACCCCTCACGTTCTCTTCCGATGACAACGGTCCCCTGGACAGACGAGCTCATTTCTTTACACAGGGGCCACAGACAGTAATACCAACTTAACATAGGTTTTGACCCGATCCCCACGCTACCCAAAACCAGACTGAAATAGTTAGATTTGGATTTATTTTTACATTGTAGAAAATACAACAGGATAAGAGGGAATCACATGCGGGAACACCCAAAACTCCAGGCATAAAGCCAAGAAATATTCTAAGGAGATCCTGCCAATGGAGTCCACAAAGAGATATAAAAAGCCAGGGTTGGTCTATTTATAACTCAAATTACATTTTTGGAGGACTCACCCTTGAAGAATAACTCCAAGCATAACAAAGACAACGAGGAAGTGTTTAATACTATACAGCCATCACTGTAGCCATGTGGTTCAGTGAATGGAACATAATGTATTTAAAATGGACCCAACTTTTCTCTTATGTTAAGTCCATGTTTACTAAGTAACGTGTAAGTAACATAATTAATAAATTCTGGGTTGCCTCCCTGTGGGCACCTAATTAACACCTCTCCTCCTAACGTGTAAGTAACACATACAGATATTTATTAATATCATCCCTTACAAAGATCAGAGTGCACCCCCTGACAATGCCTTTATCTGCTTTTCTTTCTAGAATGATAGCTCGATCTTTGTTCAGGAATGATCTGGGGTCATCCTCTTCTTCCCGGACTAAGATGCCGGCTCAGGGAGGACACCAGAATTTTGGTGCATGGGCAGTTCTTGGAGTTGTGCAGTTCTTGTAGTATCACTACAAAGCCATCCTTGAGTTCTATAAAGTAGTCACCGCTCCAAGATCACTGCCATGATGGATGATAACTTCAATACTAATGGACTACAATCTCATGTTTAGTTTAGTCATTTGTATTGAGATTGTAGTTCATCATAGGAGTGAGCTTGGAGCGGTGAGTACTTTACAACACACACAGGGACTGTGGGGAACAAAAGTAGCCACCCTCCAGAAGGAAGGACGGTGTCAGCACCAATTCAGAGATGATTTGAGGATCTACAGCCGAGTGATACACAAATAAGATACATTTTTTGAATAGTTAAGGAACTTAAATGCATTTTGAAGGTTTAACTCCTGAGTTAAAGGAGAACTATGGGGTTAAGTATTTTCCCCATAGTTCTCCTTAGGGTAATGGGAGGACACAAACTAGCGTCCTCCCGTCACCCTAGGCTCAGTATACCACGAGCAGCAGCTCGCGGTATACTGAGACGCTGAAGCGGATCCCAACAATTGTGCCGGGATCCTCCCAGCTGCGTGACTGACAGCTGGCTCTGACTATCTAGAGGCAGAGCCAGCTGTACCCGCCCCCTCCCCTGTCACGGCAGAGAGCCGTGACAGGATCGAGAGGTGAGTGAACGCCAGTATGTGTTCGCTCACCTCCCGATCTACTGAGCCGACCTGTGACAGTCTCATTATCACAGGTCGGCTAGAACTATGAGGTGAGTGAAAAGCACTCACCTCATAGTTCTCCTTTAATGTCACTTGCAATGTGATATCCTTTTAGAATCCTTCCGATACAATATTCATTACAATGTCATATGTGATTTCCGAGTTTGTATCAATGTTTCAAAGGCAAAAACACAGTTATCCCAAGTAGCTAGTAGCACTCAGTCACATTCAACTGGACTTGTTCTGTAATGTTGAAGTAATTTTGCAACTCATACAAACTGTTTCTTCAGTTGTGAAGACATAGCCAAGAAACGTCTTCACCATTACAGAACAAGTCAAATTGAATGTGACTATTAACTATACCATGACCTGAATAACTGAGAATATTCACAGACAGTTATGCTAAATGTTCCGGAGAGAGTCGTCCCTCAAATGGCGCTAAGTCAAGAAGAACGGCAACTGTCAATCTAGATGTACGATGTGTCAATTAATGCCTATTTAAATACCGTTCACTGACGTGAAATCTAAATGAAGTATAATAAAAAAGAAAAAAAATGAATATGCAATTTCTCATTAATGATCATCTGCAATTCCTGCAGACGGTAATGATGATAATCTCATCGCTTTCAGACGTACCTCTGAAGGGAGAGAGATTTTAAATCGCTTCCTATTCGAGACTAATGTTATCCAGACTTCTCTAAGGAGAACAGACGGCCACAAAAGAGGACAAACAAGCGATAAAACAAAAAACGCTGAGAGACTTTATTGAAGGATGCAATGAAGACTAGTCATGTCTGAGTTTAAAGGGGGAAACTAACCACGGGGTACTCTCGGAAAGGAAGCCTTGTTGGCTTGAGGTACAAAGTTTAGTAACCTTTTGCAACTGTTTTTAGCTAAGTCAGGTGACTGAAAAATACAACAGGTGACTTATCAAATAGGACTAACCTTAGAAATTATTTGTCAGTGAAATTAAACACGTTTGGGACAAACATAGATCTACACTCAGACATAAAGGTTAAAGGATAATTAAAGCCTCAGCTTTTTTTGCATATATCTAACGAGCAGTAGATATATGCAAAAAGTCTAAAAAAAAAAGGGTTAATATTAATACTTACCCGTGTCTTCGCCGCTCGCTCCCGTCCGAAAATGTGAAAATTCTCGGGCGGCCGCAAAGCATCTTGGGGCGGCCGGGCGCATGCGCAGTTCATATTTTCTGCTGGGACGCGAGGAGAGACACAAGGTAAGTCTATGGACGTGTGCACCCGCATGCAGACACCGTGGGACAGGAAGTGCCAGCAAGCTCAGAGGAGCCAGCGCTGGATCGGAGAACCGCCGCAGCGCTGGAGGGACAGATGAAAAGGACAGGAAAGAAGAAGATTGGATTAAGAAACATCATTAAAAGGTAAGTGCTGACATTAACATTGGGGGGAGGGGAAAAAACATTTTTGCCTTTAATGTCACTTTAAAAGAAGAATTATGGGGGCGAGTGAAAAACACATCCCCATAATTCAAGCCGACCTGTGACACTGAAGATGTCACATGTCGGCTCTATTGATCGGGAAGTCAACGAACACACACCGCCGGTTGCTGACTTCCCGATCCTCCCCCAGCAGAGAGCGGTGACTGTCACCGCCCCACGCAGGGAACCCCCTCTCCGATCCTCCAGCGCTGACTGGCGGAGCGGATGGGGCGGGCACAGCTGGCTCTGCTTCTAGAGAGGCAGAGCCAGCTGTCAATAAGCCGGCGGGGTGGATCTCGACAGTATTGTCGGGATCCATCCCGGGCTGCGGCTCCGCTCAGCACTCTCAGCATATAGCAGGCAATAGCCCGCTATATACGGAGTTTTGGGTCACTGGAGAACATTAGTATATGTCCTCCAGTGACCCTGAAGAGAACTTTGGGCAAAAAAAAAGTTGTTCTCCTTAAAATGTAAATTGACTTTGTCACAAATTGTGAAAAAATAAACTTACCCACAAACAATCAAAAAAACTATTTTACATTCTTGCAAGAGCCGACTACGACTACTAAGAAAAGAGATCTTTTGTTTCTTTGAGTCTCCCAGACCGGTGCTGGCAAAGCTAATGAAGACGAAGGACCTCTCTTTTCAACTGGTCTAAAAAAAAAAAAGTAACTGTTATAATTTAATTCAATCAGCATGTGAGGCGATTAAAGCGCAAGTTAACCTGCAGGATAATAGAAATGAATTAAATGATAAACGCGCCCCACGGCGCTCTTATAAACTTATTAGAATTTTAGGCTATTTGTCTGGTCACTGCGTCCCGCTGTGAGCACTGAGTCTTAATATATAGTACAAAGGTGCAATTTATTCTAATAACAGAGCTATAACTGTAATCGCATTGTTATTACAGGTAAAGTGTATCATTAATGTAAAATAATAATAATCTGTCAATGTCATGATTTTTTTTTCAAGGTCTGGAAAACTGCAAGCAATGTAAGAGAAATGAACATAAAGAAAGCAAAGAATGATCTACTGGAGCCGTGGCAAATGAAAGTCAGGCAGAGGGCAAAGAACAGGTCTCCAGTATTGCCTGTGGACTCCATGCAGCTGGTCTCTCCCCACTACTGATTTAACATGGCTTGTTCTGCACTGTGGGGGGGAATTGATCAAAACTGGAGCAGATAGAATCTGGAGCAGTTGCCCAGGGCAACCAATCAGCAACTCTCTTCAGTTTGCTCAGGTAAGATTTGAAAATGAGAGACAGAATCTGATGTCGTGCAAATCTGCTCCACATTCTGTCTGCTCCAGTTTTGATAGATTCCCTCCTGTGTCTCTGTTTGGCAGCATACAGTCTAGAAACGTCACCAGCACACCATTAAACGTGAAAGAAATCCATTTAATGACACACAAATGCAAACGTTTTCCGGGGGCCACACAGGGTCCCCTTCATCAGGCTCAGAATGAAGATGATGAAGATGAAGGGGACCCTGTGTGGCCCCGAAAACGTTTGCATTTGAATGACAAGTGTGTGTCATTAAATGGATTTCTTTCACGTTTAATGGTGTGCTGGTCGCGTTTCTAGGCTGTGATCTTGTACTGGACAGGAAGTTCAGGGAAGCCAAGCTGAAAGAGCCGGCTCGTTTGATCAGTTTGGTATTTTTTCAATGCCGTGGCAAAACACCACCAGACTCCCTACCGGATACATTTATTGCATTTTTACCCATTTCACATACTGAGTAATAGGCGAGGTAGACCCTGGGGGGGTAGAATATAATTTTTTCATGAGGTTGCCATATTAATATCATAGATAAAAGGTCAGAATCAGGAAAAAAATAATAAAAAATAGCTGTAGCATGGACAGCAATGCCCCTTCCCATTGGATTGTAACACAATATTGTAAGTTTTAGAACAATGTCCCAGTGCACATTATTACAGCACTTTATGCATATGTATAACATAAAATGAAAAGCTAAAGTCACCTTTTGTTCTGCTTAAAGGATAAAAAAAAAAAGGAATACGGTACAGTTCTGAGTAATACATAGTAGAAAGGAGCAGCGTGAAGATATACGAGCCCCAGAGATAAAATAAGAGCAATTACACAGCACAATAGTGCCGGGGCTCAGAGCTGAATTATCACATCTTCTATTTCAATGTCATCCTTCCTGCTGTAGAACTTCCAGTAGCTGAATTATGCAGATTATCTCCCCATCATAAACCTCGGCCAAAAGCAAGCAGGACAGCCCAATTTTGAGGAAATCACAGATAATTGCTTAAAGAAG
Organism: Nanorana parkeri; assembly: GCF_000935625.1. NCBI lineage: Eukaryota > Metazoa > Chordata > Amphibia > Anura > Dicroglossidae > Nanorana > Nanorana parkeri. The sequence goes on from NW_017306553.1 coordinate 917,507, forward strand.
ACCTATGAGGTGAGTGAAAATCACTCATCCTCATAGTTCGAGCCGACGTGTGACAATGAAACTGTCACACGTCGGCTCAATAGATCGGGAAGTGAGCTAACACATACTGTCGCTCGCTCACTTTTCGATCATGTCCCTGCAGAGATGCCGTGACTGTCACTCATGGCTCCCCGCAGGAATTCCCCTCCTCTCCAATTCTCCGGTGCTGAGTGGAGGAACGGACAGGGAGGGGACGGGCACAGCTGGCTCTGCCTCTAGATAGGCAGAGCCAGCTGTCACTCACGCAGGTGGGTAGATCTCAACAGTTATGTCGGGATCCGTCTCTGCTGCAGCGGTCTCAGTATACTGTGAACTGTAGCTCGCGATATACTGAGCTTTGGGTCACAGGAGGAGGTTAGTATATGTTCTCCCGTGACCCTTAAGAGAACTATGAGGAAAAGCACTGACCCCATAGTTCTCTTTTAAAGAAGAACTCCGGGCAAAACTATTCTTAGCCCTTACAGTGGGGCTACCCCGGCACTGGAAGGGTTAACTGCTCATTTTCATCTAGGGACAAAAATGAGAAAGTTATACTCACCCGATCCTCTGAGCTGGCTGGCTCTAAGGCCCCGTTCACACCAGGGCGTATTGTGAATGTGGATCAAACGTGTGCGCTTGGACACGCATTTTCCCGATACATGCACAAAATGTGCAACGTGCTTGCTATGCCATTACTAGGTAATAGCACCCTAAACGCAGCAGAGGAAGCACGTTTTTTCCCTGCGCGTTGACATGTATGAGAACGAGCATGAAGGCACGGGGGGGAAAAAAAACACAGAATGCATGTCGCCAAATTTGTGACATGTACTTTTTTTCCACAGTTAGAGCACGTCCGGGACCCAATGGGGACGTGCACCAAATGCCGGAAACAAAATCCTGTGACGTGCCTTCCCCGCTATGCCCTGATGTGAATGGGGCCTTAGGCCGGTCATTCCAACCTCACTCCCCCTCTGCTCCAGTGGTCTAAGGATCCTCGAGTCATGACATCCAATACACAGTGAGGGGAATTTATCAAGACTGGAGCAGACAAAATCTGGAGCAGATTTGCATGGCAACCAAACAGCTTCTCTCTTTTATTTTCAAATTTTACCTGAGCAAACTGAAGAGAGATGCTGATTGGTTGCCATGGACAACTGCTCCAGATTTTGATAAATTCCCCCCCAGTGTATAACAGGGAAAAACCTTGTCAAGTTTTTAGAGATGTCGTTCCCCCTGCTGGGGAGATTAACCCTCTTCTTTGCTCTGGTGGCCATCATCACTGAGACAAAAAAGTAATAGCAAACCAAACATTTTAAAGTTGTCACCAAAACAGGAAGTGAGGAGACATCTCCAATGGGGACACTTGTTCCAGTGGCAACTGTCTAAAGCCGGGTATACAAGATAAAAATTTTGGCCAGTTCCTGATGGACCGGCTGAAATTCGCATAGGGAGGCCCACCCTCGGCACCCTTTTACCTGGCATCTCTCAATCAGCTGATCAAAAGGAGCTGGCGGGAAAATTCTCGGACACACAACCCCCAACATGCATAAGGCAGGGGAGGACAAATTCATATAAAGTACAAGAGCCAGCAGGATTTTATGTAGGAGCAAGCTCTGATGACAATAACTAGACAAAACCTCCAACGTTGGAGCCAGATGACATTTTTAAGGAGCACTGGCGACCTGGCTCCTGGGATTGGTCCAGCCCTGGCCTAAGGTGCATTACTGCACTGAGCTGATATCAATGGGCCCCAAGGTGCATTTGTTCAGCAAACAGACACTTTTTATCCCCTAAATGTTTTGTCCTGCAAACATACTGAGACGTTAAGACGAGACAGGACCACGTTGTGCACCGATTGGCACCAAAATATCGGCCTGTCAAACAGCTGAAAAGGATCTATGAGCGGGAAATCTTGCACGGCGCAGGTGTCTGATATCTAAATATATATCTTGGGAGATCATTTGCGTGTGGTGCTGCACTTACTGAAGCGCATCCTAAGCTGTTAGTCCCATCATTTTACTCAGCTCGTCGCTTACGACGGATACGCGCAGTGAAGAGAATCGGGAGTGACAGGGTCGCTGGAGAAAATGCGATCGGCTTTTTGCTTCTATTTTTTTTTTACTAGGAGAATTGACTTATCTCTATTCCAGCAAATAGAAAAAAAAACACAGCGGCCGTCTTTCACTTCATTCCACTGTAAAATATACGATGTTCGGTCCTTGCCATGTATAAAACACACCATTTTTATTATTAATGGTATTGATATAGAGCTGACAATTTACGCAGTGCTTTACATAGTGCACATTCAGTCCCTGCTCTCCAGGAGCTTACAATCTAATGTCCCTATCTCACATGCATACAGGGCCAATTTAGACAGGAGCCAATTAACCTTCCAGCATGTCTTTGGAGTGTGGGAGGAAAGCGGAGTACCCGGAGGAAACAAACGCAAGCACAGGGAGGGCATGCAAACTACTTGCAGATAGTGTCATGGCCGGGATTCGAACCAGGGACCCTCAGTGCTGTAAGGCAGAAGCGCTAACCACCGTGTCTCATGCAGATAGAAGGGGTCTGATTTAGGGCTGCAACAACTAATCGACATAATCGATTATAATCGATTATTGAAAAAGTTGTCAACTTTTTCAATCATCGATTAATCGTCTTCCGATTGGTTGGCCCTGTTCACGGCTCCACGCTGCGCGCCACACTTCCTCCCCACCTCACGCTCGCTGCTGCCAGATCCGCCCGCATCCACATGCCGCGCCTCCTCACGCTCACCGCCCACCCACATCCACGATCGACACAGGGACGCGGGGAGAAGAAGTAAGGAGGAGCAGGTGTGGGGGGATGACAGCTGCCGATAGACAGGTCCGACCTCAGAAACAGGTTGCTGGAAGACTGCTCAGGTAAGCCTGCACTCCTCCCCCCACATGGTGCTCTATAATGTATTGCTGGGATTTGTATTCCTCTATAGCTGATGGTACATTGTGCTGTATATTATACCATCAGCTATAGAGGACTACAAATCCCAATAATACATTACACACTGCATGTATAATGTATTGCTGGGATTTGTTGTATCCCTATAAAGCTGGTGGTATTCTGCATTGCTCTGTATAGAGGACTAAAAATCAAAGAATAATACATTATACAGTGCAATGCAGAATACCACCAGCTATAGAGGACTACAAAACCCAGCAATAGTACATTATACAGCGCAATGCAGAATACCGCCAGCTATTGGAGGACTACAAAACCCAGCAATAGTACATTATACAGTGCACTGCAGAATACCGCCAAATTTATGAATGTAGAAAAAGGAGGAAACTCTGAAGGCAGCATTGCCTTTAGCAACCAATAGCATACAAATCTCCGCTTCCCCGCACCACGGAGAGGGAAGCGGGGAAGATTATTGATGGCCATGGGCAATATAGCATGAGGCAATACTCCCCTCAGTCACCATGAAGCAGAGAGGCTTGCTGTCTCTGCTTCATTATTATTATTATACAGGATTTATACAGTGCCAATAGTTTGCGCAGCACTTTACAATATAAGGAAGACATTACAATCACAATACAATTCAAGACAAGATGGTAATTAGGGCCCTGCCCCTGAGGGCTTACAATCTAAAAGGGAGGGGCAAGTGATGCATGAGGAGGTAGCTGTGTGGGGATGATTGTTTGAGAAAGTGATTGTTAAGTGGTTAGGTTGAGGTGGGATAGGCTTCCTTGAAGAAATTAGTCTTAAGGGATCGCCTAAAGGCAGTCAGTGTGGGAGATAGACGGACAGGTTGGGGTAGAGAGTTCCATAGGATGGAAGAGACTCTAGTGAAGTCCTGGAGGCGAGCATGGGAGGAGTTGACAAGGGAGCTGGAAAGCAGAAGGTCTTGTGAAGAGCGTAGGGGACGGTTAGGGTGATACTTTGAGACCAGGTTTGAGATATAGCCGGGGGCAGAGTTGTGAATGGCTTTGTAGCGGTTGTTAATATTTTGAATTTTATCCTTTGGGCTATTGGAAGCCACTGCAGGGATTCACAGAGGGGGGTGGGGGATGGAAGCCAGTGGAGAAATCGGCAGAGGGGGGTTGCAGACACTGAGCGGTTGGTTAGGTGAATGAGTCTAGCAGCTGCATTCATGATAGACTGAAGGGGGGATATCCTGTGTAGTGGAAGGCCAATGAGGAGGGAGTTACAATAGTCAAGACGAGAGATAACAAGGGAGTGGATGAGTAATTTTGCGGTTTCATTGGTGAGGAAGGGGCGTATTTTGGAGATGTTACGAAGGTGAAGGCGGCAGGATTTGGATAGTGATTGGATGTGGGGAAGAAAGGTGAGGTCTGAGTCAAGGATGACACCTAGTCATGGATCATTATTCACCTTACCAAGGCATGAAGGATGGAGGCACGATCTGTACCTGTACCTGCACAGAACATTTCATAATTAGCTCTCAATGATCTCATGATGTGTTGAAGATGGCCTGGACATCCTGGGGCTAGATATAAAGCCTCAAATGATCTATGAACATGGCAACAGTGATATGAACGCTTTCTACAGAGAATGGGATGACGTCTTCATTTCGGACGAGACAATGAACATTCTTGAGGGGAGCCGATGTCTATGTTGAGGAAGCCATGATGAGTCGAGCCAATGAGCCAATGTACATGAAGGAATATACAAGCAAAGACGAGTGGCATCACTTAGGCTTATTTTTAGAGCAAATCAAAATGGAGGCTCTGCCCCCAGACTGCAGATTCCTGCTGTTAGCATTCTACAGTATATTAAATAAAATTAAAGGCAAACATCTGACTGGCTTTTAAAGCCTATGAGACCCTTGTGGCCCAGCTGGCTGGAGGCCATTGGCCCAAGCCAAGATTGCTAGAGAGGGTATAGGAACTCCTCGCCTGTTTCTACTTTTGCTGCCCCTGTCCAGTTGAGGAAATTTCCCTTCACTTCCTGTCTTCCTGTCAGTCACAACAGGATATGAGAGGAAATATCTCCAAAGTGAATGTAGCAAGTAGTCAAAGGGACAAGTGCCCCCATTTCCAGATTTTGCTTTATGTCTTGCTCTAATGGCATCTCTTTGGATTTCTCCTTACTTTCTACCGTGGTCTCCAGGACAAATTGAGAGGGTGAATCTCCCCAGTGGGACAATATAACCATACAGGTTGTGTTGAGAAGGGATTAAAACAATTAAAAAGCCCTCCAACCACTTTCTATGGTGGTGACCGTGGTTCCCAGGACAAATAGAGAGGGTGACTCTCCCTATTGGGGACACTATCCAAATCTAATAGGACAATATAACCATATACATTATGGTGAGAAGGGACTCAAGCAATCAAAAGGCTCTCCAACCAAACCAGTGTGTAGACCAGTAAAACCTTCCTAAAACAGAAGGTATTCACGTCTCATCCCACATATGCCAAAAAATAAGAAAATTATTATTTCAGGAGTGGGCGGAGCCATGCAAAACATTGATATGAAAAATCTATGAAAAAATAAATCAAAAGCATCTGGATTTGCTGTATTTTTCCTGAAGACGTTTTGCTTCTTGAAGACGTTTCGCTGGTCATCCAACTAGCTTTCTCCATTCAGAATTACTTGTACAAAAATTCTGAATGGAGAAAGCTAGTCGGAGGACCAGCAAAACATCTTAAATAAAAATACAGTAAGTCCAGCTGCTTTGATTTATTTTACTACAGATATACCATGACCTGGATGAATGAGAACCTTCAAAGACACATGCAAATCATAGCTTTTCACCCCATTGGCTAGATGCACATCCAGAACCGCTGGTGTATAATGCAACTATAGCTATACAAATCTAAAAAAAATGTTTTCCTTTGCAGAAACTTCAATAAAGCTTTTGTAAATCAGCCCAAGAATTGCCTCAGTGATGTCACTGCTTGAGCAAGAATTGAGTGGCAGCAATTTTAAAATGGAGGCTTCAACCACACACAATGACGGCACCACGAATCCACATACAATGGGTTGGACAAATGCAGCTTACAATGACAGTGCTCACCCATTCTACCGGTGCTCTTGAAAGCTGTCCCGGTATATTATATTCCCCCGAAGTGAGGAATATTAGCAGGAGGTCCATACAATAAGTTAACCAGATTTAAGTCTCAATTTTCCTGAGCAATAATCAGAATAGTGAAAATAAGTCTTAAAGTGACACTACAATCGGGAGTTAAATCCTAAAAATACATTCAAGTACCTCAACTATTACCAGAAATGTATCTTATTTGTGTATCACTCGGCTGTAGATCCTCAAATCATCTCTGAATTGGTGCTGACACTGTCCTTCCTGCTGGAGGGGGGCTACTTTTGTTCCCCATGGTCCCTGTGTGTGTTGTAAAGTAGCCACCGCTCCAAGCTCAGTCCCGGGATAAACTACAATCTCAATACAAATTTGTAAACTAAACATGAGATTGTACTCCATCAGGGGAGTGAGCTTGGAGCGGTGACTACTTTACAACACACACACAGGGACCATGAGGAACAAAAGTATCCCCCCTCCAGAAGGAAGGACAGTGTCAGCACCAATTCAGAGATGATTGGAGGATCTACAGCCGAGTGATACACAAATAATATACATTGTTGTTAGGGTAATGGAATGCATTTTTAGGATTTAATTCCAGAGTTTAGTGTCACTTTAAATAGAACTCTATGGCAAATATGCTGTCGGTGGAAAAAGTATAAACTTGCATAGTAAATCCTGAGAAGCAGAAAGAGTGAGCACTGTATTCAGCCATAAAATGAGGAGTGTGATCCAGATCCAGATTTACCTGTGAGCAGAGAAGACGGTCTCCTGACTTTCCCACCTAGTCTGACCCAAGCATAAAGAGAACAAGAGGAAAGAAAGAACCAGTTATACTGATGACAACAATGCGTTATGAGTACACCAAAGTTCCCCAGTTAAAGTGTGTCAAAACCCAAGAACAATAACGTCATATGCTGCAGCTTACCAACCCTTAGATGTGGTGGCTGCATTTGTTTTATTTTCCCCTTGCTGATTCTGCCGATAAGACACTTCCTGCACTAGGGTGACAATGCTTATTCACTGCAGTGTGTTTAGGCAGGAGCAACATTGCAACCCCTGGACACTACCCCTTCTCCATAATAAAGAGGGGAGGTGCTCTGTAACTCAGCAGGGAAGAACTCAAGCAACACTGCTTGGAATTTTAGTGCAGCAGAGGCATTGTTTTGTCAGCTCAAACAGGGACAACAGGTCTGTTTCTGCAGTTGCAGCATTTTTTAAATGTGCATGGTGCTTATCAGCAATTTGCATGGGGTACATCTAAAGCTGCCCATACACATAAAGATTGTATTCCGACAGGCGGGGCACGCCACTGGTAGAATATCCGAACAGTGGCCATAGCTAATTGGCTACAGTCACCGATGGTCCAAACAATTTTCACCCGGTTCCTTCAACAAAAGGGTTGAGGGGGATAAGGCCTCACGCACACAGGCATATTAATATTAACGGGCGTACAAGGTAAATTTGGTGCTGCATACAGTCACCGATAGACTTGAATGACTGTGTGTGGCTGTATGCCGGTGCATGCCCGCGTATAGCATATGGGCATATTTCCTGAATGTAGACTTTTGGCACTAAGGGAATACGTCCATACACTATACGTGGGTATATGCGAGTACTGACATATACCCATGTACAGCCCTTCATATCTGTGGTCAGTTGTATGCATCACCTGGGCTTCCCAAATTTTTGTTTGCACACCCCTTAATATGTCTGTGTGCATGAGGCCTTGAGCTGCTACCGTGCTTAGGAACCCATTCTGCCTTAAAGGAGAACTATGAGGTGAGTGCTTTTCACTCACCTCATAGTTCTAGCCGACCTGTGACAATGAGACTGTCACAGGTCGGCTCAGTAGATCGAGAAGTGAGGGAACACATACCGGCGTTCGCTCACCGCTCAATCCTGTCACAGCTCTCTGGATTCCCCCCTCCCCGCTCCGATCCGCCAGTGCTGACTGGCAGATCGACCCCATAGTTCTCCTTTAAAGGCTCAGTTTACCTTTTGGACCATGTTATGGGTGTAACATGAAACTTGGTCCCATCCTAAATCCCTCAACTCCCCATCCACACTTACCTGAATCATGGGGTTCTTGTCCCTGCAGGCTGCTGCAATTTTGTGAATTTGGCGCGGCTGTGTGCGACTCCGCCCACACAACCGCTTCATCCATTCACAGATCCTTTGACAGGATACAAGTGCGGTGAAGTCCATTCATTCTTCCTCCTGTCCATGTTACTGAATGTCATGTTACTGAATGTCCGTTGCTTGGTATGGACATGGACGGGAGGAAGAATCTGCAGGAGCCAGAGCATTGCACCTGCCAGCCTTTGATACCGGCTGCAATGCTTTACTCCAATGCAAAAAACGAATAAATGTTTTTTTCCTTTTATGAAGAAGTGTGCATTTATTATTTTTTCCAGAAAGTTGACTTTACCTTTAATGCATTATCAACCAGCCAAGACATCTGGGGGTAAATAGTAATTGGACAGGATAGAAATCCTTGCCCGACTGCCACCCTCGGAGGCATCTTTATACCGCTGCCTCCTCCCTGCTCCGTATTTGTTCTCATATGTGTACACAAAAGCTGATCGATCACCTGTCACGCCTATATAAACAGCCGTGGGTGTTGGTTTGGCGTATAATTGATTTCCATCACCCGGACACATTCTTCTAGCAGACTCTGGTCCGGGGAGAGAATGTTCCTTTACTGAAGTGTAATTTAATCGCAGATTTTACTCTCCGTCCCTGCTCTGTTACAGCTGATGCATCTCGGATCAAGGCGACGTCTGGAGAACAGAATTGGGAAGCCTCTGTCTGGCTTTTGCTATCACAGTCTCACATGTTTGGTACGGGACTTCAGAGAATTGATACAAAGCAGATTAGAGGAGCCTTGCCAAGCGGACCCGGGCACATCCGCCATCTCCCAGCGAGAGCCACAGATGTGTCAGTGGGGGCCTCATAAAATGTATTTACTTTAAGATTTCACTCCGAAGCTCCCAGGAAAAAAGGAAGGTGCAGTTCTCGTGTTGGCCAGCGGGGGCAGCAAAGTCAAGAAAGTCTGACACATTCCAAGGGGGAGAAGACTAAGCTCAGTGCAACATATAGATTTATTTAAAGGGTGTCAAAATAAATTAGAATTGAGCAGCCAGTTTGTAACTTTTAAAGAACAATAAAATACATTTAGTTTGGGTGTTGCATTGTTTTAAAAAATCATAACTTGTGCACTACTAGTAATTATATCCTTATATAAAAGATGAACTCCGGTTTCCCCTTGCAGTTGTACCGGCTCCTCTCCTGGACTGAAATGGCTTACTCTGATGTCACTGCACACTAGGAGCTTCTCACAATGTCACATAGAGCCCGCCTCATTTCCTTACATTATCTAGCACTCTCCTCCCCATCCTGACTGTCCCTGGACCGCCCTGTTTATTCATTGGATTCCAGTGCCTTCAATGATGGAGGCTCAGTATCACATACAAGGTGTGTACATGTAAATGTATCCTAAACAGAGGTTGCATCAAGGTGCTGGATACCGATCCCCAAGTTGTTAATAATTCTCATTATAGCCATGTGCCTTGTGTTCAGCAGCTCTCCTCAAAACAGGCTATTGGGAACAAAGGTTACCCGCATTGAGAAGTGTATTTTAGCCAAACAAATTATCTTAGAGTCTAAAATGTGTTTTATTATTGACAATACAAAAAGGCAGCAAACACATTTTGGGGGTTCAACAAACCCCCCTTCATCAGGGCTTTAGCATTTGTCTGAATGCCAAATGGACTCAGGGCAAACCAACCAAAGCCTGGAAGAGAAGTCTGTGTCAGCGGCCAAGCAGGAAGCACTTTCGATCCGACCTGTCCTTTGAGTGTTCCTAAACAAGTTTATTGCAAGCTATTGTGACCGATAGTAGCTGCCCACAGAGTCCTATCGATATACATGTTACAAAGAAACAACTAGAGAGGTAAGAAATGCTTTTGTCTTTGCTGTGTAAATTGGGAACACAAACACAGGGTGAGGTGTTTGCAAATTTAGGTGCAAATATGGAGAGCCGCTTAAAAGAAGAACTCCAGGAATCTAAAAATGAACCCTTCCAGTGGGGGCTATCCCCCCATTGCAAGGGTTAGCTGCTCGTTATGGTCTAGGGGCAGGTGCAGCAGATAAGCATGCGCCCTCCCCTAATACGGGAGGAGGCACCCAAGGAGGGAACACGCACGGACCGCTCCAATATCTATTGTAAGAGTCCAACCAGCCTCCCACCCATATGGTGGGGATCTGGTTTCACTCCAGGGGTCCCCCCTCCTGTATTAGGTGACGGTGAATGCTTGTCTGCTGCTTCTTGGAATCTCATGATTTCTGAGCGTCAGCGCCTTTCCCCTGAAGAAGCTAATATTAGCGAAAAACATTAGGATCCAACAACGCACGACACGTCCATTGATCTACCTCTATGTACCTAAGAAGATCCAGATACAGGACTTTGCTCTTTACATGTTGTTAACGTGTCCGTGCGTCCACTGTCGGCTCATTATCAGATGGCTCACATGTCTTATGGTTTTGTCTGAATATATTATAAAATGGTTAAAGTTTTAGAATCAATCAATATTTTGTTTACGGGTTACCTCAAACAATAAAAACATCTATTGTCTCAAATATTCCTTTACTTTACTTAGAGGGTCAGGTACCACTAGGGCTTCTTCTGTCAAGGAATGAGTTGCCATATAGAGATTACTGAAATCTATCACTGCAAAAACCTAGTAAAAATCTTATACAGAATGGGATATAGTGTGTGTATGTGTAAATTATTTAATTTTTTTAATTACTTTTTTTTATTATTATTAATAAATAAAAATAATATGACATATATAGCGTGTGATTCGTACGGAGCCCCTGTCCTTCTCTATGGTAGTACGTGGCCGTACGCCACCCTATGCTCACCCCAAGTGCAGGTCCGTACGGGTGCAGGTGTCCCGGCTCGGATGCAGACAGGATCCATCCTGTCAGCGTACGAGTACGTACACCTGCACTCGCACGGACATGCAGGGCAGGTGAGCGTAGGGCAACGTACGGCCGTGTACTCCCATAGAGAAGGACAGGGGCTGCGTACTAATCACACGCAGCACCTGTCCTTCCCTGGAGCTGCCCAATACAGCCATGCATGGAGCTGTACGTGCCGGCCGTTTCCCACGTGAATGAGGCCTTAAAAGTTTAATGATTAACCCGTTGATGAGTTTTTGTTGTTTTGGATGTCACAAGATAACATGAGGAAGGCGGACAGGTGGAGAGAACGCAGTCAGATTCAGTTTACATAAGCCAAAGAGTTCCTGGAGGTAGGGATCACATGACCAGAAAAAGGACAAAAAAACCAACAACAAAAAAAACAAAGAAAGTGTGACTTACGACATTCCTCTTCGTCACTCCCATCGAAGCAGTCAGTCAGCCCGTCGCACTCCCATCCGCCTGGTATGCACATGCCATCGTTGCACATGAAGTTCCCGGGGATGTTACATTCTGTGGTCTGGTTATTCCCAGGTAACAGCTGACCATCTGCAAGAAAACAGGGACCGTGAGATAGACAAATGCTTTGCTGGGTGATGTATAATTGTCTGATCTGGATTTATTGTGGAAAAAAAGATTCAGAGTCAAAAAAATATTTCACCCTGTCCCCTCCTCTCTCCTGACACTGTTGCGCTCTCGGTCCATGATCGAGTGCCTGACTTTTTTGAAGGGGGTTACACCAAAATGACTGTCAGTCATTTTGGTGTCACCCCTCCAATGGTGTTACCTAGTTGCGGGCCGAACCCCCAGCACCCCAACCCCCCTGTGATGCCACTGTTCAGAGTTTATTATTATTTAAATAATATTTTATTATTATATATCAGATTTGTAACAAATGTATCTTCTTGGGTTACAGAAAATCAAGCTCTGACCTGGTAACCGTCGGCGATTCACCTGCAAACCGCAGAATTCTTCCACTTTTCATCACTAACAGCCCGTAATAGTTGAAACTATTCAATGTGACATCCAACAAAAACAGCCCATTATCCAACCCCGAGCCCGCTTTAATCTTCGCTTCGTTAGCGCTGAATATTTTCTCGCCTGACCGCGCATGATTCAGAGGCGCAGCTGGAGGTCAGACGCACTAAACTCCCAAACTGCAGGTGAATTATTGATAACATCTATCCAGAAACAAGAGCCGTGCCTCGGGCCCGCGGGACACAACGGGGCCGATTTCGAAGGTCACCCTGACACAAGTGTTACTCGTGCTCGTCTCGAGTGAAGGAAGAACAGAAAAGTGATGCTTTGTAGACGTTATTTAAAAAGGAAACTGAGGCTTGGTTGGGTTTTTCTTGACGAGATCTTCCTTTTTATGAAGGTTCCACCAAAATGTTGTCTAAGCGATATGGAAACACGCAATTCGATGTTTATTTGTACGACTTATGGTATGAGTGCAGGGTCTTCCCATTGCACAGTGGAGGGGGGGGATTGCAAGCATTGGATGCAGAGCATTCTAGCACTTGGAATCACAGGATGTTGGATAGAGTGACCTCCTACCTGATGGTGCCTGCATAGCTCAAACTGTGGTGCCTGCATAGCTCAAACCGTGGTGCCTGCATAGCTCAAGCCGTGGCACTGCATAGCTCAAGCCGAGACACCTGCATAGCTCAAGCCATGGCCCTTTCATAGCTTATGCCGTGGGGCCAGCATAGCTCAAGCCGTGGTGCCTGCATAGCTCAAGCAGTAGTGCCCACATAGCTCAAACCGTGGTGCCTGCATAGCTCAAGCCGTGGCGCCTGCATAGCTGAAACCATGGTGCCTGCATAGCTGAAACTGTTGTGCCCGCATAGCTCAAGCCGAGACACCTGCATAGCTCAAGCCGTGGTGCCTGCATAGCTCAAGCCGTGGTGCCTGCATAGCTCAAACCGTGGTGCCTGCATAGCTCAAACCGTGGTGCCTGCAGAGCTCAAGCATTGATGCCATCCAGCTCCTGGGTGATTCCATCTACCCCGGAGACTGAACAAAGGCTGGGATCCTGTGTCTGCAGCAAAGAAATTAAATACTTTTTCGGCTCTAACAACGTCTGTGTGGCCCTCCTTAATGGTTCATGGACAATCACAGTGTATGTCGTCTACGTATCTAGCCGCTTGCTTGGAGTCCAGCTTTAGATTTTGTTGCTTGTATATTTTGTGCAGCTGCAAGTTATGAACCTCAGAAGTATACTTGCCATAATCAGGTGTACATTTCTGTATTACACTTGACACATCCAATTCAAATACTTAGGACATGAAATTATCCATCGACCATTGCTATCCACCGGTAACCACGCTGCTTCTTGAAAGGTCTCCCATCCTCATTACTATACATTGCTAATGAATCTTCCTGCCACTGCTGGTGACCCCGCTACCTTCTGGGATTCTCTGCTGAGCTTGTTACAGATTGCTAGCGACACAGCAACACAGCTTCTGTTTCACACTATTTCCCGTGACACTATCAAAGCCTTTCAATACTTTGCATGAGCAATCACTTCAAGGAGAGCGAACTATGGCCATACACACACAGATGCTTGCAATTTGAGCATCTTTAGCAGGGGTCAGCAACCTCGGCACTCCAAGTGTGCTGAAACAACAAATCCTAGTATGCCTCTGCATCTAGTCACGCCTGTGGCTGTCAGAGTCTTGCAATGCATTATGGGACTTGTAGTTCCACAACAGCTGGAGTGCCGAGGTTGCCTACCCCTGATTTTTAGCAACTACTGGGCCACGGTTGGGTTTAACTTAACTACCCCATCAGAGACACGTCAGCCTTGTAGACATCTCTTTATCGCCACAAAAAAGGAGCAATTCCTTAATAGAGTTCCAATGGGGCGTCAGCCAAGTCAAGGAGAACAGAGGTGGATTCAGAGTTCAGGAGCCAGTCATCTCGTGTGTATGACCAGATTTTGTTAGTGACCCCAAATTCTGTCTGTTGTTAAAGTGACGGTCATGTCCTGCCCTAATTATGACCTCACTGATCACCTCCCCATATAGGAATCCACTTGCAGCATCTGTACAGGGCAAGTCTGCCGAGAAACACCGGAGAGATACAAAGTGTCTGCATGTGATGTACAACACTGGTGTCCAACCCATGCCAAAATGTCAATTACGGGTAAACCGAACCTTTCCGTATAATCACAAATGTTACTGCTGCGTCACCCACACAAGAAGCTCTAATGAGCTCTTAATTAAAATCCGAGTTTAACGGCAAGAAAGAACATTGTGCTTAATTAGAAGTTATTATCTATCAGTAATAAAAATATTACCGCTTCTTCATAAAATAATGAGGAATCAACTGGTAGGGTAATTAACGTAAGAGAGACGGGGGGAGGGGAACGTGGAGAGATGAGAGAGAGAGAGAGAGAGGTAGGGGGGAAGAGAGAGAGAGGGGAGCGAGAGAGAGAGAGGTGGGGAGAGAGAGAGAGAGAGAGAGGTAGGGGGGAAGAGAGAGAGAGGGGAGCGAGAATGGTGAGAGAGAGAGAGGTAGGGGGGAAGGAGAGAGAGGTAGGGAGAGTGAGAATAAAAGAGAGAGAGACAAACAAGGACAAAAATGCAAAAACTAGCTACAAATCCCCCTGACATGGGGTTACTGCTAGGGATGCACCAGTCCCGGTTTTTCGGTATCGAGTACCGATATTTATATTTCGGTACTCGACGATACTAAGCACCGATACCGGTACTTCTGCCAGCATGGAGCTGGCTTCCCGGGCAATCAGGAAGCTGGGCGGTGGGTAATGCTGCGATTCTTGATTGGCCAGGAAGCCACCTCCATGCTGTGTGGCCGGCTCGATGCCGATTGCCCGGGAAGCCGGCTTCCCAGCCAATCGGCATCTAGCTGGCCAAAAAAACCCAGCATAAAACCTGCTTCCCGGCCAATGAGAAAGCCGGGCAGCAGGTAATGACCCGCCACCCGGCCAATCAACATCAAGCCAGCCAAACAGCCAAAGAGTCGGCTTCCCGGCCAATCAGCATCGAGCCGGCTGTTTGGCTGCCTCAATGTTGATTGGCCGGAAAGCCAGCTTCTCAGCCAGTCAGCATCAAGCCGCCTTCCCGGGCCAAACAGGGTGATTTCCTCTGTCTGACCAGCAGTGCCGCAAGGGAACAAAGGAGCCCGCTTCCCGGCCAATCAACATCCAGCCGGCCATACAGCATGGAGCTGGCTTCCCAGCCAATCAGGAAGCCGGGCGGAGAGTCATTACCCGCGACCCGGCTTCCTGATTGGCTGGAAAGCCAGTTCCATGTTCCCTCGCTGCCGGTCAGAGGAAATTCATATACATTTATTCTGCATTGCTATATAATGTATTGCTGGGATTTGTAGTCCTCTATAGCTGATGGTATCCTGCATTGCTGTATAATATATTACAGAGATTTGTAGTCCCTCTACAGTTTGGAGTCAGTGGCAGAACTACCAGGGGCGCAGTGTTTGTAGATGGGACCAGGCCCTGGTGCTCCACCATTGTCTTAAAATCATTAATCTGTATTGTTTAAAAAAAAAAAAACTGTCACATGATACTAAAAAAAAGGTATTGGTATTGAGGAAAAGTATCAGTCGGGAAATAAATGGTATCTGTTTCTCCTGTATAATAATAATCATTTATAAGATTGTGTCATCTCTGAGCGGACATCTCTGAAGAAAGATGTCTCCGTCCTTCTGGAGAGAAAAGTGGATGAAGGTGTTGTCAGGGGGATCCTTGTGATAGGTAATGAATACCTGGAAGTGTTACATGGACACATTACTTCATATGAAAAATACTGTATATCTGATGCTAGGTTCACTTTAATCAGGACCTGCGTGCAATAACTCCCCTTCACCCATAGGAGGATCAGAACACAGAGAACTTGCACAGTCCGTACAGTGATCATCTTACAGAAAAGGCAACGTGGGCGCCCGCGTGTCAAAGCGGCAAGAGTGTAATGAATGGGCAGTAGTGAGAACGTACTGTAAGTTGTAGCTTGAAGGGAAAGTCTTTGTATCTGGAGACATCGCTGTAATGTTTCCTTCAAAGTGAACCTGCGCTTTGTGTATGTAGGACAAAAACAACAGGCTCACCTTAATAGCTCACACCGACGCGTTTCACTCAAATAGGGCTTCGTCATCCACTACGAGTAAGCCCTGTTTGGGTAAAACAGATTTCCATGGATCAGACTCGTCGTTCCAGCACATCCCACAGATGCTCCATTGCATTGAGATCTGGAGAATTTGGAGGCAAAGCCAACACCTTGCGCTGGTTGTTGTGTTCCTCAAACCAATCATGAACCATTTTTGCAGTGTGGAAGGGGACATTATCCTGCTGCCATCAGGGAATACAGTTTCCATGAAGGGGTGTACTTTATCGGCAACAATGTTTAGGTCGGTGGTACATGTCAAAGTCACATCCACATGAATGGCAGGACCCAAGGTTTCCCAGCAGAACATTGCCCAAAGCATCCCACTGCCTCTGCCGGCTTGCCTTCTTCCCATAGTGCATCCTGGTGCCATCTCTTCCCCAGGTAAGGGACACACACACCCGGCCATCCACATGGTGCATTAGACCAGGCCACCTTCTCCCATTGCTCTGTGGTCTGGTTCTGATGCTCATGTTCACTTTTGGTGGTGGACACGGGTCAGCATGGGCATCATGACCGGTCTGCAGCTACGCAGCCCCATACACAACAAACTGCGATGCTCTGCGTGTTCAGAATCCGTTCTATCGGAACCAACATTCACTTTGTCAGCGATTCGAGCTACAGTAGCTTTTCTAGTGGATTGGACTACACAGGCCACCTTCACTGCCCACGAGCCTCAATGAGCCTTGGCCCATGACACTGTCACCGCTTCATCGGTCAGCATGGGCACCCTGACCGGTCTGCAGCTACGCAGCCCCATACACAACAAACTGCGATGCTCTGTCAGAACCAGCATTTTGAGCTACAGTAGTTCTTCTTTTGGATTGGACTACACAGGGGGGGTCTTCAGTCCCTACATGTATCAATGAGCCTTGGCCACCCATGACCCCTTCACCAATTCACTGGTTTTCCTTCCTTGGACCACTTTTGGTCATTCCTGACCACTGCAGACCAGGAACATCCCCACAAGAGCTTCAGTTTTGGAGTTGCTCTGACCCAGCCGTCTAGACATCACAATCTGGTCCTTGTCACATCACTTCCAGGTTTCATTGTAACCAGATAATTAATGTTATTCCCGTCACCTCTTACTGGTCATAATGTTATGGCTGATCGGTGTTTGTGCAATATATCCATATATATAACATTTTTTGGGGGGTTTTAAGTCATTTACTAGCAAAAATTCAGATTTTTATGTGTGGAAAAATGTAAAAAAATCGCTCTGGACGCCAAGCGGTTAAGTAAACGCCGGGTACGAGTTCATTGTTGGTTTACTTTGGAGGGAAAAATACTGCTGTGTGAAAATTGATTTTTCTTCTTCCTTTTCTTGCATTTTTCAAGCCCCCGGAGTACCCGCTGCTCGGCACAGTCGCCCCTCATTGCTTCATCAGAGGCCTCCTCCCAACTGCAATCAAAGCGCATTCAGACGCGCAGCCCGAAAACCCTGCTGGCTTCCTCCTGCAAGCTGGCGCCCCATTGGCTGTTGTTGTGCGAAAAATATTTGTCCTCCATAAACAATGAAAATAATGAGGAACGCCGGTGTGAAAAGGCTGCAAGCCGACTGCCTACCGAGGAGCGGAAAAAAAATAATCCTTCTGAACTCAAACCGCATTTAGGAACTTTTATTATTCTCACGTTTGGCTTCGCTGGCGCGGAACGCGGCGGAGAAAAGTTTATGCAAAAACCCGGATTTAATCGCCGAGGATTTATAGAAAATTGCATCGCCCGCGCTCCCGTGTTTAATCGCTGTGACAGTTATTTCTAA
Organism: Nanorana parkeri; assembly: GCF_000935625.1. Classification (NCBI taxonomy): domain Eukaryota; kingdom Metazoa; phylum Chordata; class Amphibia; order Anura; family Dicroglossidae; genus Nanorana; species Nanorana parkeri. Next base: position 935,448 of record NW_017306553.1, read on the forward strand.
GATGCTCCCCGTCTACTGGGTGCCCCAAGGCAAAGGGCTACCTTGCCTGTCGAAAAGAAAAAAAAAAGCAGAATTTGGAGAATACACAAACGTAAAGCGACGCGCGTTTGCGAAAATAGGTCGGGTTATGTAAACGCGAAGAACGCGGCGCTGCTGGCAAATTCATCGCATTGGGAATGACATGAACTCCCTTCAGATCAAATCAACGGCTGATACGTGGGACTTGGCACTCAGACAGACCTGATACGGAAATGAACATTCATGGGACGAGGAGCCGGTTCGGTGACCTCATTGACCCGTGGAGGAAAATTAAAGTGTATGTAAACCCAAAATCTATTTCTCTTTTTGTAGATCTGTTATAAAGTTTCTTATCTGGAGATCCCGCCAGTAACGGCACTTCCTGTTAAAGGGTGACAACTGGGACACAACTGGGAATACTGATACTACTGTTCGGTATTGTTGCCGAGTATTTGGGTGAGTACTCGCCCAAATGCTCTGATGCTTATCCCGATACCCAAGCTTCCGGTATCAGGAATCCGCGCGGGTCATTACACGCTCATCGTCTAGCTTCATGATCCCTCATCACCTAGTGACGAGAGAGCATGGAGCCGACTTCTCGGCCAATCAGGGAGTCGGGCAACGTGTAATGAATCACCCCCTAGCTTCCTGAAAGGTCAGGAAGCTGGCCAATTAGGAAGCCGGACGGCGAGTCATTACCCGCCCTCTGGCTTCCTGATTGGCCAGAAAGCAGACATCATGCTCCCTCGTCTGCTAAACGGGAAGCCGGGTATTGAGTCATAACACGTCGCCTGTCTTCCTTAAAGGAGAACTATGGGGTCAGGGCTTTTCCCCATATTTCTCCTTAGGGTAACGGGAGGACACAAAAAGCGAGCAGTTAAACCCGTTGGAGAAGCAACAGCATATTGATTGTGTTGCTGACTGTAACTAGATGGCGCTGTTGTGCAAATCAACTCTATGCTAGTTTTCCTATATATATATATATGCTTTTATCTATGATTGTTATGTTTCCTGCATGATGCTGTATTCAGATGTAATCTTCTTCTAAGCAAGTAAAACTTTAATTCAGCATTCCTCTAGATCAGGGCTCAAAATTTCCACTCACCCCCTCGCAATTTGCGAGTGAAAATTGCGAGGGGGCGAGTGGAAATGAAGCCATTGAGTCAGACACTCAGTCATGGACCGAGTGCCTGATGCCTGATGACTTGCTCCTATGCTTCTGCCCACAGCCGTGCATCTACCCATATTAAAGATGGCTGCATGACGGCAGCCATCTTTACTAAGGTCCGTTCTTGTATCCTAGCTCTTGTATACCCCCTACGTGACACACTCACCCACTGCTGTCACGGTGGCGCTGTAAAAGTGAAACTACAGCTCCCATAATCCTCGGTGCATCTCTATGTCCCCTTCAATTACCTGCTGGCAGGGGCCTGACACTTGGGACTAACTGGTCCCATGCATAGTTATTGCAGCTCAGTTACTTCCTGCCTGTGCACCGAGGATTATGGGAGCTGTAGTTTCACTTTTACAGCGCCACCGTGACAGCAGTGGGTGAGTGTGTCACGTAGGGGGTATTGGGTTAGGTTTTATTGCTGCGGTTCAGTGTCTGTCTGTGTGTGTGTGTGTGTGTGCGTGTGGCCGGGCACTGCCTCTTTAGGGGACCCTGGTCTGTCATGTGCTGGAGCAGTGCTGAGAACAAGAAGCAGTGATAGAGAGCTGGTGAGAGATGCTGCTCGTCCACATTATCCACACTCTGTACCGATCTGGGCACTCGAGTGCCTCTGCTAGGGGAGGCAGAAAGGGGCTAGCTATATTAGGATGAAGGTGGAATGATAGACCACTAAATTCATGGACGTCACAATACAGGGGAAGCCCTGGGGTGAACTGGCAGACCACAGGAGGGGCTCCAACAGCTTACTGTGCCACAGGTCCCCTTCATGCAGTCTGAGCTGCAATAACTATGCATGGGACCAGTTAGTCCCAAGTGTCAGGCCCCTGCCAGCAGGTAATTGAAGGGGACATAGAGATGGGTTGGGGTGCCATGTGTGTGTTGTGGGTGAATGTGCATGCGTAATGTCCTGTGCGTTGTGCTGTGGCTGCATGTGTAATGTCCTGTGTTCTTTGTGCTGTGGCTGTATGCGTAATGTCCTGTGCGTTGTTTTGTGGCTGTATGTGTAATGTACTGTGCCCCGTGCGTTGTGCTGGTGTGTGTTGTGCCCTGTTTATGTTTGTTTGCGTTATGCAGGGCAACTAGTGGCGAGTAACTTTTCAGGCCTGGCTAGTGGCTCATGACCTGAAATTTTGAGCCCTGCTCTAGATCGCACTGCTTCATCTAAACACACAATCAACAAACCCATGCAAAGGATTTAAGCTCTATAGAGAATGCACAGCAGTAGCCGCTCGCTTTCAGACACTCTGTCTCTGATTGACAATTCACACTCTAAGCTTTTAACAAACGGAGGGAAGGAGAAACTGAAATCAGATAATAGTGGCATAGTGGACTTTACCTGCATCATGAGCGTCGGCACAGCTGACTGTAGGGGCACGTATGACGGGGTGACGATGCAGAACCTACGTGCGGCACAGTGATGATATCATCGATACTATTAGAAGGTAATATCCGGGTTTGCAAAGGCATTCGGTGCACAAAGAGCAGATGTGTATCTTTGGTGACTATTAAAGAATACATTTCACTGGAAGTTTCCATGTACAGAGTTCGGCGTGGCTACTTATACTTCCTTAAGGCTTCCAAACTGCACCCCTTACCCCTCCCCCGCCACCAGCACCCCAATCGGGATTTGTTGCCTTCTTACAATATGACAAAACCTTTCCCGGTCTTTCTGCAGATTCTTTTTTCTCCTCGGAGTCACTCAAACACGGCACAAAGGAAGTAAACGAAGCATAAAAGATGAAATCCACGCCTCATTTCCTCATTACTGCCGCACATTAATAACGCCGAGATACCAGAGAGAACACTAAATTGATTTTCATATCTCGCAGTCGGCTTTAGAACTTGCAGCACAGAAATGCCGGGGTCGCTTTCAGGGGTCGCACTTCGAAAAGATGGAGAGCCACGGGCAGCGATGGCTGACGCGCCCTCCATGTAAGAAGGGGGACTCAGAAACGCGTTAGCTTTCCTTACGTTCCCATGAACAGGGATAAAATACACGGTGTCATTAGTGTTCCAGCAGTTAAAGTGTCCCGATCACCCGCACAATGCACGCAGCCATGTGGGGTTCCAGCACTACAGTACGTCGTCCCTCCAAGTCTTTATCAAAAAGCTGCCGTCACTTTAAAGTTGACCCATCAGTAACTTTACAAGCCTGTAAGAATAAACTGCTGCAGGCAGGAAGAAGCATTTCCTCAGTCTCCTCTCCCCCAGTGATCAGACTGCAACATTGTAGCCAGTTGCAAGGTGAGAGGCAGCAGCAACCTGTCAGTGATGTGAGCAGCGGCACGTGTCTCCTCACAGCCGCTGCTGAGTCGGTGACAACCAGCAGCTTTGGAGGAGGTGGCTGGGCCCGACGTCGGCAGCGATGGAGGAGGCAGGGCCCAGCCATGGAGGAGGCAGGGCCCAGAGATGGAGGAGGCAGGGCCCAGCCATGGAGGAGGCAGGGCCCAGCCATGGAGGAGGCGGGGCACGGCGATGGAGGAGGCAGGGCCCAGTGACGGAGGAGGCGGGGCCCGTCAGCGACCGTGGAGGAGAAGAAGGTTGACAGGTAAGAGCTTGACCACCCACCTGAAACCCTGCAGAGCCCACCATAGAGACTCTCTGGTGGGCTCTGCAGGTCACTCTCAGGTGGGCTGTTTGGGTTATCAGGTAGGCGTAACTAGAAATCACAGGGCCCCATAAAAAATGTTGCTAATGGGGCCCTGTGATTTCTAGTTACGCCCCTGACTCACACCCCTTTATCTATCATTGGGGATACACGTGGTCTTGGTGGTGGGAGTGAGAAGCTATTCAGGTTCCTTATGAGTGAACTGCTTGCAGATATAAAACACAGCTCCCTATTCATCCATAGATGAAATGTACTTTTGTTTTAATACAAGCAGTGTAAGTACATGAATGTGACGTGGTATCAGCCTCTCGCAGTCCCTGTACAGCAGGGCTGGTGCGTGAAAGGAAGAAGCAGCGCAAGGAGCCAGTTATGCTGCCAAAAAGCATGCTGATAGAAGAAGAAATCAAAGTGAGAGAAAGATGGGCTCAGCACTGTGCTACTTCTCCTTCACTGTCCAGTCGCAGGCTGGAGGGCGGGTCCATGACACCCTGACCTCTGAGCGATGCTGGCTGTCATTCAATCTGGAAGACTGAGGACATCTAGTGGCAGAAAAGGAGTACTCCAGTGGTGTTGAAGAGGTAAAGGGGGAGAGACGAGGTGTGTGTGTGTGTGTGTGTGTGTGTGTGTGTGTGTGTGTGTGTGTCAAACCATGATTCAAAGCCATGACCTCCTGTCCCCGGCGGTACCAATAACTGAATCAGGAGGGAGCAAAGAAGAACCTCATCCCTAACACTGAACCCTGAATCACAACACTAATGAACCCCCTCCCTGCTGCACAGTCCTCCAGCCCTGTGCTATGGGGGATCAGACACACAAACCTACAACAAAACCGCGACAGTAAACAACCAAACCTGAAAACAAAAACAACCTCCTCTGACGCCTCTTCCCTTTAAACCCCCGGCGCCGCTTAAACACGGGTATGAACCGTCGCCGCGACTTCTAATAAATGTTATTGTCGTAATATTTCCCGCTATGTTTGTTAACACAATGTGACAAATTCGCGCGTCGATCAAATACGATATTTTTCTCAGCGGGCTGGAAAACCGCGTTACACTAATAACTGACAATTACTCCAATGACGCGATTAATAAAAAAAATAAAGCCGAGTCTGCTTGTGTTTTTAAATGGTGTCTGAAAAATGGGATAAAGCAACACCACCACCACCGCGCGCGACTATTTATTAGTATAGGAAAATGGACGCCATACACGGGTGAGATTTATAAAAGGATCCTTTGCGTTTTATAAAGAATGAAAAAAGGAAGAAGCGTTCCAATTGCTCCTCCCCCACCCATTTGCATTTTCATTACATACATTATATCATACCCTGTGACATCATCACTGTGCTTCTCTATGCAATGCAGGCAGATCATGGCTTGTGGGAGGAGCCGGCAGGGTGCTTTACAGAGGTTGCTGGGGGAAACAAATAAATCAGAGCACACTGCCTCAGTACTCCTCTCAGGAGTGACTGATGGAAGCAGTAAGCTGGCTTGTGGGAAGAGTTATGCAAATGTAATTGAGAAAAAAAAGCCTTAACGGGTGGATGTCAATCTGGAGGAGTGGGAGGTCCCAGGCAGGCTGTATTTGCATGCAGATTGTCCTAGGTGACATCCACATGTGATGCTGAACCTCCATGATTGAAAGAAATGAAAACCAATGAATGAAAAGGGGCGGGGCCAGGGACAGTCAGGCTGGGGAGGAAAGCGCTTAATGATGCAGGAAGTCCTAATGGGCTTTCCCTGACTTGCTGCAGCTTCTAATGCAGATTGTGAGAAGCTCACAGTGTGCAGTGAAGTCAGAGGAAGCCATTTCAGTCCTACCTCAGCCGTCACAGGCTGCACATCATCGGACACACTGCAGTTGCTCGATGTTCTGTGTTGGAGGACAGGTTTCATAAAAGGAGAACCTGTCACCTCCAAACACTATCACATACGGTACGGGTGTACTATCTGTACTCTATACTGCTGCGCTATGGATTTTGAATTTTGCTGGCAAACTGGTGACCATGCTGACCAATGAGAAGTGATTCTTCGCACGGTTACAGGAGAACTATGAGGGTGAGTGTAAATAACTCATCCTCATAGTTCGAGCCGACGCGTGACAATGAAACTGTCACACGTCGGCTCAATAGATCGGTAAGTGAGCGAACACATACCGTCGCTCGCTCCCTTCTCGATCATCTCCCTGCTCCGATCCTCCAGGGCTGACTGGCGGAACGGACGGGGGAGGGGGCGGGTACAGCTGGCTCTGCCTCTAAATTGGCAGAGCCAGCTTCAATCAGCCAGCTGGGTGGATCACGACAGTATTGTCGAGATTCGTCCCGGCTGCAGCGTTCTCAGTATATAGCGGGGCAATAGCTCGCTATATACTGAGCTTTGGGTCACGGGAGGAGCTTAGTTTGTGTCCTCCCGTGACCCTGAAGAGAACTATGGGAAAAAACACTTACCCCATAGTTCTCTTTTAAATATGGTTTTGGTTAATATTATTTTTTGTATCAGTACAAGTAGATTGTCATGAGGGACAAGTAGACGGGGCCACGGCTTTAGTCCTTAAAAAAGTAGTTTTTTAAAAAATTTCCACACCCCTAATACACTATGGGAAGAAGACAAGCTGGCAAAGACAGTGTGATGGTTTGGGCAATGTTCTGCTGGCATAGCTGCAGACCGGTCATGATGCCTATACTGACCCGTGCCCAACACCAAAAGTGCCTACAATGGGCACGTGAGCATCAGAAATGGACCACAGAACAATGGAAGAAGGTGGCCTGGTCTGATAAACCATGTGGTTGGCCAGGTGTGTGGGTGTCGCCACCCAGGGGAAGAGATGGCACCAGGAAGCACTATGGGAAGAAGACAAGCCAGCCGAGGCAGTGTGATACTTTGGGCAATGATCTGCTGTGGAACCTTGGGTCCTGCCATTCATGTAGATGTTACTGTGATACGTATCACCGACCGACAGAAACGGTATTCCCTGATGGCAGTGGCCTCTTTCGGCAGGATAATGCGCCCTGCCACACTGCTACAATGGTTGAAGAATGGTTTGAGGAACGCAACAAGGAGTTTGAGATGTTGACTCGGCCTCCAAATTCTCCAGATCTCAATCCCATCGATCATCTGTGTGTGTGCTGGAAGAACAAGTGCGATCCATGGAGGCCGATCACCTCACAACCTACAGGACTGAAAGGATCTGCTAATGACGGCTTAGTGCCAGATACCACAGCGTACCTTCAGAGGTCTAGGGGGGGCCACGCCTTGATGGGAGAGGGCTGATCTGGGGGACCCACTCAATATTAGGCGGCTGGTCATAATGTTATGGCTGATCAGTGTATATTGCTTTGATCCGGATCCATTATTTCAGAGTTTCATTTTACCTGAAATTTATTCATAGAAAATAAAAGTGAAAATTGCTGTTTATTGGGCAGAAAAGCGAAATCCCATCGTTTACAGATCTCCGAGCCTGAGTTTAATCCGCTGAGCTGTGAACACTTCAATCCTTTAATCCCGGCCGGTAACCATCTTATCACTTCAATGGCGGCACACTGATCATTTCCTCATTAACACCGTTGTAATTGAAGTGGTTTTTTTTCCAAAGCGCCCGATCCTGAAGCGTCCTTTTCACCCCGCTCTCTTCCACTCTACACGCAAACCTTCTTTGTTCCGGGGACATTCGCAAAGACGCTACACCTTTTTTTTTTTTTTTGTGGCGCAGCGACCGCCAAAATCACCTCCAGCTCGGGCGCCATGCAAAACGCGTAGCGTGCCAGGGCCATGTCACCTGCAAACAGGACACGATTCGAGGCGGCCTTGTAGGATTAGTGAAATGTTTAATTAATGTTATTTGGAGGAAGATAGAAAAAAGGTAATGGGACGGTTTTAGCACAGGAAGTAAACAAAGCGGGTTCCAGGGGGCTGATGCCAAAAAAACAAATTGGTCTCGTACCATGGCGCACCTGCCGAGTCTGGCGGTACAGAACGGGTTCGCAGTGAATGGTCTTTGAAACGCGTGACTGTTTGGCCAAATGTATCCGCTCACCTACAAACCCGGGAGTACAACGCTCGAGCTCCAATGTGGCCCCACACTTCACCAATGCAGCGTATGGCTGAACCATCTGCCAAGGGTTTGAAAATTCAAATGGCAGCACACAAGGATTCCTCCACTCCTCCCGCCAGCCCTGGAAGAGGGCTGTCCTTCACAGGGGCACATATTTGAGTACTTGTGTGCACTTTGCCTCTGTGCAGAAGCTTCCTGTAATAAAGACCACTCACTGCTCCTCTCTCCCCTTGTGCAGGGTGACTGGTCTGGTCTCTGCCCTCTCCTGTAATAAAGACCGGCCATTGCTGTTCTCTCTCCTTGTGCAGGGTGACAGGACTTGCATCCGCCCCCTCCTGTAATAAAGACCGGTCACTGCTGCTCTCTTCTCTTGTGCAGGGTGACTGGTCTTGTCTCCGCCCCCTCCTGTGGTTCTTTAGAGGCAGTGGGTGGGGCCTGATAGGGTGGGGCCTGATCCCTCCCAAATCTCTGCTCTCTGCACCGGCTATGTACCCCACAGTAATCATGTCACCAGATTTACAATTGGATTGCGCGCCACCAGCACAGATAATGATAACATGCAAATATGGGGGCTGTTTTTCCAGAGAGATGAACTCATCACTGTGCTTCTTCTCCTTTCACTGTTCAGTCACAGGCTGACAAGAAGCACATTGATAGGAAGAGAAATCAGGGTGAAAGAGAGATGAGCTCATCACTCAGCTGCTTCTGTCCAGGTCACAGGTGGACAAGAAGCATGCCAGCAGGAGAAGAAGAGAAGAAATCAGAGTGACAGAGAGATAAGCTTAACAGTGCACTGCTTCTCCTCTCACTGTCCAGTCACAGCCTGACAAGAAGCTAATAGAAGAAGAAATCACAGTGATAGAGAGATGAGCTCATCAATGCGCTGCTATTTAATTTGCTGTCCAGTCACAGGTGACAAGAAGCATGCTAACAGGAGAAGAAATCAGAATGACAGAGAGATAAGCTCATCACTGTTCTTTTATTCCTTTCACTGTCCACTCACAGGTTGGGGGCATGTCCGGGATGACCTGTGCTCAAAGGCTGAATTACCTTGGCAAACAGTCTACCGAGGACACCTAGTGGCAGGAAAAGGTGCTGCAGGGGAAATCTCTAGATTAAAGCGGAATATCGCGGCAAAAGCTGTTTTTTTATTTTATTTTACCTTTTAATAGGCTAATTATTTTTATCTTATTTTTGGCCGCAGTTCCGCTTTAACGATTCGCCAGCGGGCCGCTAATCCTTACACCATAATAATGAGAGAAAAAAATCAGTTGTCGCGTTATTCCCTCGCTGTGATGCATAACGTCTCCAGTCTCCAGCAATTGATTCCTAGAAGTATTAGGGGGCAGGTGGCGTCGTTGAGGGTGTTCGCTCTGCCGGCAGACGAAATGCTAATCGGAGGTATATAAGGAACATAATATCAGAATCCTGTTGGCGCGGCACGCGCCCCCCCCCCACGTCTGCAGCATACATGAATATATGTTTAATATTTTAATAGACAGAACTGGAGGAATCGTGTGCTTATTAAACCTGACAGTCCACTCAGCGCGTTACCTGAGGCCAATCTCCCCTCGCCTCAATTCCCGCATAGATTACCCAATTGTTTTTAACAAATGGCTTAACCCCCCACCGCCTGCTGGGAACGTGGGCCGCCGCGCCAATCACACAACCGGGTCGAAAAGTCTCCCAATATTGTTTCTGAAGAGGCAAAAGGTGTATTTTCTCATCTCCGACAAAATAAAACAACAGATATTGTGCAGAGAAAATGTAAATTCGGCATTTAAAAAGCAAAAAGGCGAGCCGGCGTCTGTGGAACGACGACAGGAGCAATACGCGAATGCGCCGGCGAGCGTTCTCAGCGGGGTTGTCCTGAGTGTCTGGCTGATCTGCATATTTCAGAGTTGGGAGATGAAAGGGTTAACAGGTTATATTTCATGACACAAAAGTTCACAATCGGCGCCAAAAGTTCCGTTACATTGTAACAAATGAAAGATGAGAGCTCTTTATATTAAAAGGCTCTTTGTATTAAAGCAAGGGTGGGCAAACTCCGCCCCTCCAGCTGTGGTTGAACTACAAATCCCATGAGGCATTGCAAGATTCTCACAGCCACTGGCATGACTCCCAGGGGCAGATGCACGGTGGGTTTTGTAGTTCAGCAACAGCTGGAGGGCCGGAGTTTGCCCATCCTGAACTGAAGGTTTGATGTTGTAAGCTGTGTGACGCGTCCATTAGGAGGACGCAGCTACGGTCGGCCACCCAAGCAAACGGGCACCAACACTTCCGTTTTCTGTGCGGAGCAGAATGGAGAAACTACAATGTCCATCATGCAATGAGAATTGTAGTTGTGATTGTGGGGAGGATTGTGGGGAGGATTGTGACCAGTCCTGTAGTTGCTTTTTGATGGAAGGATAGTTTGAGACTACCGGGTCCTCCCATGGCCTCACCACTCGTTAAAACTTGCACTGCACAGGGGATGTCACAAGACTCCGCACCGGAGAACAGCGGGCATAGTGGCCCCCGGTCCTACCAAATGGCAAAGCATGAAGCCCCTAATGAAGCCGCATGGTGGCCCTACACAAAAGCAGGGACCCCCCTCTCGTCCCCGGGGGGGGCCGGGGTCACCTAAATTGAGAAGTCAATGCACATGTAATCCAAAAGGAGCACCAAACGCAGGTTTTTAAAGTCCAAAAAGTATTTATGTAGAATCTCTGACAACAACATGACATTAGTGGCAGCCAACGCGTTTTGGGGGCTAAACAATCCTCCTTCCTCAGGGCTTAAGCACTTTACTGGACAGGATTGGATTCGGAATATAGTTCCTGGGGGCTTCAATCTACACCAGGAGATCTGGTCAAAACATGGCTGCCTGTACCCGCAGCAGAGAAGGAGCAAGGCGGTGACGCCATCACGATTGTAGTCCAGCTGCACTTCTTCCAGCCCCGTGGCAGAAAGTATGTACCGCCATACAGACCTGTGGCTGGGGGGTAAACACTGCAAGAGGCTGTGCACTGCGCCTGCGACGCACTGATCGTGGGTGCAATGCTCTGCAGGCTTCAATGTAAAAAAAAAGGTAGTAAATGCACATTGATCATAATATCGAAGTTGCTGCATTTAATGCTTGAAAAAGGTGGACTGTGCCTTTAAATTTTGTATGTGTATGTGCGTCAGCTAGACCGCTGTTCTGTGCTGAGAGCGTGCATTCTAGTGCGCACCCAACACGGTGACCAAGCTTCGCCGTCAGCTCCCGGCCATTAAGACCCCTCAAAAGGGGTGCCAGGAGTTGGCAGCAAGGGGTTAAGCAAAATGAAATGTCATTTGGTTAGGGTTTACCTCCTGAGAGCTGCACATCAGAAATCAGACAGAAAGAGGGAGCGAGGACACCGTGAGCAAGCTTGATTGCACTGCACACTGCATTTCTGACATGTTTCAGTCACTGGAGACCGGGGCGGTGGTGCCAGCACGACAGACGAGCACATGAATACCTAGGGGTTGATGCAGGTGGCAATTAGCGTTTCTGCAAAAGTCTGTGGCAGAGAAGCTTTGTCACCATGCACATGTGTAGGAATAGCCGCGGAAAGCTCATTGGCCGGTTCCGCTGGTGTTCGGCGTAAATGCTCATATGAGGGATTAGGGTCTCTGACCGGCCCGGGACTCACACAGATTGCATCCAGGGTCAGCATTCTCTGATCGCATCCAACTAGATGCAGCTATTCATACAGGGTGCGTGCAGCCCTAGTACAGGGTGTCACTGCGTTCAGCAGCATCAGCCTAATCGCTCACATGAGCAGTTGCATTGCACAGCAATGTCACCATACGGAGCTTCCTAAACACCATCCACCCTGAAACAAGACAAATCCAATCACATGCCCCGGCTTGACACAAATGATTCTGTTCATATTTTGGATCGCCTCCCCCGCCCCCCTCCGGGGCTTTTGGAACAACTCTTAAAACATTAGCCGTCTCTGTCTTCTTTTTAATTTGCAACGTTTTATTTTTATCGCCAAATAAAAGCCCTGAGCACCGCTGTAAATTACACGGCGCCCATTCCTCTCCCCCCTCCCCACACACGCGCGCGCCTCGCAGGCCGCCAGTGATAAAGACGAAAGACGCTTTTTGGGACATTGAAAAAAATTCCTCTTTTAACCCAAAAAAAAAGTCACGGAATAAAAGGGGTATACGTCTTGGATGTGGACAGTTTGTGTAACAGATGTCGGCGCGGCGCGGCAACCCTGCCGGCTGTGCTTTGCGCATTACGGATTCAGAAGCGACGCTTTAACTTAGCAAACACGCCGCATCAATTTTTAATTCGGTTAAAATAAAATCACATTTAAGAGAAGCGCGGGGCTCGGGTTTTATGACGGTGATAAAATATGCGATTCTGGGAGTTACGGCCTCCTGCTTTCGACTTCCAAATCCCAGCAATGGCTGCGCGGCGGGAACAAGGGGAGAATAAAACTGCCACCGGGGCGTGGGGGGATTCTTAACCCTTCGATCGCCCGGCCCGTCAGGTTTAATATGCGGGGGCTCGTATGTTTTATGACGGCTCTATAGGACTTAAAGAGCATCAGACCTGCAGGCTTGGCTCGGCTCCCGGGTTGTTACGGTGGCCCGAGTTAAGTTTTTCTTGGGCCTATTGAATCTAAACTGCGTCCGACCTCAACGGACTCACTTCGCGTGTAACCAACTCCAGGCAAAAATAAAGTTAAAAAGAGAAAACGAAAAAGATACAAAAGTTTAAAAAAAAACCAATTAAACAGCTTTTGTTGTAATATTTAATTTCAATCCAGAACTCTCCCTTGCAGTACTACTTTTGCACCACAAGATGTCCTCGGTCTGAGGACCGGCATTGGTGAACCCACTTCCTCAGAGACACGGTGGGCCACTCCAGCCCTCCAAATCCCAACATGCCTCTGGGAGTCATGACTGTAACTGTCAGTCTTGCAATGCCTCAAGGGACTTGTAGTTGCACAACTGCTGAAGGGCTGGAGTTGTCCACCCTTGGCCTAGGGTGTCCTAGACCACTCCCAGCCTGTGACTGGACAGCGAAAGGAGAAGTAGCGCAGTGATAAGCTCATCTCTCGGTCTGAGTTCTACTTCCTATTGGCATGCTTATTGCCAGAACATTAACGGATTGGTTCCTTGTACCAATGCATTGTTTGTGCTGCAGCGTAGCACTTCCTGATTCCTCGTCTAGGTAAGGATTATGTAGGGACACCCCTGTGCCTACTAGGATTGTCATGTCACATCCCACAGCTAGTGCCGCCATATTCCATGAATGCATAAATATCCTGCAGGTCTCCGCCAGGTATTCCTGGCTTGTGGCACTCCCACGGATGTGACAGATGCAGTGGGTTTCTGCAAGGTCCCAGAAAGCAGCAGCATATGTGCACATGTACAGGATTCTCCTATGCATCCAAATACCTGAGACCTGTGGCACTCTCAGGCATGCGCACAGCACAAATCACTAGCATCTGTGCACATGCACAAGATTCTCCCACTCATGTGCAGATGTGATGCAGGCCCCCGCCAGGTCCCGAATAACTGGCAGAGACCTGTGCCATTAACATGCATGCGCACAGATGCCACGGGTCTCTGCAAGGCCCCAGAAACCAGCAGCATCTGCACACATGCGCGAGATTCTCCCATGTATGCGCAAATGTGCCACAGGTCTCCGTCAGGTCCCAAATACCCATCTCGGACCTGCGGCAACTCACGTGCATGCACACAGATGTTACGGGTCTATGCAAGCTCGCACAACCCAGTGACATCTACGCACATTTGTGACATTCCACACATGCACAGATGTACCACAGGTCTCTGCCAGGTGTTTGGAACCTGTTGCGCTCCCACGCATGCGCACAGATGCCGTGGGTCTCTCAAAGGTCCCAGAAACCACCGGCATCTGTGCACATGCACACAAGAATCTCCTCAGCATGCGCAGATATGCCACAGGTCTCGGCCAGGTCCAAAGTACCTGGCACAGACCTGCAGCTCACCTGCGCATGCGCAGAATGTTTAAGCACATCACAGGGAAGGGGCTGCAGGAGGCAAACATAGCAAAGCTTTCACCAGCCACAGACACAAGGGTTAACCAGCCTCATCTCTCCAGAAATCTCAGATACGGTAAAACGATGGATAACACGCGGAATCAAAAGCGAGAGGGATCACAGCTACATCTGACCCCAGGGAACGGCAGATATGTTGGTAATAATTGTTCTTGCTTCCTCTCGGGGAAGGTCGCGGGGGTCGCGGCGAGATATTATGTCATCGTCTCCACAATCCCATCACTTTCTGGAATTAGAGAGACCTCGGTGTTCACGCAATTCCAATAAAACCTGTTTCAATGGCGCACAAGCCGGGCCGCCTGACGACTGGCGGATTAATATCATAAAAATCATATTTTCAGTAAAGGGGAAAACCGTTTCCCATTTATTAGCGGTAATGATGAGCGCACGTAAAAGAAATTCCCGGGCGCACTTCATGTCTCATTATATGGCTTGTAAAATATAAGTGGACTGAATATAGATCCCCAGCCAAACCTGAGATACAGTTGCAAAAAAAAGTATGTGTATATGCATACATATATATGCACATAGTATACAGTATATATATTAGGGATGCACCAATACCATCTTTCCGGTATTGAGTACGAGTACGGACACTTTGCTTTCAGTACTTGTCGATACCTAGTACTGATACCGGTGCTTCCGCAGTCATGGAGCCGGCTTCCTGGGCAATCTGATTTCCTGAGAAGCTAGCTCCATGCTGTCTGGCCGGCTTGATTGTGCTTGGCCGGGAAACCGGCTTCCCAGCCAATCAGCATCACGCCGGCTTCCCGTACCTGCGTTCGCTCACCTCTCGATCCCGTCACGGCTCTCTGCCGTGACAGGGGAGGGGCTGGATTCCCCCCTCCCCGCTCCGATCCGCCAGCGCTGACTGGCGGAACGGACGGGGGAGGGGGCAGGTACAGCTGGCTCTGCCTCTAGATAGGCAGAGCCAGCTGTCAGTCACGCAGCTGGGCGGATCCCAGCACAATTGTCGGGATCCGCTTCAGCTGCGGCGTCTCAGTGCTCGTGGTATACTGAGCCTAGGGTGACGGAGGACGCCAGTTTGTGTCCTCCCGTTACCCTAAGGAGAACTATGGGGAAAAGCCCTCACCCCATAGTTCTCCTTTAAGCAAGATGGCAGCAGACCTGAAAGAGGAACATAGCATGGCACTGGCAGGGATGTAATGGTTGCGGGAAGCACTAGAAGAGAGCAGCCCCAGAAGTAGATGTGTCATATTGTGCAGGCATGCTGTGCCGATGGTGACCCTAACCTCCACCATGATTTACTTCCACTTTAAGGATTCATTATTGGATACATTGTTATTATTGCATTACATTAAATAATGAATAAATATGTTACATTTTGGTTTTTATATCTGTCTGGAGTTCCGCTTTCATTCACAGGCAATAAATCCCCCCTCAGTATGGCTGCCCTCAAGTCGTGTCGATGACAGGTCCACTTTAAGAGCAGCTCTCGGATCACGTTACAATGAGGAAGCCGGTCCACGAATCGCTCGGCGCGCCCACCATGGCTGAACCCTGGTCTGGGACATGGCAGTGTTTGCCGTTACTAAAATTAAAACCGCCGCTAGTTGGGCGCAGGCCGGCCGCCAGCCATTGTTCCGGGACGCTCCCACGGCTCGCCGTGTAATTACTGAATGGCATGTCAGCACAGGATTATACAGGAGGTGCAGCCGGGTCGGAGCTGGAAGGCTGCAGAGGGGAATCCCCGGCGTTGTTGCTGGTAGGACGAGACCTGAACTGATCCCGAGCTACTCGGAGGAAAGAAGAACTGAAAATTTGATTGTCAAGTATTTGATCAAGAAATGCATGGATAAAGAAAGCGCAAGTGGCTACCAGGGCATGCTGGGACTTGCAGTTCTACAATTGGAAAGGCCAAGTTTGATTGGTGACTTAGTGTATGTAAACCCCAACAAGGAACTTCTCTCATTACTCCTGACTGGCCTGTTCAATAAATCATTTTGGTATATCTGTACAGATAAATACCTGTTGATCCTGCCGGAAATCCAGCGTTTGCAATATCCGGAGCTCCCTGCCTCTGCTGCACTGAGATCTCAAGTACACTGCGTGCACAATTATTAGGCAACTTGTATTTTCGAGGATTCATTTCATTACATGCAGTCCCCGGGTTAGGAACAAGAAAGGAACCAGACCCAAAAAGGCGGGCACTCCTCGTCGGCATGTCTAACAAGAGCCAACTTCCTGTAATTTACGTACAGTACTACGAACCAGACCCAAAAAGGCGGGCACTCCTCGTCGGCATGTCTAACAAGAGCCAACTTCCTGTAATTTACGTACAGTACAACGAACCAGACCCAAAAAGGCGGGCACTCCTCGTCGGCATGTCTAACAAGAGCCAACTTCCTGTAATTTACGTACAGTACTACCAACCAGACCCAAAAAGGCGGGCACTCCTCGTTGGCACGAGCGCGGTAGCATTACAACTACTGGAACGCTGCGCGGTACACTTTGGCTGCATCCTGGGATGGGACCCCCTGCTCTACAGTAATAGCCTCCGTCGCTACAGCAGGACCCTTTTTGGAGCGGATTTTGCCGCGATTCTAGTTTGCTCAATGCAACCATTTGCGCGATATCGCGCGACAAACCACGCAAAATGCAAATCGCGCGACAAATGCCAATCGCTCAGTGTGAATGGGGCCTTAGGCGAACATCTATTATGTGTCCACAGTTATTGGGTAACTATTAGTGTGCGGGTTTATTTTGCAACTAAATGGAAAACAAATATTTTCCATCTCATTTGTTTATTTTCATCTGTTAAAGTCAGAATAATAAACAAACAACTCAAAATTTACAAATAAACATTTCTGACATTTACAAAAACAAAATCAGTGACTAATACAGCCGAGTCCAGTCCTCAGCCTCCCATCCATGGAGTCTGTTAGTTTCTTCATCTGTTGACAATAAACTTGTTGTGCAGCAGCAGCCACGGCCCCCTAGACACTGTTCAGAGAGGTGCACTGCGCGTAGGAATGCGCTGCAAAACGCCCTACGCCCAAAGAAGTACAGGAGCTTCTTTGGGGCATATTTGCCGCGCGTATCCATTGGGATACAGCCAGGTAGCCCTCGGAAACGCACATTTGTCGCGCGTTTTCTTTACTGCGAATTGCGGTAGAAACGTGCGACAAACGCGCATATTTGATACGCCTAGGTGTGAACCCAGCCTAAATCTCCCATTTAGGAAGGGCCCACAAGTTCTCAGTAGGGTTTAGGTCAGGTGAGGAAGGGGACCAAGTCATTATTCTTTCATCTTTTAGGCTGGGTTCACACCATTTTCCGGACCAGATCTGGAACATAGTGCATTGCATTTTTGCCGCGTTTGGAATTTTGTTTTTTTTCGGTAGCTTAAAATGGTCTTCCAGGTGCGTTCCATGCGTTTCAGTGCATTCCAGACCAGACAAAATAAGACAAGCAGTATTTTTCTGGTCTGGAATGGACTGCGTTGGTGGGAACAGAGGCCAGAAATAGCATAGGGATACATTGGGTCCAGAAACAGTCTGGTCTGGTCTGGAGGTAATCTGGATGTGGTGTGAATGGGCCCTTAGGCCTTTACTGGCTAGCCACGCAGTGGAGTACTTGGATGCATGCGATGGAGCATTGTCCTGCATAGATATCATGGTCAGACTTTTTCCTGTACCACTGTTTGAAGAAAGTGCCTTCTAAAAACTGGCAGTAGGTTTGGGAGTTGATTTTGAGTCCATCTTCAACCTGAAAAGGTCCAACTAGCTCATCTTTATTAATACCAGCCCACCAGTACCCCACCTCCACCTTGCTGGCGTCTAAGTCGAAGTGGCCCAGTCTTGACGTTCCAACTTATGTGTCTTGTGCAGAGGTGGTCGGGTTTCAGCCCTGCTTACCTTGGCCATGTCTCTGAGCACTGAACACCTTGGGGGGAATTTATCAAAACTGAAGCAGAAGAATCTGCAGCAGTTGCCTATGGCAACCAATCAGTTTCTCTCTTAAGTCTGTTCAGTTAAGGTTTGAAAATGAAAGAGAGAAGCTGATTGGTTGCCATGCACAGCTGCTCCAGATTTTGTCTACCCCAGTTTTGATAAATTCCCCACCTTGTACTTCTGGGCCCTCCAGGTAGGTTGCAGTTCTGGAATATGACAGCACTGGAGGATGATGGGTTCTTGGGAGCTTCGCGCTTGATTCTTCCCAAATCTTTGTCAGTTAATTTGCATCTTTCTTTCCCAACACGTTTCATGCGACCCTGTTGACTATTTTCAACAAAAAGTTTGATGGTTCTGTGATCACGCCCTAATATCTTAGCAATTGCAAGTGTGATGCTTCCCCTGAAAGACTTTTTACCATTTTTGACTTTTCAGAGTCAGTTAACCCCTTCATGACTGAGGCCCTTTTTTCAATTTTTGCACCCATGTTATATTCCACATTTTAGGCCTGAAAATGACGTAAAACCCCCCAACATTATATATTTTCTGAATGCCAAGACCCTATAGAATAAAATGGTGGTAGTTGAAAATTTTTATGTTGCGCAATATTAGCGCAACTCCTTATTAAACCCCAAAATTTAGTGACAAATGTAATTAAATGCCCCAAAACACAACAAATTACCCATTTTTTTAATGAAATATAAAAGATGAGGTTACAACGAGTAAAACGATACCCAACATGCCCAGTTTACAGATTGCGTGCGACCGAACAGTCGGCTCTACAAGTTTAAAACAGACTCCCGGCGGCAAAAGTTGCCGGGAGTCTGTTTAAACAGCCCCGATGCTGGCGACGTACACTGTACGTCGTCAGTCACGAAGGGGTTAAACCTCTTTTTTGGCCCTTTTTGCCTAAGGAAAAGAAGCTGCCTAATTATTATACACACCTTGATATTGGGTTTTGATCTCCTTAGGCCACACCCTCCCTCATTGGCGCTCTCAGTGTATCGTGGGCAATAGCTCGCTATACACTGAGTGGCCAGATTATTATGACCCCCCCCATCAGTACTTCGTTGGGCCGCCTCGTGACTCCACGAGATGGTGAAAGGTGATGCGAGGAATCTGACACGGCACTGTTGCCCTTCTGTTGTCTTGTACTAGTCTTGCCACTCTCCGTTCTGCCCTAACATTGACTAGTCGCTGACGGCCACAATTCGCATGTTCAGACCCAGATTTTCGGCTGACAGTCCGGTCTTTAAACACTTTAACAACAGCTGCTCTTGAACATTTAACAAATTCTGCTGTTTTGCTGATACTCGCTCCATGGCTCCGAGCGCCAACAATCACCCCGCGTTCAATGGCTGTTAAAATCGCGTTGTTTCCCCGTATCTTCAGAAATAATCACTTCTACTGTCGTGGTAACCAACCTGCTTCCCTATTTATAATGGTCTGGCCCTCCAGCAACTTCAGCGCGAAATTATAGCTAATTTGCCTACAAACGTCAGGTGGTCATAATAATCTGGCCACTCAGTGTATACAGAGCTTTGGGTCACGGAAGGACACTAGTATATGTCCTCCTGTGACCCTAAAGAGAACTATGGAGGAAAACACTGACCCCATAGTTCTTTTAAGGAGCCAAGAAACCCAATTTAAACTGCAAGAAGCATTTTTACAGTTTTTTTTTATCTTATGCTATTTGAATGGGAACATGTAACAAATATAAAATCCGTGTTATCCCAAATTGGCTGAGAAAGTGGAAATACACTTTAAGCAAAGGACACCAGGACCCTGAGGGACTCCAAACTCACAGACCGTATTTCTCAGGCAGGAGTGGAAATCCTTTGTCAGCAGTTCAGCCTTTGTACAAGTAAAGCGTCGCCAAAATATCACTTTCCTTTAGCAAATGCCGATCGATCGGAGCCCAATGGCAGCACAGCATCCGATACGTGAATATGGTTTGAGTTTTCCTCTGGCAGATTCCCCGAAAAAAACTCTGCAGATTGCTGCCATCTGCACGGCAGAGGAGGACTATTTACACAGCGCTCTGCAGGACGAGGTCCAAACCTCACACGCTGAACCCTTACTGCTATGAAATCCGAGGAGAGGCTGTGCCAAGCGGTAGGATCCGTCTGAGAAAACGAGGCGCCTTTAATCTGAGGGATTAAAAGGAAAAGGAACGGATCACTGTGTTACTCCTCATAATCCAGCCGTGCAAGTGACCCGGGACTAGCCGCTCCCTGCAGCCGGGCGCGTTTGCGG
This sequence comes from Nanorana parkeri, assembly GCF_000935625.1. Lineage (NCBI taxonomy): Eukaryota > Metazoa > Chordata > Amphibia > Anura > Dicroglossidae > Nanorana > Nanorana parkeri. The sequence continues at coordinate 955,527 of NW_017306553.1, forward strand.
GATCGCACATTCTAGGAAACAGAATGGGAAAGCGCATTTCAATGGACTCAATACTGCTGAATGAAAGTTGCCAATACGGAGTGCCGCACGTCAACCAAATCTGCACTCACGTTGGCGTGTTACGGTAACGTGCGGAAAATGTTTTAAACAGCGCCCCCAAAGCAACATCTCAGTAGCGGGAAATGCACACATGCTAGCAGTACTTCGAGCTGCATTAGGGCTCATTCGCATGGGCGTGCATGTCTGCCCATGCACAGACCTGCCCCTGGGAGGGACAGGTGCTGCGTGTAATTGCATGCAGCAGGCTGTACCTCCCTATGGGAGGATGTGATTACATGCCGACCCAAACCTGCACATCTGTGCAGGCCTAGGTACCCACACTTGGATGAAGATGGTGAATGGGCCCTTAGGGCCGGTTCACACCATAAACAGTGCATTGCAGAGCAGCCAGCCTCTGGAACGCACTGTATCGCATTCCAGCCAGCTTTCTGCGGTCAGGGGCGGGGGGCGCGTTGTGTTGCATTGAAGTCAATGGCACCGCAGCCACGCAATGCGAGCGCCCGCACCAGATCGTGTGGCACATCAGTGCCTGCGTTTCCGGTCCAGTGCGATCTGCAAAAAGAGTATGCTTGCCGCATTTTTGCAGATTGCACTGGACCGGAATGCAGGCACTAATGTGCCACGCGTTCTAGTGCGGGCAATCGCACAGTGGTGCCATTGACTTCAATGCACCGCAACGCCCCCTCATGCCCCTGAACGCAGGAAGCCGGCCGGAATGCGATACAGTGTGTTCCAGAGGCTGACCGATCTGAAACGCAATGTTTATGGTGCGAACCGGCCCTAAAAGAGGAACTCCCATGGCAAAGGGAACGTCCGCATGGTTAGATGATGGAAGTCAGCAGAGCTTCACCTCATTCCCTAAGGGAAAAATTCCCTTGCACAGTGAACAGCCAATTTGTCTTTAGTAGATCGACCCCAAAGTTTTGATGTTTCTCCGTCACAGATTCTTGCACTGGCGAAGCTGATCCCGTCTGAATGGGCCCTTATAAAGCCACGTTTCAGATTCAGGAATATCACAAAGTCCCATCCCACTCCTAATAACCAGATCCACCTAGAAGTCTGTAAACTTAATGAAGATGCCCATAGGATGTACCACTGGCGTCACAAGGTGGGTGCGGCCCGCACCCGGGTGACACCAAAATGACTGACAGTCATTTTGGTGTCACCTTCTCTGAAAAGTCCAGCACTCGGTTATGGACCGAGAGCACGACAGTTTCAGAAGAGAAGATACCTTATCCCGCCGGGTGAACGAACGTCCCCTCCTCTCTCTGCCAGCGTCCATCACCAAGATGGCCGCCAGCAGGTATCAATAAGATGGATTCACATACATGATGACGTCAGGGCGGGGTATCTGCTTCGGGTGACCCCCGGCCTCGGGACACCCCTGAGATGTACTTCCTCAATGCACTGACACCATTTGCACTTTCTTGTATAACCGCTCTCAGAGTCTGACTTCTGTACCACAACTCAACGTCTGAGCAATGTAACATTATAACTGCTTGCTGGAAGCAACGCATGATGGGATATGTAGCCTTGAGAAATGGAGATTGCATCACATCAAGCAGCAGGGAAAGACGCAAAGCACGCTGGGAATCCAGGAAGTTGGTGAAAGTGATGGGCAGACGGAAGGCAGCGCTCACTACATAAAAGGGATTTGATTGCATTATCAGAAACAACTCTAGTCTGTATTCCTATCACAATGATGATGTCATAACAGGAGAGGATATGCTGGGACAACTCCTTCAGTGTGCGTTGCAGTATTGCAGTGTGAACGGGCACTTGGATCCCACATTGCAGATCAGGGTAGACAACCTCGGTACTGTAGCTGTTGTGGAACTACAACTCCCATGTGGCATTGGAAGACTGACCACCACAGGCATGACTTCCTGAGATGAAAGCATGATGGGAATAGTTGTTTTATCACAGCGGGAGTGCTGAGGGTACCTACCCCTGCTGTAGATACACATCTATGAGGCTGTGGGTACAGGAGGTGCCTAGGCACACAGACATACAGGGAGTGCGTCGCTACATTTCATTCTAAACAAAATATCGAAGATTCTGGCCCAATAACCATTTCTAGAGATTTCCTAGAATGTAACAAATCGTCACTTTTTGATTTCAGCCTCGTTCCCACCAGACACAGTGCGTTCCGGCCCGATTCTGGCTGGAACGCACTGCACCGCATTGCAGCGGCTCACTATGTTGTGGGGCGGGAGGGGGGCGTGGCGGTCCGTTGAAGTGAATGGCACTGTAGCTCTCCGGCTGCAATGCGATTGGCCGCACAGGATCGCATTGGTCCGGTCCGAACAAAATCGCGATGCAGCATTTTATTCGGACCGGACCGCAGGCATTGGTGTGCCTTGCGTTCCCGTGCGGCCGGAGGGCGTGGCTACGGTGCCATTCACTTCAACGGACCGTCACTCCCCCTCCCGCCCCACAACATAGTGAGCTGGCCACAATGCAATGCAGTGTGCTCGGGGCTGGAACACACTGTGTCTGGTGCGAACGAGGCCTCCAGGTCCACTCAGATGCCAACACAACCTCTAAAGCAGGGGTAGGCAATCTCAGCACTCCAGCTGTTGCGGAACTACAAGTCCCATGAGGCACTGCAAGACAGAGAATGACATGAATGGCTCCCAGAGTCATGATGGGATTCGCAGGATTGCCGAGATTGCCTACCCCTGCTCTATATTATTTATTACAGGTATTTATATACCTGTAATACATACATATACCTGTCTATAGTGTTTGGTAACCAAACCAAAGATATTTTCCTGTTGCTGCCAAAGCACGCATCAGTTCCTATTTATTACACAGCAATATCCTAACATCCTCAGAGTGTTACAAATGAGATAATAAAAACAATAACACAGCAAATCCCAACCTGTGATAAAACTTTCAGTTCACAGAATATTTTTGTTTTACTCAATATTTACACCGCCGTCAACCCAGCGTAACCTGTAAATAAATATATCCGGATCCGAACTGCAACTTCACTTTACAGAAAGTGACTTTAACGTGAGCTAGAAGTTGTCACCTCGCACGAGTTGCTCTATAGAGACGGATGCATTGGAGCACAATAGGATGTAACGCTATGCCCCCCTCCCCCACTCCAGCACACAACCCCCCAGCCATGTGTGTTAATATGGGGCCCCAATGATAACCCGCAGCCCTGTGTGTGTGTGTGCTGGGGGAGCGGAGTGCAGGCCTCTCCTCTGCCAAGCAGGGAAAAGGCGCAGGCCAGACACATCCAAACACACACTGCGGGGCTCAGAAACTACAGAAACTTTATATAGGCTGCCTGCGTTTCCTGGCATTTTTCTGCACACTAAGGCCTCATTCACACTGCCGCGCATATACGTGCGTATTGTACCATATGCAAATAAATGGCTTCATACACATAGCCGCGTATGGAGTCGTATATTTGCGTAGCGTATATATGCGCAAAAATCGGAATGGAACAGCGATGCGTCCGGGCAGCGTATTTATGCGCACATACACGTGTTCACGCGCATATACATGCATACAGCACATTAAAAATTCCATTACGAGTGATGCATTCTGGGATTGAATATAGTGCACGCATATACGCTCGTATATACGCGCATAGACGCGTATAAACTATTTTGCTTGCGTTGGGTGTGAATGAGGCCTAATACTATAGGGTTTTGTGTTGCCATACAAATCACATCTACAAACAACATTTTGCATGCACTGATTTGAGTCAATTCAAAGGCAGTGAAATGCGTATCAAAGAAGAACTATGGTCTCCAATAATGAATGAATTTTTAAGTCCTTCTGCACTTACAGCTTCCTCTCAGTGCCCCTGCAAAGTCCCACTGCCAGGGACATCCAAGTAATGCAGCTTCCTGTGATGGGGTGGCAACGATGCTGCACTGCTCCGGAGTTCAGAGCAGAGTTGTCACCCTCATGTAGGCTGTGTCTGCTTGCACTACAGTGGGAGGGGATGATGTTGTGGGGGCGTGGTTATTGGCATATGCTGATTCACAAGGATGTAGCTTGTCAATCAGCACATGGCCACAAATTGTCCAGCCCCAACGCTTTCATGATTGAGGGCATGGCCTCTTTTGCTGAACCTGTCTGGAAGCGGGAGGGTATGGGTTATACCATATAGTCAGTCTTGGCCCATGTAGATGTCCGCACGGTCAGTCGTGGCCCATGTAGATGTCCGCACGGTCAGTCGTGGCCCATGTAGATGTCCACACGGTCAGTCTTGGCCCATGTAGATGTCCGCACGGTCAGTCTTGGCCCATGTAGATGCCCACACGGTCAGTCTTGGCCCATGTAGATGTCCGCACGGTCAGTCTTGGCCCATGTAGATGTCCACACGGTTAGTCTTGGCCCATGTAGATGTCCGCATAGTCAGTCTTGGCCCATGTAGATGCCCACACGGTTAGTCTTGGCCCATGTAGATGTCCACATGGGTTAGATCATGTAGTCAGTCTCGGGTCCACGTAGATGGCCACATTTTACAATCACATGAGCAATGTTTGACATGTTTAAACACAAGTTCACAATCAGCACGTACTACCTACGCACACCACTTGCCTGCCTGGGACACTGCTGGAGGATGGGGACTCAAAGCGCAGAGAAGGGCAGCATGTGATTACAAAGAAAAGGGAAGCATGTGATGAAGAAGGGAAGTATGTAATGGTAAAGAGAAGGGAAGTGCGTGATGATGCTGGAGGGAACTGCTAATAAAGTGAAAAGCTCTCGCATTACAACACATTAATTATACAAACCAAAAAGTGCATCTCAATGTCCCAAAACGCATGTACAAGGCATCAAAATGCACATGAGAGTGTGATGAAACAAACGCACAGAGGGTGGGGCAGATAGGGGGCGCAGCACGGGATAGGCGGACACAAGGGGATGCGGGACAAGCGGACACAAGGGGACGCGGTGCGGGACACAAGGGGATGCAGCGCAGGACAGGTGGACACAAGGGGACACGGCGCGGGACACAAGGGGACGCAGCGCAGGACAGGTGGACACAAGGGGACACGGCGCGGGACACAAGGGGACGCAGCGCAGGACAGGTGGACACAAGGGGACACGGCGCGGGACACAAGGGGACGCAGCGCAGGACAGGTGGACACAAGGGGACACGGCGCGGGACACAAGGGGACGCAGCGCAGGACAGGTGGACACAAGGGGACACGGCGCGGGACACAAGGGGACGCAGCGCAGGACAGGTGGACACAAGGGGACACGGCGCGGGACACAAGGGGACGCGGGATACAAGGGGATGCGGCGCGGGACACAAGGGGACGCGGTGAGGGACAGGCGGACACAAGGGGACGCTGCGTGGGACAGGCGGACACAGGGGGGCGCGGGAAGGGGGAACACACAAGCACATAGCACTTAGAACTGACATGAAAGAGTAAACACAGAACAGCAATTGGATGGACATGCTGCTGGGAGTGCAGGACAGACAAGAAGGGTGTAGGCAGGGCCACAGGCTGCACCTCGGGGAGCCCCTAGTAACCCCATCTAGAAGTGGGCGGAGCCAGCACCGTCACACGTGACCCGCACGGAGTGAATGCTGAGTGACAGCGGCCGGCGCCCCCAGGTCCGGTACTCACCCACAGAGCCCAGCAGGAGGTAAAGGAGCCACATATCCCGGAGCGCCGCCAGCGCCGATCCGGGTCACCGTTCCCGGGCACAGCTGTCTCTGCTCACTGCAGCCGCCCGGGACTCTGCATCCTCCCCGTGTTGTGTGTGTGACCCGGAGAGCCGTGCCAGCACCGGGCATGCGCATCGAGCTCCGCCCACCGCCCCGCCCCATCCAGCCTTGGAGCCTAGTGTGTGCCAGAGACGGATTTTCCCAACTCCATGCACTGAGCTCAATGGCTAACATACACCCATCTCTGCTCGTCCATGGGTCACATACACCCATCTCTTCCCGTCCGTACACTGAGCTCCATGGGTCACATACACCCATCTCTGCTCGTCCATACACTGAGCTCCATGGGTCACATGCACCCATCTCTGCCCGTCCGTACACTGAGCTCCATGGGTCACATACACCCATCTCTGCCCGTCCGTACACTGAGCTCCATGGGTCACATGCACCCATGTCTGCCCGTCCGTACACTGAGCTCCATGGGTCACATACACCCATCTCTGCCCGTCCATACACTGAGCTCCATGGGTCACATACACCCATCTCTGCCCGTCCGTACACTGAGCTCCATGGGTCACATACACCCATCTCTGCCCGTCCGTACACTGAGCTCCAGGAGTCACATACACTGATCTCTGCCCGGATCATGTGATCATACAGAAGGCAGACCCTCCCATGAGGAGCACATGTATGAAATGCATGTGTCAGTATTTACAGAAGAGAAGCAAGTAAGATCCAGCATTGCATAGTCTTTGATAAATGTAACCTTTTACAGTAAATATCTGTGACGCCATGGCCGTCCGCAGACGCTCACAGCGTGCGTTGAAATCAGAGGAAGCGATTTCAGTGCAGGAGAGGAGGCGGTACAACCGTGCCAGGGGAGGCGGGAGCTCAGCTTTGTATATCACTGAACAGGAGAGGTTTTATGATTAGCAGAAGTGAAGCTTCACTTTGGATATAAACAAAAACTATCGGCATAAACACTCCGCAAACCGCGCTCTTTGATGTTTCCACCGTTCACCGTCCAAACCAGAAAAACGCCTTCCTCCTTTCCCGTCCAGTCAGGGATCACGGCCCCGGCGACGAATGTTTCTTTTCAGAAGCTGCTTTCTGTGAAGATTGATTTGATTGTTTGGTAAATGGAAGGTTTGAGGAAGGCGCAGGCTCCTTCCTCGGGCTCTTCACTTCCACGGATGAAAACAAAACAAGTGAGCCTGACAACAAAAGAAGTCTGCCAGAGGAGAATAAAAACATGGCCGCACGTGGAAAGAAAACTCTTCTTTGTTACAATGTGTCTCAGAACATATCATTGATACAAACGCTGAGTGTTATTGAGGCCCGGTGCAGACCTACGCCATCCGGTTGCCGCCCGGCCCCATTGATTTCAATGTACCTTTTTTTGCGACACACAACTCGCGCTTATTATTCGTGTTCGGAATTGCGGTGGAAAACTGCGCGATCCGTCCGGCACGACTGGGGTGCCATTAGAAAATAATGGCCCTCGCAGCGCGATCGGTACACAACTAGGCAACTCCTGACCGCGCGGCAATCCGCGTGGAATCGTGCACGATTGCCGCACGGTGAGGTGTGCACCGGCCCTGAGGACTCATCCACAACTAAAGTGTTATTGAACTCTCAGGCTAGGTTCACACCTAGGCGATTCAGATGCTGAGCTTTCTTCACGTGGTTGTCGCGCGTTTTTCAATGCATAGTGATGTCTATGAGACCCAAACCAACCGACAACCTCCCGAAAATAGCTCCTGCACCTTTTTGCGCAACAGGGGATTTCTGTCGCGCAACAAACCGCAAAGGTGTGAGCAGCCTCCATTGACCTCAATGCGAATCTGTGTTTTGCGTGATATCGCGCGACAAATCGCCTAGGTGTACACCGGCCCATAGACTTTGTTCAATAATGAATGCAGATCAAATAAATATACATCGCCCAGCAACGGATTTCTTTATGTTGTCAGTCATCATGTTTCCGAACAGCTCGGCTTCCCTGACCTTCCTGTCCAGTATAGATCACAATGGAAAGAGCAGTCAAGAAGGGTGGGGGGGCTCTGATAAGAAAGGAGGGGAGATCTGATGTAAAGGGAGGACTCTGATAAGAAAGGGGGGGAAGAAAGGGGGGGATCTGATGTAAAGAGGGGGGCTCCTGATAAGAAAGGGGGCTCCTGATGTAAAGGAGGGTTCTTAACGGAAAGGGGGAGATCTGATGTGAAGAGGGACCCCTAGTGTGAGAGGGGGGATTCTGATGTGAATGAGGCTCCTGATTTGAAGGGGGAGGACTCTGATGTGAAGGAGGGTCCCCTGTTTTTGTATGGGAGTTCCCCCTTCTCTGGGATTAGGGTCTGGTATGGATTTTCGAGGGGCCACACATCTTTTTCTACATTCACATTTTAGTCTGGGGTCTCCCCCGAGATTTCGCATACTTTTAAAGGGTGCCGTGACTGATGAAAGAATAAAAATTGCTGCCCTATGGGATCCGAAAAAACACGATCCTGCCGCCCCATTGGCTGTTATACACCCTACAGACCTACAAGAGGCAATGTGTGACCTGCGTGTATGAACCCCTAAAGTGTCACATAGGTGAATGAAGTGAACCCGCATGTGATCGGGGGGGGGGGGGGCGTACAATATCTACCCGGCTAAGCCACATTTAGATACTTCCACTTGCAGTGCATCTAAAAGGAATGTAGTAGGCAGGCTTCCTGTCAGTTCAGATTTCCCCTCACTTCCTGTCTGCACACTGACAGTGAGTCTGCCTACTATATTCTCTTTAAATTTACTGCAAGTGGAAGTATCTAAATTTGGCTTGGGATTTGCAGTCCACCCTAAAGCAGAGCTCAGACAGGGGAGGGAGAAGCAGCACAAAGAGTCATTCAGTTGTGCTGCAGTGCCAGGAGCATGCTGATAGGAAGAGAGAGCAGATTGACAACAGAGCTCAGACATGGGGAGGGAGAAGCAGCAGTAAGGGCCAATGAGTTGTGCTGCAGTGCCAAGAGCATGCTGACAGGAAGAAAGAGCAAAGTGACAACAAAGCTCTGACAGGAGGAGGGAACAGTATAAATGGCCAACCAGTTTTGCTGCAGTGCCCGGAGAGTGCTGCTAGAAGGAAAGAGTAAAGTGACAACAGAGCTCAGACAAGAGGAAAGAGAAGCAAGACAAACGGCCAATCATTTGCACTGCAGTGCCATGAGCATGCTGAAAGGAGGAGGGAGCAGAGTGACAAAGAGTCCAGTTATAGTCTCGGAGGGAGGGGCAAGACCTGCAAGTGCTAATGAACTGCAGTAGAGAAAAATGAGGTCTCCTGCCCTGCCAGACAGGGCTGTGCTGTGTAAATCATAGAACTAAATGGACAGAACCACAAACACTTCCAGAGTATGTTTTTTTCTTCTGGTTATGTATCTGTCCGCCTTCTGTTTTAGCTTTAGGCATTTCCTAAAATAGAATTTGTTAAATGTATAGCGTGGTTACAAGACTAGAAGAAGGAGGAGAGGTGCATGACTCGGGTGTCCCGAGGCTGGGTGTCACCCGGAGCGGAGACCGGGTGACACCCCTGCGTGATGTCATCGCGCATGCGCGGTCGTCTTATTGATCATCTTGGTGATGGACGCCGGCAGAGAGAGGAAGGGACGTTCACCTGGCGGGATGAGGTATGCCGCCGGGACCCCTCCTCTCTCCTGACACTGTTGGGCTCTTGGTCCATGACCGAATGCCTGACTTTTCATAGGGGTGACACCAAAATGACTGACTTTCAGTCATTTTGGTTTCACCCCTCTAATGGTGGCACCCCCCTTGTGACGCCACTGGCATGACTTCAGTCAGGACTGTAATATGTGGACGTTGCCATCTCTTTAGACGTGTCCGTCAGCCGTGACGTCATTGGCAGATTGAGATGACAAAGACATTTCTATGAAGGTATAAATCCGGCTCGCTGTGTCGTATTGCCTCATGAATTCCTTGTTGCATTAGCTCGCCCCGTTCCCGAATCTCCGCTCTCTATAGAGCCCCATAAATAAGACGGGGCAGGTCTTTGCACAAACACATTTTCCCGGACTCCTCGGCGTGCCGTAAACCAGATTCATGGCTCTTTGGAAGAAGGCGAATTGGAGATCTCTTTGGGGAAATGACAATGTTCCCGTTTTAATGTCAGCGATTCAGCGGCCCGTCTATTTGTCTGTCTCAGCAGTTTCTGGGAGCCTAATGGGGCTGAAGCACCCAGCAAATTGCACCTTATTTGCTGCGCTTCTCCCAGGACAATCGCCGGACGGGCAATCACAGGCGGCTGAATGGATGCTTATGGGATCGATAAATGGACGGGGCCCGCGGATTGCCCCTCTCCTTCTGAACTCGGGAATAGGGCTTCTAAAGTCCATTAGTGAAAACAGCCGGCCAATAAATCCACTCTGGGAATCAATAGCTCTCAATGAGCGAAATGACTGCGGCCTTTGGGCGTTTAACCCGTTCAGTGATGGACTGGTTTTCCGAAATCACTTAGGGCCCATTCATGACTTTCTGTTGCGGTGTGTCCTGGCGGTGCGTACATCACTCATAACCTGCGTAAGAGGGTGGCAGTGCCATTCATCTGAATGGCACCCTCATGCACCGAGGCAGGGGGTAGGTCAGACACGTCACAGCTTCCCGGTGTTCTACCGAAAGCTCCGACTTGTCGAGCTCTCCGACTGGGCACGTCACATCCGGTGACTGCCAGTAGGAGATGTACAGCAGATGAAGCTAGTGCACATGGGCAGGAAATCCTTGTCGAACTGTCTATCATTGCCAAAGCGCCTGCGCGGCTAGCAGGCGCTGTGACATAATATAACCTTTGACTAGGTTATAGAATCCGGTGAGGCAATAGCCACTGCACCTGCGCAGCTAGCGGCTCATCGGATTGTATAACCTTGTACCAACTTATACTTGTCCTAGGTCATAGACGCCGATACCCGCGCAGGCGCAGTGGCAACTGTGGTTGTGGAAAGAATTATGTGGCCGCGCAGGCGCTGTAACATAATATAACCTTTAAATAGGTTATAGAATCCGATGAGGCAATAGCCACTGCGCCTGCGCGGCTATCGGCTCATCACCTTCTATAACCTAGGACAAATATAACTATAGTAGGTTATAGATGTGGATAGCCGCACAGGCGCTGTGGCAATAGTTAGACATTTTGACAAGGATTTCCTGGGCATGCGCACTGGGAATTCCATTTCCTGGGAATTCCCCAGCTGCAGCTGATTGGGTGGCAGCGGAAGGAGCTTCCTTCTGTGTTCGGAGGAGCTCAGGTTTGAACTGGGTGTGGTCTGAACCTGAGCTCATCCGTAGCTGTGAAGCGTGGGCATTGGAGCTGCATTGCCTTAGTGGAGGGGGTAGGCAAACTCCAACCTTCCAGCTTGTGGCTGTCAGAGTCTTGTAATGCTCAGTGGCGTCACAAGGGGGGGTGCAGCCCGCACCCGGGTGACACCAAAATGATTCACAGTCATTTTGGTGTCGCCCCCTCTGAAAAGTCGGGCACTCGATCATGGACCGAGAGCCCGACAGTTTCGGGAGAGGAGGGAACCCGGCGGCTTACCTCATCCCATCGGGTGAACATCCCCTCCTCTCTCTGCCGGCGTCCATCACCGAGATGGCAGGCGTCAATGAGATGACCGCGCATGCGTGATTACGTCACGGCGGGGTGTCACCTGGTCTCCGCTCCGGGTGACACCTGGCCTCAGGATGCCCCTGCCTCTTTGTGCTGTTTCTTCCTCTTCCACTCCAGCCCTGCTGCACAGGGACCGCAAGAGGATGATGCAAGGTTAAATTCCGGTAATTGCACTGCTTGGATTTAAAAAAAAAATCAATATAATGATTACAGAGCTGCAGTAATCTGGGTCTTTTCTATGTGCCCGGAGTTCAGCTTTCATGTTTGTCTACAAATAGGAAAAGAAAAAGATGAAATGCACTTTCGCTAACAAGTCTTCCAGATACAAATGTTTCACATGGACTTGCTAAGCTCTGTTACCGGAGAGGAATTTGCACCAGAAATCTGTTTGTTTGCCTTTGCATGCGATCTGCGGGAGTTCAGAATATCTCTTTCAGTCCCAGAGGGATAACACAAGGGCACAGCTCTCTGCAATGTCTCCTATTTCCTGTGTGCTTAAGGTAAGGTTGAAGTATTTCAGTTGGAGTGGCCGGGTAGGGATCAGTGACACGGCTGCCAGTGAGTAATGGCCCTGCGCCCAAAAAGTGGCAACGTGTCAGAGGAGAGCGAGGATCGGTGTCTGCTTCTGCCATGATGTCGTGCCAGGAGCAGGCTGGGAAATGAAGATTAACTTACCTGGGCCTAGTGTATGTCTCCCTGCCCACCACTTCTTCAGTGCGGCTTCTTGCTGTTCCATATTAACCATCAAACACATCAAATAAGTAGCTATGAGAGTTAGGGCCCAGTCCCAGCATTGCGTTACGTGCATTGCTGCAATACAGTGCCATTCGTTCCAAATGGCACCCCAATGCACCTTGCTAGCACACATGCGGAAACGCGTTAACGTGCCTGGCCGAAAAAGCTGCATGCATGATCTTTGTCCCCTTAAGGTACATCGGGCAACCCATTGAAATGAATAGGCTGCCTTAACGCAACAAACGTTAACATGCAACACAATCTGCATGCTCTTAATGCACAGCGACAGAGCAGGCTGGTGCGTATGCGTTATAAAAGTGGACCTTGCAATAACATAGGTCTGCACTAATATATTCCTGATGTGTCAATATACAGGTACAGCCTCATCAATCAGAAAAGCTCCATGTTTTATCATTCAAAAACAGTCCTTGAGCTCCCGTCCTGTGTCTTTTGCCTTGGCTGAGATGTTGTCATTGTTCTGCTGCAGGCAGGAGGAAGCATTTCCTCAGTCTCCTTCCCTCGTAGTGATCACATTGGAACACTGAAACTTTGTAGCAAGTCACAAGGTGAGCAGCATGGGCTTAATTGAGATCTGTGAGATCGTAGACATTGAATATACCTACGTGAGATCTCAGCGATTAGGTTTACATACGTGAGATGAATGACATCATAGTGGCTGGGTTCACATACGTGAGATCTATGAGATCATGGTGGTTCGGTTCACATACATGAGATCATAGCGGTTGGCTTCACATACATAAAATCTATAAGATCATATCGGTTGGGTTTACATACCTGAGATCTAGGAAATCGTTGTGATTGAGATTACATATGTGAGATCTATGAGGTCGTAATGATCGGATTTACATACGTGAGATCATAGTGATTGGCTTTACATACGTGAGATCTTTGAGATCATAGTGATTGGGTTTACATACCTGAGATCGTAGTGATTGGGTTTACATATGTGAGATCTATGAGATCGTGGTGATTGGGTTTACATACATGAGATCGTAGTGATTGGGTTTACATACATGAGATCGTATTGATTGGGTTTACATACATGAGATCGTAGTGATTGGGTTTACATACATGAGATCGTAGTGATTGGGTTTACATATGTGACATCGTAGTGATTGGGTTACATACATGAGATCATAGTGATTGGGTTTACATACATGAGATCATAGTGATTGGGTTTACATACATGAGATCATAGTGATTGGGTTTACATACATGAGATCGTAGTGATTGGGTTTACATACGTGACATCGTAGTGATTGGGTTACATACATGAGATCATAGTGATTGGGTTTACATACATGAGATCGTAGTGATTGGGTTTACATACATGAGATCATAGTGATTGGGTTTACATACATGAGATCGTAGTGATTGGGTTTACATACATGAGATCGTAGTGATTGGGTTTACATACATGAGATCGTAGTGATTGGGTTTACATACATGAGATCGTAGTGATTGGGTTTACATACATGAGATCGTAGTGATTGGGTTTACATACATGAGATCGTAGTGATTGGGTTTACATAAATGAATGTCGTCTGTTTGAAAGCTTTGACTGATGGCCTCCATCAGGTTCCATCCTCGAAGCTTCTGTTTCTATGTAAATCTGTAATTATCTGTAATGACGCGCCGGCCGATATGGAGAGCGGTGAGAGAAGGAGAATGGAGGAATGTGTCAAAGCGCTGGTGTGAGTGACAGACGCTACAAAAAAACATGACTGACGATAGAACAGCCTTGTTTATTCCAGCATGCAGACGTCTCACTAATGGGGGGGATATTGTGTCAGGATCATTGACGGTGGGAGTAGATAGGCAGAGCAATGTGAAAAGCTATCAGGCTATCGGACTATCAGGCTAGCCAGCAAAAAAAATAATAATCTTGTTAATTACTCAGGTTAATAACAGAGAGTTTAGTTACATATATTTGCAAATATACGAGGAAGCCACACTGCCACATAAAGGCATCTCTGATAAGTGTGGTCTCCAGAGGTGCCTTGGCGTGGCATTGTGGGTTCCCCTATATTTGCAAATGTATTTAACTAAAACCTCTACTTTTCAGGCTCAGTAGGGGATCCATTGACTGATCATCCTTGGATCAGAAAGGAAAAAAGGGTCCCATCCACGTCCGTTTATGATTCCATTCCCATTTTCCCAATTAACTTGTGTGTTAAGAAATGCTAAACCCCGAACCCAGTTCGAACCTGAGCTCCTCCAAACCTGGAAGCTATATGAGGCCACCAACCCAAACAGCTACAGGCTGAGGTATTCTTCACTGCTCTGTCCTCATATAACAGCTCTGTCCTCAGTAGGTCACCAGTAGGGATGATATCAGGGTTTGGACTGAACCCAGTTTGAACCTGAGCTCCTCCAAACCTTGAATCTGTATGGGGCCACCCGTAGGGGACATGGTCCCATCCACGTCCGTTTATGATTCCATTCCCATTTTCCAAATTAACTTGTGTGTTAAGAAATGCTAAACCCCAAGCTCAGTTCGAACCTGAGCTCCTCCAAACCTGGAAGCTACAGGTGAAACTCGAATAATTAGAATATCGTGCAAAGTTCATTTATTTCACTAATGCAACTTAAAAGGTGAAACTAATATATGAGATAGACTCATTACATGCAAAGCAAGATAATTCAAGCCGTGATTTGTCATAATTGTGATGATTATGGCTTACAGCTCATGAAAACCCCAAGAACCCCAAATCCACAACCTCACAAAAGTAGATTATTACATGCAATCAATAAAACAAGGATTGTACATAGAACAATATCGGACCTCTCTACTCAGTACTTGGTTTGGGCCCCTTTTGCAGCACTTACTGCAATTACCTTTGCACGATATTCTAATTATTCGAGTTTCACCTGTATATGGGGCCACCCACCCCAGCAGCTTCAGGCTGAAGTATTTCCCACAGCTCTGTCCTCAGATAACAGCTCTGTCCTCAGTATTTCACCAGTAGGGATGATATCAGGGTTTGGACTGAACCCAGTTTGAACCTGAGCTCCTCCAAACCCTGAATCTGAATGGGGCCACCCGCCCAATCAGCTGTGGGTTGGGGTATTCCCCACCGTGCAGCTGCATATAAACAAAGGGAGGGACCCTATATGGGCCTCCGAACATGCAAAGAAACTCCTTCCACTGATGCTCAATCATCTGGGGATCTGCTGCCGGGGAATTCCCCTTCCACAGTTGACTTGCAGGTAAGCAAAGGGGTGGAATGCAGCAATGTCATTGGCCTAATAAGACAATGAGTTCAGGTTTGGTGTATTTAAATAAATCCACGCTGAAATTTCAAGTGAAGATCCACCAAGAGGACATTTACCTACACTATGGAGAGATTTCCTCTCACTTCCTGTTGGGTCTCTGGCACAGGAATTGGTGGGCAATCTCCCCAGTGGGGCTATAACCTATCATTACCCTACCCAAAACTAGCAAAAAAAGTTTCGGCTTTGGATACACTTTTAAAAAATAAATAAAAGTAATTCGGCCTCAGTGTCCCTTTCACGTACACATTTGTAATCTTGTTAGTCATTTATTCGCATGAGATAACTTTACAATCCTTAAGGCTTTCGGCTTTAAATTTAGCTGCACTCGCGGTGAAGAATTTCCCTGAATTTTTTTTCTCTCCCTTCCCTTCATAAATATCCTCTTCTCTCTTTCGATAAGGAAGCGAGTGAGAAAGAGGATCTGTATCTCGGTCAATAAAAGTGCTTATGCACAGGACAGATTATTAAACCGCGCTGTGGAAATTGCACCGCCTCGGGCTCTCCGAGTCACGCCATAAAGCCGGGAATGTGAAAGAAAACGGATATTTTCATAGGGATTTAGCTTTGAATCTTATCATTTTAATAACCCATTAAACGGGCTGTAAAATGTGGCGGCGGGAAGACGCAGGGATGGAGAAATATGAGCGGGAGCTTTCGTTAGGTGTAAATTCTGAGGGGGCCGCGTGACAAGGTCTGCATTTAGATATTACGCTGCCCTAGGCCTATGCGAGTAATGATGTTCTTTCGTGCAGCGTGCAGCCTGTCCGTCGCCAACCGGCAATTTTAGTTCAACTCCAGGCAAACAGCTAAACCAGGGGCGCCCACTATTTTTCTTATGGAGATCTACTTGTCCAATGACGAGCTCAATGAGATTACCAACGAAAAAGCACCTGCAATCAGGGGCGTGACGGTGCATTGAAGTCAATGGCACCGCAGCCACGCCCCCCACCCGCAGTGCGATCGCCCGCACCTTAGTGTCAGGCACATTAGTGTCTGCGTTCCGGTCCAGTGCGATCTGCAAAAATGCTGCAAGCACTATTTTTGCAGATCGCACTGGACTGGAACGCAGGCACGTTCCAGGTGTGGGCGATCGCCCTGCTGGCGGGGGGCGTGGCTGCGGTGCCATTGACTTCAATACAACCATCTTAAAGGTAACCCAACTGCTGCACAAGAGAGAGGGGGGACTCGGCGGCATAGCTGATGCCGCCAGGTCAATATCCCCTCCTCTTTATGCCGGCATCCATCACCAAGATGGCAGCCGGCAGTGAAGTATATCACCGTGCAAGCGCGATGATGTGACACCACAGAGATTATAACGAATGCACGGTGGCCGAACCAGGAGACACCCGCCCTGGTGCCGCTGCTGAGGCCTTGTATTTCTCATTCACTGAGCCATATTGCCTGTTCCTCCAGAAACATTGTGAAAAGCCTACTGAATCTGTCATGATGATATAGTATCAGATGAAGTGCTGTTTTTGGTTTTGCCTGGAATTGCTCTTTAACGTGTGATTTTCTAGTTGTTACCCGATGGGCCGTTTTTAATCTCGAGGAAGCTCATGTTACCCGAAGACGTCTGTACGTAATGGACCAGATGCTGTCAGCGCCCTAATTCGTTTTGAGTTTCCTTTTTACCCGTCTTGTCCGACTCCCATAATGAGACTTCCTCCTAGACGGGCAACAATAGGAAACAACGGCTTGTTTACCCACCGAGCCGACTGATCTGAGGGAAAATACTAATGAGCCGCGTATAGAGGCCTGTCTGCTCGGCTTCTATATATAGAAAACGCCAATCTCGCTGGAATTTCATCCTATTATCTGTATCCTGTAAACCCCGTTGTTGACGTAAATAAATCCCCGCTTCTCTCTGAGTTTTAATTTCTATTCTTTTCTAGATGGCTGTGAAGTTTATTGCGATTCAGCAAAATGGCCGCCAATTATCTACCAATCAGGCTGCTCCTTCGACATATCCCGGCAGTGTCCTGAGCTTGCTGACCCCTAAATATGGGGAGTGAGAAGCTCTGAGAGGTTTAGGGTTCAGGCACAAAACACAAATACAGATCTGAAGGCGGCCATATTGTAGAGTATGGGGCCCATGCATGCCCATGTGTTGAGCTGCGTAAACCATTACAAGAAAAATCACGGTCCGCATGTGTAAGTACTTTACACAGTACGCATGTAAACGTTTGTGCTTACATCAACTCATTTATTCAGAGTGACAGGCCAACGTCATTTCGCACCGTCGCCGCTGCTGCCTATACTTTATTTATGTTTACATACCTTGAATGAGTCATTCACTGGGCGGTGGCGGCAATGGAGGGCGCAGAAGAACCTCGGCCTTTAGTAACTCTGAATGAATGGCTTTGTTTATGTACGCATGTTAACTCCCTATCAATTGAGATGCAATACAGACCATTGTTTACGCGGCCAGCAACATCCTGTGTAACTTTCTGCGTCCGTGTGAACCAGCCCTGAGAATGTGATATTGCATTGACACATTGATATCAGGAAAATGACGTTCTTTTACACAAGTAGCTGCGTACACGAATGCACAGCTGCCTACACCAATTCACTACTAGCGGTGGCTGTACTAATTGTGTGCAGTTGTTTCCCGGGCATGGAAATACGTCTAGGGTTTGCCACCCTTTCTTCAAGCTATAGTGCCACATTGCAGGTTTCTTTTTGAGAGTATACCGGAGAAAAGGAGCAGAGACAGCCAGGGAATAGAGAAGAGGCAGCCAGGGGAGAGAGCGAGGAGAGACAGCCAGGGGAGAGAGCGAGGAGAGACAGCCAGGGGAGAGAGCGAGGAGCGAAGGACATGGGAGGGAGCGAGGAGAGACATCCAGAGGAGAGAGCGAGGACAGACAGCCAGAGAAGAGAGCGAGGAGCGAAAGCCATGGGAGAGAGCGAGGAGAGACAGCCAGAGGAGAGACAGCCAGGGGAGAGAGCAAGGAAAGACCCAGGAGAGAGAGCGAGGAGAGATATCCAGGGGAGAGAGCGAGGAGAGAATCCACAGGCATACTTAGTGATGAGGGGACCTTCTGTAGATGAGCTGCAGACCTGTCCTGTGTAAGCGTGAGGCTGTTCACAACCAGGAACACCAGGGCCCCATGGTTGCCCCTGCCTGCCTGACATTTGTGTCCGGGTTTCAGCTGCCATGAAACCCGGACACAGCATTCAAAACCTGGACTGTCCGGGTGAATCCTGGACAGGTGGCAACCCTAAATACATCCGCAGTTTATGTTTTATACCCTCACTTGCCCGTGTGTATGAGGCTTAATAAGTCTAAAACAGCGGTAGTCAATTTACTTGATACAGGGAGCTTTATGTGTGGCCCCTGACATCAAAGGGCC
The DNA here is from genome assembly GCF_000935625.1 of Nanorana parkeri. Lineage (NCBI taxonomy): Eukaryota > Metazoa > Chordata > Amphibia > Anura > Dicroglossidae > Nanorana > Nanorana parkeri. The sequence continues at coordinate 974,260 of NW_017306553.1, forward strand.
ACACATAATATTTAATTAATGTAATGCTGCAGAAAGACTGCATACATGCAACAGGAGATGATCAAAGATGACAGGCATGCTGCAAGAGATGGTTGGAGGCTGCAGGCATGCAATGGGGGATGACCAGAGACTACAGGCATGCTGGAAGAGCTGGTCAGAGACTGCAGACATGATACAGGAGGTAACCAGAGATGGCAGACATGATACAGGAGATGGTCAGAGACAAAAGACATGGTGTAGGAGATGGTCAGAAACTGGAAAAATGCTGCAGGAGATGGTCAGAGAATGCAGATATGTAACAGGAGATGGTTATTGACTAGAGACATTTGACAGGAGATGGTCAGGGACTGCAGACATGCAACAGGCAAGCTGCAGGAGTTAGAGGCTGCAGACAGGCTATAGGAGTTGTTGGGGACTGGAGACATGCATGAGTAGACTGATATAGACTGGAGACATGTGCTAGAGATCACTGCAGAAAAAGTAGGATCTTGTAAAAGGAATAAAGCAAACCATTCACCTACTAAGAATATTTTCCTTCACTGCCCTGAGTAAGCACCTAGGTAAGGAAAACACAGGCTTCTGTGTGCAGGGAACCCAAGGACCACACAATATATGCTAGAAGGGCGATATGCGGCCCCTGGGCCCCAGTTTGGGCAATAGGGGGTCTGGATGTTGAGTCAACCCGGCTCCGTCACCCACTCAGCAGGTCATGTTCGCCGAGTTGTCCTTCTGTTGAATAAACATTACATGTAATTGGATTTAATCAGCAGGTAATTGCATTATGCCGGCAGCATCGCGGTACGCAGGTAATAGACGCTCCAGAATTCGCTGGGAGGCAGCGGATGGATGCACAGGCAGGAATGTGGAATATTGCATCGGCGGGGGGTGGGGATGGTAGGATGGATTCTTGTAAGGATTATGACAGTAATCAGCCTGCAGTGCTCCATTAAACAATGAACAGAAGGGATGTCATTCCCCTGGCTGAGGTCAGGCCGGGTCGCTGCTCTTTGATTGTAGGGTCAGATTAGGACGCAGCATTCCAAGAGGACACCCAGGACCTCTGCACTGATGATGAACACATGTGGCTTTGTTCACAAAGATAACACACTAGAATAGGGATCTTTATCATCAAAAAGTTACAATTATTTTTCCCATCTGAAAACCAAATTGGATCAACCTGAAAGAAAAGATTCTTGTCTTGTTAAGGCTGGGCACACACCTTACAACCATCGCAAGACTTTCGTCTTGTGATGGTTGTAAGGTACTTAAAAAAACGTACGATCTGCCTATCTTGGACAGGCAGATCGTACTTGCGATGATCGCAAGCCGCGCCCCCCTGAGGGGCGGGCTTCTGATGACCGCAATGCCGAACGGGCAGTGTGCGCTTGCGCACACCGGCCCGTCCGGCTTTTATCTTACAAACATGCTACACACCCGCCGAACATCGTACGAGTTTTCAAACATGTTCGTAAGTTTAAAGTCGTGCAACCTTACAGTAGTAGAGGTCGCATGCTTCCACACACCTTACGATAATCGTACGATCGCGGGATTTCCCGCGATTATCATACGATTATCGCAAGGTGTGTGGGGACCTTAAGGCTTTAGGGTCCGTTCACACGAGGTGCGCTGAGCTGCGTTGAGACTGCTTTGGTCAATGCAGATCAGTGCAGCTCAGTGGACCTGATATAGGAGGGTAAGGATGCAATGAAGTCAATGTTCTCTATGTGGTATAAAAATACCAACCAAACCAAAGTATCAACTTTTATTCCACGAGGATCTGTACTAAAAGCAACCTCTGCGCCCCATTCACGCCATAGCTCTGTGTTGCGTAAAAATGTATAGACATGTGCGATTAGTTTAGTTCCGAATCAAAATTTGGACGAATTCTCCGAAATTAAGACATTCGGACACATCCGAATTTCCGAATCCCAATGCACCCAAATGTGTCCTAATCCCGTCCGATTTTCATTCAAAAACTAAACTGAATCGGACATGTGACTTTTCTGGCCAATCGGATGTTTTTTTCGGTTTAATGCATCTGAATGGGTCTGAACACGAATTGTCGTTATGGCAACATGGGAGCCATATCCAGTATATACATATAATACTAAAGCTGAGGCTCCCAGACCCGAATGGCATTCGGAATGCGAATTTCCGTATTGCATTTGTGAGCTCCCGTCCCGCATGCCATTTGGGTCTGAGAGCTTCAACTTTAGTAATATATGTATATGGTTTTCTGTTTTACTCGCAACAAATATTCGTAAACTCATCCGAAACTAACGAAATTCGGATTTCGTCCGAATCCAAAACCCAAACCGAACTGAATTTCGGATCCGAATTCCGAAATATCCGAACCGAAGTTTTCCGCAGCTTACATGTCTAAAAAATGTAGCATGTCTGTATTTTTACATGCATGTCAGCGCACCACAGCGCATCACATCGCAACGTGTTAAAGAATGTGTCATTTTGTGACACTTTAATAAAATGAAAAAAGAAAAATAAGGTAAAAAGTGTGATACATTGTAACAATGCTTCACACCACCCCTACACAACGCACACATATGGAGCATAAGGTGTGTGGGTTGGCGTGAAGGAGCCCTGGCGCAAACAAAAGCCCATCGACACGAGATAAGGATACTGAGATGTGAAAATGAGATTCACATGGCTGAAAATAAAGATCGTAATGCTTGTTTAAAACCTTGTGACTTGAGCAGTTTGAGGGCCCTTTCACACCAGAGCGTTGCGCTAATCGCATGCTATCGCTAGGGTGCAGTTTCATGTTGCTAAGTGCCATTAGTTTCAATGGTACCCCAATGCACCTCCTGGTGTCTATGAATTGCATGCATGCACTACATTTTTCCCACTGTGCCACAATGCATGGTGCTGCAGTACTGTTTGTTGCGCTGCAACACACAGCCACCGGGAAGTGCGTTGGGGTGCTATTGAAATTACTAGCAACACAATGCACCTAATTCATGGTCAGGGCTGGATTAAAATAGTGGCTACTGGAGCGCCAGCTCCAGGACCACCATTGAAAATAGGCCCAGCCGACCTCGATCACCTCGTTATGCCTGATGGCAAACCGTGCCGGCCAGGCTGAACATAATCAGGCAGAGGTGCCGGCGGCTCTCTAATCAGAGGCTCCAGCCACCTATTTAGAGAGCTGCCTCTGCTGCCTCCCATATGACCGACAACACCAGGCCCATGATGGTTTTATCTGGTCCTGCACACGGTGCCGCATGCTAGATGTGTTGCGTGATAGCAAGGGCTAAATTCACAGTAGGGGCTCAGTCACATGGGTGTGCATGTCCGTACGGCATGCATGCCTGTGCGAACACTCGATCCCAGCAGGGACAGGTGCTGCATGTAATTGCAAAGACCTGGAATCAGGTTTTTGCACAGGCGTGCATGCCTTGCGGACGTGCACGCCCTGGTGAATGAGCCCAAACAAGTGATTAGCGCAATGATGCGGTGTGAATGGACCCTGAAACTTTTATTTGCTGTTCGCAATTTACTAATATCGTACAACTAATGATGGGTGTCCCTTTTGTTGCTGCATTTACTCTCCCCATGTGCACTCCATTGATCATTTACAGAACGCCTTGTGTCCTGTGTAGAAAATACAAGACGTTTTGTGAATGGTCAGAGTGCTGAGTGAGCGACCCGCTTTTTTTCTTCTCTGTACTGGAGCCAGGACTGTGAGTTTTGCTGGTGGAAGTTGGGCGCTTACAGAAGGGTTGGGGGTGCATACAAATAAACGTTTTAACTAATGGAGCAGCCAGACACAGAAAAGACACCCATCATTAGTGGTAAGATGTTAGTAAATTGCAAAAAGTTTTTTTTTACCGAAGTTGCGCTTTAGTTGTTGTTATGGACTCATTCGCACTCATGCGCGGTGACCCATGTTTCCTGCATCAGAACAACGCAGGTCACAGGAAACAATTGTTTTCTATGTGCCCTGTTCACACTGCAACACTGGCTTGAGGCAAGTTGCAGTGTGTTGCAGAAAACCACAGACTTGATGCGCTTTTCTGCAATGCAGCAGAACTCACCTGAAGTGACCGCCGGTCACGGCGATGCAACTCAGCTGCGGTGCATTAACTTAAATGAAATGTCATATTGTAACACTTTATTAAAGTTTAAAAAAATGTAAACAGTATGTTAGTAGTTAGTGCAAACGCTCCCTAACTGTCACAATGGGTCACATGACCTTGTGGTGCCTCATCTGGTCAGTTATCACAATGTGCGGTCTACCTTTATTTGGGTTTTTCCTGAGCCTGACGGTTTTTATTGACGTTTGTTCGGCTGCCCCGATGCCTCTAAGGTAAGTCTTAATTCCCCACACTGACCTTTTATTATAAATGCATATGACCCTAAACTTTAAAACAATACAAACAAGTAGATCCGTTTGGGCTCATGCACACGGCCTGCGTCTTTATCAGTGGGGAGTAGCCACAGCAGGGACAGGCCCTGTTATCTCCTCCTTGCAGGATTTCCTTCTGTATAACAGCAGAGACATCAATTACTATTCTATAGGGAAGCTACTGACCCCAGTAATTATGGCTTTTGGCTCTACAGGGTTCTTTGTCTGGCCCAACCAGTGTGCATCTGAGGGGCCACACATAAGTACATTGTTCTTAGGAATATGTGCATGTATCTTATAATACATATTTCCATCTTGTTAAATAATTGCTGCTCCTCCCATCTGTAGCAGAGGTCGCCGGGATGCAAACGAGGAGCCTTCACTGACGTTGAAGGTCGAACATTATGGCCAAGATGATGGTGAGGAAAATTTGGCAAATGTGATAGGGATGGAGTACCTGATGGGTTAGCCGTCATTTCCCAGATCTCATTAGCTGACACAGCTCGGAGTGTATATCAAGGCAAAGGTTTTCTTTTTATGCCGGGTCTTTATTATGCGTCGGGTATTTATTATGTGACGGCTATTTACTATGTGACGGCTATTTATTATGTGTCGGTTATTTATTATGTGATGGCTATTTATTATGTGTCGGCTATTTATTATGTGACGGCTATTTATTATGTGATGGCTATTTATTATGTGTCGGCTATTTATTATGTGTCGGCTATTTATTATGTGTCGGGTATTTATTGTTAGTGCTTTTTCCTGGTGACTATTGAAAATCTGCCAATGGGGACACCTGTACTGCTGCCAACTGTCTAAGATTTGAATTGCCCTCACTTTAGGGAGGTTTTCTCTCACTTCCTGTTGCATCTCTAGGATAGGAAGTTAGGGGAACTCACCCCAACAGGACACTGATTGCAAAAAAAAAAAATCTGATAAGGGTTTTAACCATTTTTTTATCCAAAACTTAAAAATAAAAATGTTGGCCTGTGTATACAATGCAAGGTCCTAATTGATGTTATTCCTCACTTCCTGTCCTGCTGACAACCATTGTACCAGAGAGGAAGTGAAGGAAAATCTGCAGCAGGGACACTTACAGAAATACATTGCTGGAACATGTATATCAGAGGCACTGGGTTTGATTTATCGGTAGTTCATGGTTAAGCAAACTGGGTTCATAAGGAGTGCTGTATCTCCGGTGAGGCTGCTGTCAATGAAACTGGGGGCCGTTATATTAAGGGCTCGAAGTTTAGGGCTCATGTGTTAAAAGTCAAATGAGACCGGCAGACCAAAAACCACTGTCATTTATAAGAGACGTGCATAAAACATATTCTCCGTGCTGCTTAGAGCTGGCGTGGGAACTGAAGCTGTCCCACGCCGGAACTATAACAAGAACTGACTGATCACATGACCACTGATCTCTCAGCTCTCAGTTTCTGTTCCCTACAGAGAGCAGCAACTGTCAGTCAGGGATTTCCGCCTACCCCTCCAGTGCTCATTGAAGGGACAGACAAGAAAGGGGGGCGGGCACAGCTGGCTCTGGCTATATAGAGGCAGAGCCAGCTGTCACTTGGGCACCTTCCCTGTTGCAACGTGGCTCTGCACTGTCAGCTGATAGCAGGGACTACAAATCCCAGCAATACATTATACAGCAATGCAGAATAATATGCAGCTACATACTCTGTGCAGGCTCTCAGTTGGGCTGTATGGGCTCTCAGGTGGGCTGTGCGGGGTCTTAGGAGGGCTGTGTGGGTTCTCACCATGGGTCCGTATGGTCTTGTGGGAAGATGCGGTTGGCATGGTTCCACAGGAAGTACAAGCACTTGTGAAAATGCCCAATATCAATATTGATACCATTATTGGTGCCGATACTGAAAATGGCAGGTGAGGCTCTGCCTCACTGGTTTGGTGGCGTAGTTTTTTGCCGCCCCCATGAAAAGTGCCGCCCAAGGCAAATGCCTTGTTTGCCTTGCGGCACATACGCCTCTGTGCGTGTCAGTATCTTATGGAATGAACAAAGGAGCATTATAATTGAATAGTAATAACGATTATCTCAGGGATGAACTACATCAATGTTCTTCTATATCCTCAGTTTATGGCGCTCTCCCGCACTATCCAAAATTTCCCCCACCTGTAAAAAAGAAAGCAGCCGGATCGACAAGCTCCCACGCATAAAACAAAAGGTACCGAAGCGATTTTTGAAGAGTTATAGTCTGTTGACTTTGTCATGTAAAGCTTCTTTCTATCTGACGCTTCACATAAGGTAATAATAACATCTCCACACATTGCAAAGTCAAGGTGTGCTGCAAAGTTACATCTGAACCACCTATGGAAAGTACAATACACTGCCAACCCTTGTGAGAAGCTTTCAATGGAAACAGCCATTCCTGGCAGACCGCATGAGTTTTGGTGCACTCAATGTCCTGAAACAAGTACACGGCACATAGGATGCAAGGGGCCTCCCCAATCAGAGCTTTCTCCCGCAAGAGACCCTGTGGCCAGACCTTTAATTCCAATAAAAATCCTCCCATAAGTGTCCCCTTAACGTATATATGAGACATGTTATTTACCTGCAAAAGTCTCACTTGTGTAGACATCCAAAAGCCCGAGGCTGCTGGTGGGTGCCGCCATCTTCAATATGATGTCAGCAGTCCCAGCAGACTCAAAGCTGTCACTCAAGTGACACTGTATAGTATCCCTCTTCGCCCCTACTCCAGCAAATACATAAAAGGAAGCAGGGCTTTTATAATGCATCTGGGGCAGCACCGCAGCCTCCTGACATTCTGGTCTGTGCCACTTCTTCCCGCATGGAAACCTTCCAGTAGACCACAATAGGAGTGGAGCAAGAGGGTTGAATCATTTATTTCTGAATACGTAAGGTTATGCATATTAGACCTCAGAAAAGCTCTGATGGGTGAGGTTGGGGACAAGACGTCTGGCCTGTAGAATCACTTTGCTGCAGTTTAGGTGTTCCCAGAATACCAGGACCAGGTACCATCATGGTTGTCCGGTCTGCCCAAGTAATGACTAAATCAAGTACAATATTCCTTTGCAGCTATACTCTGTCCTTATCATGTATTTTCAAGCTAATTTATTGAATGTATAATAATATGTAATATGATCTAATACAGTACAAAACAACATAGTAAAAGATAATGTATTTTTTTCCAGATCATTGAGAGCTACCGCAGTATCTTCGCTTCCATCACTGCACCAACCATGGGAAGGACTCAGTTTAGTTACAGTTCAGAAATAAATATTCAGCTTTAATTTCTGTCAGCACCATTATTGTGCTGTTGTTTGATCTTGTAATCCATGTCATGTGATGTCTGTATCCTGCAGCATACTAGACATGTAAGCTGTGGAAAAATTTGGTTCGGTTCAGGTATTTCGTTATTTTGGCATTCAGGATTCGAATCCGAAATTCAATTCGGTTCAGGTTTCGTATTCGGTCGAAAACCGAATGTAGTTAGTTCCGGATGAGTTTACGAATATCCGTTGCGAATACCACAGAAAACCATATACAGATATTAATACTAAAGCTGAATCTCCCAGACCCGAATGGCATTTGGGATCCGAATTTCCGAATTGCATTGTGGAGCTCCCGAATGCCATTCGGGTCTGGGAGCCTCAGCTTTAGTAATATATGTACATGGCTCCCAGACCAGAATGGCATTCGGGAGCTCCCTAATGCAATTTGGAAATTCAGATCCCGAATGCCATTTGGACCTAGGAGCCTCGGATGTGTCTGAATGTCAAAATTTCGGAAAATTCGTATGAATTTCAATTCGGAACAAAACGAATAGCAACCCAGGCGGCCGCTCTGGGGCCCAGGGCACAGGGGGACCCGGCCAGGACATTCCCCTCATGCCGCGCGGCCAACCTGGGTCGAGAGAGAGTCTGTGGTGGGCTCTGCAGGGTCACTCTCAAGTGGGCTGTTTGAGTTATCATGTGGGTGTAACTAGAAATCACAGGGCCCCATACAAATTTTGCTATGGGGCCCTGTGATTTCTAGTTATGCCTCAGGGTGGTGCCATTTTTAGGGCAGGCGTTACCATGTGGTAATGCCAAACTGGTCATTCCTAGGTTGTCACTCTCCTGTGAACACAATAATAGAACACGATAATTAATACATAATTAAGATCTTTTCTCTTAGCTAGGGGCGCAGAACAAATACACTCTTTTTTTGTGTGTTTCTTGTCTCCATTCATTACTTAACACCCTAGTTCCCTAACCTGTGGCTCAAGGGCCACATGAGGCCCTTTGGTACTGGCTCTGTGGCCTTTGCCAACCTCAGTAGTGAGTAGCGTTTGTTAAAGAGGCTTTAATGATAGCGATGTTTAGCAGTCTCATGTAGCATGTCTTCAGTCTCTGACCACCTCCTGTGGTGTGTGTTCAGTCTACAGCCACCCCATGTTGAATGTCTACAGTCTCCGATCATCTCCTCCAGTGTGTCTGAAGTCTCTGATAGTCTTCTGTCATATACTGAATATTATGTGCGGTCCTGCGAAGCTGTGAGGGGCCACAGTTGAAGACCCCTACACCCTGTAAGTTGACAACCATGGATTTAAACAGAGAGCTTAAACACATGATCGCGAAAGGTCCAGTTGTGTGTGATTAATCCATACTCCATGTACTTGTGTAGCTTCCCCCATAGGGAGCCATGCGTTTCATCTGTGCAGCCATCAGTTACTATTCTTAGTGAATAATCACTAGTGATTTTGCTAGTGTGACTTGGCTAGTGTGCTCTTGCTGTACATGTGTGTGTTTTTTTTTACCAAAGTAAGTTTAGCACAGCTTGCAGTGCCCGTACAAGGTCATACAGTGTCCAGGGTAAGGAAGCCAAACTGCATTCCCCTCACCCCGGTTTATTACGCATGATTCACTGCACACCCGTTTATCTTATGCATTTGGGATCCCACTCCCATAGATCTTTGCACTTGGCTGCTTGGGAAGCTCATAGGCAGATGCTTGTTCAGCCAATCTTTTTAAAAGTTTTGCGAACGTCTAAAATCAGATTTTCAAAAGAAAAACTACAACCTCCTAACTGTTAGGCCTCATTCACACTGGAATCAGCCCGCATGTACAACTCTGTGCTGCGTGCACGGCCATATCGGGCAGCTCCCGGAAAGGACAGGTACTGCGTGTGATTAGTACGCAGCCCCTGTCCTTCTCTATGGGACTACGCGGCCGTACCCCGTCCTATGCTCACCCGCCCTGCACGTCGGTGCGGGTGAGCGTACTCGTACGTTGACAGGATGGATCCTGTCTTCGTCTGAGCCGGGACACACGCACCTGTACGGACCGGCACTTGAGGTGAGCATAGGGGGGTGTATGGCCGCATATTCTCATAGAGAAGGACAGGGGCTGCGTACTAATCACATGCAGCACCTGTCCTTCCCTAGAGCTGCCCAATACGGCCGTGGGCGCAGCACAGAGCTGTACGTGTTGGCCTTTTCTAGTGTGAATGAGGGCTTACAGCCAAGGAAGGTGCCATCTTGCCCTCCATGTGGATTGCAGTTGACATGGTGCTGTACATGTGATCAGGCTTGAAATTTCGGTTGGGAGCTGAAATAAGCACATTAGCAACCCTGAGTTTCCTTGAAAGTAACTGTTTTGGGAGACCATTACATTGGTGGGTCTGGTTCCGCTTTTACCGGAAGGGCCATTGTGTTACAGAGCAGCAAACAATGCAGAATTGTGCATAATGATTTGGGAAGCTCCTGTTGGCCTAGATGGACAAGATGATGGAGTACAAACACAGACGAAGTCACTCACCTTTAAAAATGCTACCAGAGATATTAAGATGGAAGAATGGGATCTGGTGGCACTAGAAGTCAAGCTAAGGGTTATCAGGCAACAGCCAAAGCAGATATAAGGAAGATAACAGCCTTTGGAGCCTTTCTCCTAGTAGCTTTTTGGGAAGCCAACAATAACACTGAAATGTGTCGTCGGCTTCAGACATCCAAATTAATTAAATGTGGTGAAATTTTAACATTATCCAATTTCCAGGATCATCTCTAACGGCTAAAGTATTGTACATTGAAAGTCTATGAAGAAATTGTGGTGTGTTAAGAATGATTTATTTCCATTAGCTTTGGATATTTTTGTATATTATATTTCAGTGTATTGCAGTATTTTTCCAATATTGTACATTTTGCTAAACTCTGAGAATATACACACAATTACAGTGGGCATCAAAGAAAACGAGTCAATTAAACCAACAACAAACAAGGAGATCCAGCAGAGGAGACTCGGGTACAGATCAGTGGAACAAGAAAATGATGTACAAATGAGGGCAGGCAGAGACACGGGGGTATGAAATATGAAATATTTGATCAGGGTTTGTATTAACTGTTAAAGATAAAAATGGTGAGCTGACCAAAGATGACATCTCCGGAAAACTCAACCTGTTCTTTGTAGGGCTGCAACAACTAATCGACATAATCGATTATAATCGATTATTGAAAAAGTTGTCAACTTTTTCAATAATCGATTAATCGGCTTCCGATCAGTTGGCCCTGTTCACGGCTCCACACACGCTGCGCACCGCACCTCTTCCCCACCTCACGCTCGCCGCTGCCAGACCCGCCCGCCCGCATCCACGCCGCACCTCCTCCCCGCCTCACACTCACCGCCCGCCCACATCCACGATTGGCACAGGGACGCGGGGAGATGTAGTAAGGAGGAGCAGGTGTGGGGGGATGACAGCCGCTGATAGACAGGTCCGATCTCAGAAGCAAGTTGCTGGAAGACTGCTCAGGTAAGCCTGCACTTCCCACACATGGTGCTCTATAATGTATTGCTGGGATTTGTATTCCTCTATAGCTGATGGTACATTGTGCTGTATATTATACATAGGAATACACATCCAGCAATACATTATACACTGTATGTATAATGTATTGCTGGGATTTGTTGTATTCCTATATAGCTGGTGATATTCTGCATTGCACTGTATAGAGGACTACAAATCCCAGCAATAATACATTATACAGTGCAATGCAGAATACCACCAGCTATAATGTACTATTGCTGGGATTTGTTGTAGTCCTCTATAGCTGGTGATATTCTGCATTGCGCTGTATAATGTACTATTGCTGGGATTTGTAGTCCTCTATAGCCGGTGCCATTCTGCATTCATTGCTGTATAATTTTACACTTTCCTTTTCACTATATTGCACACCACACTATTTTATTCCACCGCTCCAAGCTTGCTCCTGTGATTGACTACAATCTCAATACAAACTAGTAGCCCATCACTGGAGCCATTTTTAATTTTTTTTTTATTGTTTATCCGATTAACCGATTAATCGAACTTAATAATCGGCTAACTAATCGATTTTGAAAATAATCGTTAGCTGCAGCTCTAGTTCTTTGTGCATGAAGGTTCACTCTAATGGCCGCTCCACCAGCCTTTATTGTGTTCCCCTGACTCCCCCACCAATTCATTCAGCCTCCAGAAACAAAGAAAATGAGCCCTTCGTTATCTCTAATTTGTAGTTTAGAGTTTGCACAAGGTTGAGGGTTCTCTCCACCCCCCATGTGACAATGCTAGTTGCCCAAGCGGCCAATCACCAAAAGCCACCAGAGTCACGTTGATGGACAGGAGAGTTAATCACATGCTCCACCACTTTTCTTTGCTTCTTGTGGCCAAACAGAAACAGAGAGTGATGAGATGATGATGATGAGTATATGTTGCTCGCTTCCCGGCCTTTTGGCTAAGATCAGGTGTAGTATCAGTTTTTGGAGAGGAACAGCTCCATCCTTTCGGGAGGATGGTTGCTTAGTACTCTCTGAAGTGAAGGTGGGCATTGGGGGGGTTCCATCTGTGGTGGGAACTGATGCCTCCTGATAGGGATGGGTCTGCTCTTGTCTGGCCGGAGGGTTTGGGGAGCGCAGAGGCCCACGGTGCTTTGCCCCCTGGGGGTAGCGTCCTAGGGTGTCCAGGAAAATCACTTGGATTTGGGACCCCATTTGATTCACCGTCACTAGGTCACGGCACCTAAAGTATTTTCTGCATCACGCCTCTTTGGTAGGCCTTCTGGCTAGCCCGGGGCATTTTTATACCTTGTCCCGCACTTGGCACTTTTTTTTATGCAGGATTGCACTTTTTGACTCCACAGATGACAGAGGGTGCGGGTACCTTTGGGACCTGTCCTGATGTTAGGGGGGAGGTTCTGTGGTCTTCACGGGCATCTCTGCCTTCCCCCCCTTAGGGGTCTCTCTCCAGGAAAGCCCCTACCCAGTACACGTGAGACCTACTTCGGTAGGGCCCTGAGGATCGGGGTCCGCCGGCCTTTGGGTAGGTGGACCTGAGTTAGTTCTTACCCCTGCCAGGAGCCTTGCACCCCGGGGGGTTCAGGAATTCGAGGTGTTGTGATTTCATGATTCATTTATTTTGTTCACAGGGGAAGTACGTCTTCGTATGCACACATTGCAGACCTTAAAATAATAAAACAAATGCTTCTGGTGGGGCTGCCAATAAAAACAAACCTTTCATTTTTCCCTGCATAGGCAAAACATGGGTTTTCTTTAATGCCATGGTGGCAGATGCCCGTTCTGCCAAAGTGTTCTGTCACCAGAAGGTCAACCCTAGTGTACCTAAACCCAAGAACGAATATGTGATATATTGCACCTTAGCAGTCGTTAGATATGGTGGCTGCATTCTTTTTCTTAGGCTAGTCTTCCTTCCATTAACATTCTTCTATTCTTCTATTAACATTAACCTTCTTCTATTCTTGAGTGACAAGAACACTCATTGTACCGTATCTACAAAAGAACAACGTTGTTACCCTAGGACAGGAATTATTTTAGGACTACAGAACACCTCTCTTCATCTCCATTATATAGGCCGAGGTGTTTTGTAGTCCACATAGGTAACTTGAGTAGGTGGATAAGACTTCAGAGTGCACAGAATGTAGGGCAGCACTGAATTGTTGACAGGATCAACATGTAGTCTTTTTGCACTTATCAAACACATAACAAAATGCTTCCAATATAATATTTAAAAGACCTAAAGGAAGCGAATGGTAAATCAAAAATCAATGCTGTCTATTGATAAAGTGTGTTCCGTATCTCACCCACACAAAGCTCTGCAGTGGAGTATTGCATGCCCATAATTAGATACATCACATTGAACGGCCTGCAAGAAAATGTAGATTTTTTTCTAAGATATTGCCAGCAGCAGTCTTGATTTTTTGTAGGTTGGGAGGTTGTCTAAAGCTGGCCATACACCCGGTGGCTTCACTAGGGGAGTGCGGGGGGCACGGCCCGCACCCGGGTGACACCATTGGAGGGGTGACACCAAAATGACTGACAGTCATTTTGGTGTCACCTCTTCTGAAACGTCGGGTACTCGGTCATGGACCAAGAGCCCGACAGTTGCACGAGAGAGGAGCATACCTCATCCCGCTGGGTGAACGACCCATCCTCTCTCTGCCAGTGTACATCACCAAGACAGCTGCCAGGCAGTTATCACCAAGATGGCCGCGTATGCACGTGATGCAGCTCAAACGTGGGTGATGACGTCCCGCACATGCGCGATGACATCACAGCAGATTGTCACCCAGTACCAGCTTCGGGTGACACCCGGCCTCAGGACGCCCCTGCATACACTGGTAGATATTTCTATGAACATTCATACGAAAAATCTTTTTAGAACATTCAATAATGCGATCAGAGATGTGACAAATCTTGTTTGCAATTTCTTTGGATTTAAAGGAGAACTATGGGGTTAAGGCTTTTCCCCATAGTTCTCCTTAGGGTAACGGGAGGACACAAACTAGCGTCCTCCCGTCACCCTAGGCTCGCGGTATACTGAGACGCCGCAGCTGAAGCGGATCCCGACAATTGTGCCGGGATCCGCCCAGCTGCGTGACTGACAGCTGGCTCTGCCTATCTAGAGGCAGAGCCAGCTGTACCCGCCCCTCCCCCGTCCGTTCCGCCAGTCAGCGCTGGCGGATCAGAGCGGGGATGGGGGAATCCAGCCCCTCCCCTGTCACGGCAGAGAGCCGTGACAGTATCGAGAGGTGAGCGAACGCCGGTATGTGTTCGCTCACTTCTCGATCTACTGAGCCGACCTGTGACAGTCTCATTGTCACAGGTCGGCTAGAACTATGAGGTGAGTGAAAACCACTCACCTCATAGTTCTCCTTTTAACATTCGATTTTGGAATAAATGAAGTCCCCCCGAACAAAACCCACATTCAGTGTTAGAATATGATTAATTCAAGAAAAAATTTCCATCCCGCTCCTTTGATTTTTTTTCATCACAAGAGTCAAAAAGAATCATCGATTTGACCCCATTAACTATGAAAAGAGTACAAAAACGTTCCAAAACCAATTTTTTTCAAAATAAATTCTACTGGTGCACGGCCAGCTTTAGAGATAAGAGGGGGTTGTCCCGATAATATATTTCGGAGTCCATCATCTTTGTCCAGCTCACAGTTCTGTCCCTTGACAGATAATAGATAAAATGACAAAATGCTGCGATCAAATGCCGCTTGATTTACACCTCTGTGTTATTGCCTGGACTCATTTGTAAATGACCTATTTGTTTTGTTGATCTATATCGGTGTCTCCTCATCTCGATCTCCCTATTTATTATTGATTTCGTTTACTTGTGTTCTTTCATGTCCTCTGACTTGTGTATATTATCAGTATGTTATAGCTCAGTTATTTTGTATAACTCTTCCTGATGAAGAGATCTGAGTATCATCAACAGCTTCCACTACAAAATACAGGCAGTCCCCGGGTTACGAACAAGATAGGGGACTGTAGGTTTGTTCTTAAAGGGGTTCTAAACCCTCCATTTTTTTTTGCTTATATCTACTGCTAGCAAGCAGTAGATATAGGCAAGAAGTGTAAAAAAAAAAAAGAACGCTTAAAATCATTTAAAACTTACCTTGTTATCGCCGCTCGCTCCCGCACCGAGAATCAGGAACTGCTCGTACGGCCGCAAAGGATCTTGGGGCGGGCGCATGCGAAATTCCGATTCTCGGCCGAGAGACGAGCAGAGACGGAAGGTAAGTCTATGGACGCGTGCACCCGCCTGCAGACACCGCTGGATCGGAGAGACAGAGCAGTCAGCGCTGGATCGGAGGGATGTCACACCGCTGGAGGGACACATGAAAAAATCCGGAAAGAAGAGGAAGATCGGAAAAAGAGACATCATTTAAGGTAAGTGCTAACATTTACATGGGGGGGAGGGACATTTTTTTTGCCTTTAATGTCACTTTAAGTTGAATTTGTATGTAAGTTGGAACAGGTACATTTTTTAAGTGTAATTCCAGGCCAACATTTTTATTAGTTTTGGATAGCATAGAGAAGGGTTAAAGGAGAACTATGAGGTGAGTGATTTTCACTGAACCTCATAGTTCAAGCCGACGTGTGACAATGAAACTGTCACAGGTCGGCTCAAAAGATCGGGAAGTGAGCGAACACATACTGTCACTAGCTCACTTCTCGATCCTGTCCCCGCAGAGAGCGCTGACTGTCACTCACGGCTCCCTGCAGGGATTCCCCCTCCCCGCTCCGATCCTCCAGCGCTGACTGGCGGAACGGACTGGGGAGGGGGTGGATATAGCTGGCTCTGCCTCTGGATAGGCAGAGCAAGCTGTCAATCCCGCAGCTGTGTATCACGACAGCAATGTCGGGATACGCTCTGGCTGCGGCGTCTCAGTATACCGCGAGCTGTAGCTCGTGGTATACTGAGGTTTGGGTGACGGGAGAACGCTAGTTTGTGTTCTCCCGTGACCCTTAGGAGAACTATGGGGAAAAGCCCTGACCCCATAGTTCTCCTTTAACCCCCTGTAACGTTTGTTTTGCTGCATGTGCCCTGTTCAGAAGATTTCACTTCACTTTCTGTCCCTGTGACAATTAGATTTTGAAAACTGGAAACAAGGATTGGTGATAAAGCTTCAGTGGAGACACCTTTTTCCCATGATAACTCTTACAGGAGTGAATTTCCCTTCCTAGGGGTAGATTTCCTCTCACTTCCTATTGTCTCAAGGACAGGAAGTGAGATTAAATCTTCCTAATGAGGATACAGACAGCAGTAAAAACCTCACAGTGACCCGGAAGAAGAGGCGGGCACCCCTCGTCTACACACCTAAAGAGAGCCAACTTCCTGTAATGTGCGTACAGTACTACGGTCCCTGCATCCTGGGACCCCCTGCTCTACAGTAATAGCCTCCGTTTGTAAGTAGGGGTCGTATGTAAGTCGGATGTTTGTAACTCGGGGAATGCCTGTATACTCAACTGACTGCCTATATCTTCTCTTTCCTTATACTAGCTTTAGCTAATGTGGAAAGTAAGATATTTCCCCAACTATGACCAGACCAAACACATACTGTCACTCGCTCACTTCTCGATCCTGTCCCCGCAGAGAGCGCTGACTGTCACTCACGGCTCCCTGCAGGGATTCCCCCTCCCCGCTCCGATCCTCCAGCGCTGACTGGCGGAACGGACTGGGGAGGGGGTGGATATAGCTGGCTCTGCCTCTGGATAGGCAGAGCAAGCTGTCAATCCCGCAGCTGTGTATCACGACAGCAATGTCGGGATACGCTCTGGCTGCGGCGTCTCAGTATACCGCGAGCTGTAGCTCGTGGTATACTGAGGTTTGGGTGACGGGAGAACGCTAGTTTGTGTTCTCCCGTGACCCTTAGGAGAACTATGGGGAAAAGCCCTGACCCCATAGTTCTCCTTTAACCCCCTGTAACGTTTGTTTTGCTGCATGTGCCCTGTTCAGAAGATTTCACTTCACTTTCTGTCCCTGTGACAATTAGATTTTGAAAACTGGAAACAAGGATTGGTGATAAAGCTTCAGTGGAGACACCTTTTTCCCATGATAACTCTTACAGGAGTGAATTTCCCTTCCTAGGGGTAGATTTCCTCTCACTTCCTATTGTCTCAAGGACAGGAAGTGAGATTAAATCTTCCTAATGAGGATACAGACAGCAGTAAAAACCTCACAGTGACCCGGAAGAAGAGGCGGGCACCCCTCGTCTACACACCTAAAGAGAGCCAACTTCCTGTAATGTGCGTACAGTACTACGGTCCCTGCATCCTGGGACCCCCTGCTCTACAGTAATAGCCTCCGTTTGTAAGTAGGGGTCGTATGTAAGTCGGATGTTTGTAACTCGGGGAATGCCTGTATACTCAACTGACTGCCTATATCTTCTCTTTCCTTATACTAGCTTTAGCTAATGTGGAAAGTAAGATATTTCCCCAACTATGACCAGACCTCCTACTTTTTGCCCAGGGCTGAGGTATACGGCAATGATTTATTTTTATTGTATTTATTTATTTATTGGTCGTGATTCTAAAGTGGTAGGTTTGGCAAATAAATACCCCGGGGGCAGTGACCAGGTTTACCAGGCAACACTAAAAAGTACTTGTGAAATGTATACTTTCTAAAAACGTGTAGTTTCCCAAAAACTATAACCTGCAAAGGGCTATAAAGGAAAGATGTGCATCAAAGTATGTTTCTGGTTCAGAAAACAATTCGAAATATACAACTATTGCTGGACTTTTTGGGGCTAGATGTACAGAAAGGTGTTTAAATAGGTAGATGGGTGGATAAAAGATAGATAGATAGAAAGACAGAAGGATGTCAATTTAATCAAAGAATTCCAACACCTTGCAGTAGAATTGTAGGCACTGTATATATTAAAGACCACAATTTAATCCATTTATATATTCATTAAAAAAAACCTTTAATGTATGTTAAATAATACCTCAATCTGTCACTTGTACAGCATTAGAGGGAAGGACACGACTGTAAGACAATTAAACAGAAGGAGATTGGTAGCAGGACGTGAGGGCACTGGGATGACCTCATCAATGAGCTGCTGCTCCTCTGCTATCAAACCACAGCCTGGGGAGATCCGTGACAAAGCTGTATCGATTTAACTGCAGAGGAGAAAATTGAGGTCACAGAACTGGTGTCAGAGGGTGTGAGAGACTCTCTGTGTCACCAGCAGGTGGCAGAAGGATCTCATCAAGGTGCAACTCTGCTATGTCAGGTCTTCTCCAAAGCCACTGAAGGTGTGCAGCGCTGGGGATTTCCTAAACGGTGACGGCAGACTTGAAGGAAGGGTGAAATGCAGAACAGAATCACAGAGAAGGAATGGAGTCAATTGTATTAAAGTCAGGTAGCAGGAGAGCTGTCTGCATTGTCTCCTCCTGTACATCTGATGTCAGCTTGATTGGAAATGTCACAGGGGGTACAGGGTCACTGTCAACAGCAACTTCTGTAATCCTTAATGGGGCCCCCTTCCATACCCAGGCCTCATAGCAGCCACGTGGGCTGCTTTGGCTATCGTTACAGTATGTGGCCACTCTCAGAATGAGCCAAAACAAGGGAACTGTGAGCATGCAGCCGCCCAAGTATGTTGATACCAGCCCACATACCCCTCAGCGTTGGGGTGAGCTTTAGGAGTGTTTCTTCCACAATAAAGTTCTCACCACAGGGGGGTGCTGGCAAAAGGAGCTTGTGTACCACCTACCTGCCCGCCCTTTCTGAACGTAGGGGTTCCTCAGACAACTAACTAGTTTGCCATGCATGTGAGTAAACGAATGTAAAAACACCACACCAAATTACAAATATTTTATTACCAGTCAGGTCCTGCCACGTTTTGAAACTGTCTAGTGTTGACAGATCAGAGGAAGTTGGGGCACAGGTCCCCCATTCCTTAATGCTTGAACCCCCATTTCCTGTGACATGACTATCCATATTTAGTATAAGTCAGCCTCAGTCCTGGCAGCTTCCTTAGTATGGAGATACCAGCCCACATGCCTGTCATGCTGACCTGGTATGGTCTGGGAGGAGGCAGGCAAGGAAGAAGGAAGTAGTACTTTTATACTTTTAGATAGTAAGCTCTCATGATCAGGGCCCTCCTAACCATCTTGTTTTGAGTTGTATTGTAACTGTACTGTCTCTCTTGATATAGTAAAGTATGGCGCAAACTGTTGACGCTATATACATCCTGTATAATAATAATAATAATAATAATGGGCAGGGCCCTCCTTACCATCTTGTCTTGAATTGTATTGTAATTGTAATGTCTTCCTTATATTGTAAAGCGCTGCGCAAACTGTTGGCGCTATATAAATCCTGTATAATAATAATACTCAAAATTATAATGTGATTTGCCAACATGTACCCTGTTGGTGTATGTGAAGCGTGTGTTTAATGATTGGTTCGCTTTAAAGTTGTACTTTCACAGCAGTATTTGACTAATACAGTTCCGGTATCAGGCTTTCCTTCTGTGTGATAAAAAAGGATCAGTAGAATGAGAAGTAACTGAGGAGCCTCATTATCATAACAAAGCTGGATCTATCCTAGACATCATGTGATAACCTCGAGCGGAAGGGATTATTGCTAATACATGTCATGCTCTTTTAGATGTATGAGATTATTTTTTATAGAGTAGATATAATGTGTCTGTAGTAAATACAATTAAACCTTTAGGAAAGCAACTGACTCTCCTTTGCTCCTATTACTTTTATATTCTCTCATCTCTTCTTCTTCCTTTTCTTTACTTCCCCCTCCTTTCATCCTTTTTTCTCTCCTTGCATCCTTTTCCTTTTCTCTCCTCTCTTCCTTGTCCCTTTTCTTTTCTTTTCTTCTCTTCTCACTTCCTTTTTATTTCCTATCCTTTACTGGGTTCTATTTCCTTTCCCTTTCTTTCCTCTGTTCATATTCATTTATTTTTCCTTTCCTCTCCTCTATCCCTTTTCATTTACAATCCTTTATTCCTTTACCTTTCCTCTGCTCTCTTCCTTTCCTCTCTTCCTTTTCCTTTCTTATCTTCCTTTTCTCACATTTTCCTTCTCTTTTTCCTCTTCTCTTCTACTTTTCTCCTTTCATCTTTTTCTTCCACTATTGCCCCTTTTTTTTTATTCTGCATATTAGGCGATCTGTATGAAATAATTTACCACCAAGACATGTAAACTTGTGGTGAAACTGGCAGCCAAATAATATGATTTGCTAATGTCTACATGTACCAGCATAGTGCTTGTAAAGTGTACTTTTTAATGATAGGTCCACTTTAAAGATGTACTTTGACAGAAGGACGAGGCAATTTCAGTTCAGGTATCAGGCTTTCCATCTAACTGTGTAATAGAAAAGGATCAGTACGAATGATAAGTAACTGAGGAGCCTCATCATCATGAAGAAGCTGGCTCTATTCTAGATGTCATGTGATGACCTCGAGCAGATGGGATTATGGCTAATACGTCTCATGCTCTTTCAGATGTATGAGATTATTTTTTAAAGAGTAGATGTAATGTGACTGTACAAAAAAACTTAAGAAAGGATCAGACTTGTCTCTCCTCCTTTTACTTTTATCTCATCGCCTTTTTTTTCCTTTCTTCTCCTTTCCTTCTTCTTACCTTTCTCCTTCTCCTTTCCTCTTTTTTCCTCCTTTGCTCTGCTCTATTTTTTTCTCTCTCCTTTTTCTATCCTCTCCTTTGCTCCTTTCTCTTCCTGTCTTGTTCTTCTCTCCTTTTTCCTTTTCAGTCCTTTATTCCTTTTACACTTCTCTTCTCTCTTCCTTTTACCTTTTCTCTCCTGGTTTCCTTTTCCCTTTTCTTTCTTCTTCCTCCCCCCCCCCCCCCCCCCCTTTTTTTCTTCCTCTTTTT
>NW_017306553.1:995425-999794 GCF_000935625.1 Nanorana parkeri
CCCCCCCCCCCCCCCCCTTTACTTTCCTCTCATTTCCTCTCTGTCTTTTTCGGTCCAACCCTTTCCTCTTTTCCTTTACTTTCCTGTCCTCTCTTCATATTAATTCCATCCCATTTTATTTGTTTCTATTCCTTTCCTCTCTTCCTTTTACTATTATTTCTTCCCCTCTCTCCCCTATTCCTTTACTGTTCTTTCAACCTTTTCCTCACTTCCTCTCTTTCTTTTACTTTGTTTTACTCTCCTCTCTTCCTTATCCTTTCCTTTTCCTTTCCTCTTCTCTCTTCCTTATCCTTTC
This sequence comes from Nanorana parkeri, assembly GCF_000935625.1. NCBI lineage: Eukaryota > Metazoa > Chordata > Amphibia > Anura > Dicroglossidae > Nanorana > Nanorana parkeri. Next base: position 995,721 of record NW_017306553.1, read on the forward strand.
CTCTCCTCTCTTCCTTATCCTTTCCTCTCCTTTCTTCCTTTTCCTTTCCTCTCCACTCTTCCTCTTCCCTTTTATTTCTCCTCCTTTTCTTCTCCTCTCCTACTTTTCCACTTCTCTCCTCTCCTACTTTCCCTCTACTATTCTCTTATTTTTTTTCTTCATTTAATTAGTCCCTCAGTATGAAATGATTTATCTCCGACACGTGTGAAAATGTGTTGAAAGTGGCAGCCGATAATATTAATCAGCTGACACATTTGCAGTATCATTTTAAGCACATTTTAACAATGTGTCATTCATAAAAACCTGTTCTGCAATATGCTTCATCATATGGTTATATCATTTATCAGTATTATCATAAGTTTCTTTTCAGAACAATATGAAACAACCAGAAATACACCACTTATGTATTATTGCTAGTTCTTTGCAGCTAAATGAACAGTTCAATCCTCACCTCTGCATGTTACTGCAGGTGCCTCGCCTAACACTACATGCATGCGCATCTGCAGTAGCCAAGCTGCTCTAAGCTAAATAAGGGTTCATAGGCCTGATATTTTTTGCTGACCTCTGGCATGTACACTGGACCACACTTGCTGCTTGCTGAATTGCTTCTGACCCTGTCATTTGGGACCTCCACCACTTTCCTCCACCAACATCTTCCAGCTGAGCAATTATGTAGCTCTAGTGACTTGTAACAGCCCACCACTATTTGTCCTCAACAACTCTCCAACCTTCTAATTGGGTGCCTCTTTTTCAGTGGCTCATGTTGTTACTTCAACTCTGTTCGCTAATCAGAGGGTCTTCAGGTATTTACCTTGAGTTAAGCACCTGTGGATCCCATCTCAAATTTAGGAGGGGTGCCACTGGGTGTGTAGATGGAGAACTTCTCCCTTGGTGGGGGAGCAACTCTGAGCCTTTGTGCCGGGTGACAAAAGGTCTAGCTCCCCCACTATCTGCATGTTCCTGGTTCCAATCCTAAGACACATTGGGGTCTATTCACAAAGCTGCCGAAGGATCTGGCCGTAGCTTCGGCCGATCATGTGTAGCATCTACTGGCCAAACCTATAGCTACAGCCCTCCACTAAGTGTGAATTATCACCAGCAAGTTACAGTGACACTAAACTCAGGAGTTAAACCTTAAAAATGCATTCAAGTACCTTAATTAACAATACTGGATCAATACTGGACTTTATTTGTGCATCATTCAGGTGTAGATCCTCAAATCATCTCAGAATTGGTGCTGACACTTTTGTTCCCCATGGTCCCTGTGTGTGTTGTAGAGTAGTCACCGCTCCAAGCTCACTCCCATGATGGACTACAATCTCATGTTTATGTTACTGATTTGTATTGAGATTGTAGTCCATGGGTAGAGGACCCCATTCAGTTGGTTCCACCTCTTTTCTGAACTGGCTTTTGGTAAAAAACAGATCCTCCAACACATAAAACAATCTGTGAGCTGTTTTTGAAACAAAAGGTTCCAACGGGCAGTAATACCTTAATCTACAGGTCTGGGATTCTCTTCCCCAACTGAGACCACCAGTCAGCTGAAGATGTTATGTATGCTGGTCTCTGACCAGTGTGGTTGCCACCTTCTCTTTGACAGTATCATACCTGCCTTGTAATCACTAATACGAAATCACCTGCACTCCATGCAGCGTGCAGACCTCGGATGAAAGATTGGTGTTTGAAGTGACAACACGGACGGCGCTGTGTCAAATACAGTCCATAATAGAAGTCACCAGCATTCGATGATATGTGCAAGAAGTAAAGCACTTTTTATTAAATCGTCACATGCGTCATACAGCCAATGTTTCGGGGCCACGCAGGGTCCCTTCTTCTGGGCAACATAGTGACTCTATACATATAAATCATTCTGCCCCATGTACATATATATTTATAAACAATAACAGACAGTGAACATTACATATATGAGGCAGATCCTTTTGACATAAATATATTACAAATAAATAAATAAATTATAAATATATAATAAATAAATACACTTTAAAAAGGCAATAGCTTCCTTTCCTTAAAACTGATAAACTCAGGCTTGATGGTGACGATGGCTCATGCTTTCCATCTGGATCTACTACAAAGAGGTCGTGTTGAGACCTCTAGTGGGTTGAGGCAGCAGTGCATGGAGCGTAGCTACAGGTGTCAGCTGAGTCCTGTAGACTAAACACTACATAGAAGCAGCAGCTGATCCTCCATGCGCAGAGCATTCCCAGCATTCTTCCAAGATATTTAAAGGCAGAATTGTCTGTACAAAGTGAGGAAAGACTTTCCCCCGTCTGCCTATAGCTTCTGGATGCTGGATCAGGAGTAAAAATAATCTTGCACGATGTTGGTGGCCTGTAGCCACCAACGAAACCTGTCGCGCACCATTGTGTGCCATTGCACACAATGTGATCCCACTGCGGTGAGCACTCCCATATCAGCAATTAGAAACCAACCCAGGGTTTTACTGAACTCATTTGTGAATTGCATGTTTGGGGGGGTCTATTTAAAGAGACCCTGTCCATACTCTAAACAACACACGGGTACAATATGTACATTGTTTTTTTTTTTGCTCTGGCTAGAAAACTAAGAATACGTCTCAAGAGCCTGTAGGCAGGAGTCCATTAAAGGAGAACTATGAGGTGAATCAAAATCACTCATCCTCACAGTTCGAGCCGACGTGTGACAATGAAACTGTCACACTTCGGCTCTATAGATCAGGAAGTGAGCGAATGCATACCGTCGCTCGCTCACCTCTCGATCATGTCCCTGCAGAGAGCGGTGACTGTCAGTCACCACTCCCCGTAGGCATTCCCCCCTCCCTGCTCCGATCCTCCAGCGCTGACTGACGGAACAGACATTGGAAGGGGCGGGCACAACTGGCTCTGCCTCTAGATAGGCAGAGCCAGCTGTCACTCATGCAGCTGGGCGGATCTCAGCAGCATTGTCGGGATCTGTCCCCGCTGCGGCAGTCTCAGTATACTGCGAGCTGTAGCTCGCGATATACTGAGCTTTGGATCACGGGAGGAGGTTAGTATATGTCCTCCCGTGACCCTTAAGAGAACTATGGGGAAAAACACTGACCCCATAGTTCTCTTTTAAAACCCCCAGTATTTTTTATTAAGTCCCAGTGAAGGGGGAATTTCAGGCTCCAGAAACACGTTGGCAATTGTCTGTCTTCATGTTGTCAGATCGCTTTCAGCAAGAAGGCCCGGTTCACACTTAGGCGATCCGGGATCGTGCAGCCATCTGTGAGGTCACGGAAGCACACATCAAGGCTGATCGCTCTGGCGCTGCCATCCTTTTCTAATGGCAACCCAATCACGGCAGGCAGATCGCGTGTTTCCCCGCTGCGATTCCACCTGTGCAATCGCGCATTATCGCGGATGAAAAAACGCGCATCGCGTGTCGCAAAAAAGGGTACATGTACCTTTTTTCAGCAATATTCCGTGCGGATATAACCCCATTGAAATCAATAGGGCCGCGCGGCAACCGCCGTACGTGATCGTGTACGAACGCGTGTCCCGGGATCGCCCAGGGGTGAACCTGGCCTAAAGTTTGCGGACTTGGCAATTGATAGTTTGGCACTCGAATTTCTGTTTCTGCATAGGACTCTAAAGAAGTCAAACTGGAACCACCCTTAACTGCTTGAAGACCAGGTGTTTAGACCCCCTTCCTGGCCAGGCCATTTTTCAGTGTTCAGCGCTGCGGTACTTTGACTGACATTTATTCCGTCATGCAGCGCTGTACTGAAATTAATTTTACACCATTTTTTGGGGACAGATAGAGCTTTCTTTTGGTGGTATTTAATCACCACTAGGGTTTTATTTTTTACTATAATTAGGAGAAATTACTGAAAAATTTTTTTTACATTATGTTATAAAACAACTAATATTACCCACTTTTTTGGTAAAATATAAAAGACGGGGTCACGTCGGGTAAATAGACACCAAACATGTCAAGCGTAAAAATTGCGCGCACTCGCAAAAAACTAGCATACCCAAAATTGGCCATAGGCGACGCTTTAAAAGCTTTTACCGCTCATCAGTTTAGTGTTATCAGTGATTGATGGCCCTAGAA
>NW_017306553.1:999912-1008882 GCF_000935625.1 Nanorana parkeri
GGAGGGGGGGGGCGCACGTCTCGGGGCTTCATACAAGCGATCCGCCGGCTCTATAGCCGGCGGATCGCTTGTATATTAACAGGCATCGCTGCCTCTTTTCAAATAACGGGGATTTCCCGCGCGCGCGCGCCGACGTGTATACACGTCCAGTTACATCCAAGAAGCTCCCGGCAGGCCGTGTATACACAGCGGCTGGCCGGGAGGTAGTTAATACGGGAGGTAGTATACTTGATTTATCTATTACAGGTATTTATATAGCGCAGACAATTTGTGCAGCACTGCACATTGACATCAGTCCCTGCCCTCAAGGAGCTTACAATCTAAGGTCCCTATTTTACATGCATGCATACAAGGCCAGTTTAGACAGGACAGGAGATGAAATGATCTAAAGGAGATCAAATCAAAAGGCAGTGCAATGAGGATCGGAATGCCTGGTACGGTACAAAAGTATAAAGTTTTATTCAATGCATTAAAAATTCAGTCACCAAAAAGCACACCTACTGGCCACCACCAGAGCACCCTTTTAAAAAATGTAAAAGGGTGCTTTGGTGACTCTATTTTTAATGCATTGAATAAAACTTTATACGTTTGTACCGTACCAGGCATTCCGATCCTCATTGCACTGCCTTTCGATTTGATCTCCTTTAGATCATTTCACCTCCTGTCTTATAGTTGTCCACAGTAGAGGATCGTTTGAAAGCCTATGGGCGATCATACCTTTTGCATTTATCCCATACTGGGGTTAATTAAATCTTGGGTTTGGACTCTGGGTATCCCCCCTTTTTTTCTCCAGTTTAGACAGGAGCCAATTAACTTTCCAGTATGTCTTTGGAGTGCGGGAGGAAACCGGAGTACTTAGAGGAAACCCAAGCAAGCATAGGGAGAAAACTCCTTGCAGATGGTGTCCTGACCAGGATTTGAACTGGGGGGCTGCCCCCCAGTGCTGCAGGGCTTTAAAGAGACCCTGTCACCACACCCTTCAGTTAAACAAAAATCGTCCTATAAGTTTATAGGTGCACTTAAAATGTATTCATGTTATCTACCCATAAAAGCCTCCCTCGTGTAGACATCCAAAAGCCCTGCCGACTGTAGCTGGGCGCCGCCATGTTGGATGTGATGTCAGCAACCCCAGCAGATTCAGAGCTGTTACTCTGAGTCTGGGACACTCTATAGTATTAGTATATAGGAGAGGGGTAAAGGAGCTGGGCCAGCACAGGGAGAAATTAGACCCTCCCAGAAGAGAAGAGAGCTATAACCTGCCAGGAGGGATGGGGCTGTGCTACAGAACTGACACTTAATGAAGAAGCCAAATTTTGTATCCGGTCCAAAGACACATTGTAATGTAAGTGAACAAAAGATTATTTATGGAAAGAAAAAACACTACGTGTAAGCATTTAAAATACTTGATTGTTCTGTGCTTTTACCTGCAATTTTTACATTGCATACGTGACTTGGTCTCTTACCTTACCTCCTATACAACACTACAGCCTCTGTCAGTCTCTTCTACATATGCCCACTTTGGTGAATGTCAAAATCTTGTGTTCCTCCACCGTGCACTGTGGTTCCTGCTGCCGACCCCCTACAACACTACCAACCTCAGCAGAGACGTAAGGTTGGGGAAAAGAACCATGTCATCCAGCAGGGGACACCAACACGCTGACACGCCTGGAAGTGTTGAATGCTAAAGACAATGATGGAGGCTGCAGTGCTGGAATGGGGGGAAGATATGAGACACGAGCAGCTTTTTAGGTATGTATGTTATCTCATCTACTGCCGGGGAATGGGCCATTTTGCTTTGTCTAGAGACCTGACAGAAGAATTGAAATCGTCTATTCATCGAAACATAAGGGTACATTCATAATTAGTTCAATCAGCTGTTTCAAACCCGACAGCTAAGCCTTCTTCTCCATCTCCATCCACCAGCCCTGGTGGTTGACCTATGGAGAGAGCAGCAAACCATGACATCATAGGAAGGACAGAGGTCCCATTGATATACAGGCTAGGAATAACAGCCTGATTCCCCCATTCCTTATTCTAGGTCAGTGTCCCAAAAAGTGTCGACTGGAACAAGACAGCCAGGCCCATAGCATTTTAAGGAGTAGATGTCAGTAGATTTTCACTAGCACAGCATTCCCATAGAGGGAGAAATGAATCATTTTAGCAGAGAATTACTTGTGCTTACATGATCGGATGACTACAGTAAACACAGTTTAACCTTATTCACTAAATATAAATCTTCCACCCAATTATATGCTGCCAGAATGGCATTCACACCACTAGATGGAGCTGAGGAGTATATGAAATGCTCTTCAGCTTCATCCAGTGATGGAAATACCAGGCGAACAGCATTTGCCCAGCATGCCGGGGTAGCCATCACATCTAACGCAGGTCTATAGGCCCTACGTTAGACGTACACATACGTACACATACACATTAATTACAGTTGGTACATTTTAAAGCTTTGCCCAAATATAGCCTTGGGTATCTGAACTGCAGTATAATAATGCAAGATTTGTGCTCACTTGATAGATACACTATATCCTCCCTTTACAGATGTATCCTCATTCTCCAGTCACATATTTTCACTTCCTCTGCCTTATTTCCCATAAGATTTATCAGCTGCAGAGTATAAATTGAACACTTTGGACATCTCTTTTCATTTATGATGCCTCCAGGCATTACAAATACTACGTACAGTAACCAAACCAACCTCAGCATGTCATTCCTCAGACATGTCAGAACACATTCCACATGAGCTCAGCCCATTAATTAGGTTTTACTATAGTAACTCAAATTCCTCTCCCCCTTCACACCTGCATGTTCAGCTTATACGTGACAACTGTGTGCATCTCAGTACCCGGCTCCCCTGAAAATATCGCCATCAGCTGCCGTCTGGGAGCTGTGATTTGTAGTTTTTTTAGATCTTGGAGGATTTTGAAACTGCTCAGATTTGTGGTATATTAAAGGGGCCCTGCTATTGGGTTCCCAAAGCTGGTCTGGATTGGGGAACTTCTTAAAAGTCTGTATTCAGTGAGTACATAATTTTATTGCATTGCTCAACGTCGCGGTAATATTTTGTCTTTCACATTTATACATTATGCATACACATCCATATTTTTGTTACGGCATTAAATGTGGAGATTTGTAGATTAGACACTAGAGGGAGCTCTGTATCCCTTTACAGTCACTCATACTCAAAGTGACACTAAACTCAGGAGTTAAACCTTTCAAGTATGTTAAAGGAGAACTATGGGGTTAAGGCTTTTCCCCATAGTTCTCCTTAGGGTAACGGGAGGACACAAACTAGCGTCCTCCCGTCACCCTAGGCTCAGTATAACTCGAGCTGTAGCTCGCGGTATACTGAGACGCCGCAGCTGAAGCGGATCCCGACAATTATGTCTGGATCTGCCCAGCTGCGTGACTGACAGCTGGCTCTGCCTATCTAGAGGCAGAGCCAGCTGTACCCGCCCCCTCCCCCGTTTGTTCTGCCAGCCACCGCTGGCAGAATTGGAGCGGGGAGGGGGGAATCCAGCCCCTCCCCTGTCATGGCAGAGAGCCGTGACAGGATCGAGAGGTGAGTGAACGCCGGTATGTGTTCGCTCACCTCCCGATCTACTGAGCCGACCTGTGACAGTCTCATTGTCACAGGTCGCCTAGAACTATGAGGTGAGTGAAAAGCACTCACCTCATAGTTCTCCTTTAACTATGAACTAAAATGTATCTTATTTGTGTATCTCTCGGCTGTAGATCCTCAAATCATCTCTGAATTGGTGCTGACACTGTCCTTCCTTCTGGAGGGTGGCTACTTTTGTTACCCATTAGATATGTGCACAACAAAAACATACATTTTCAAAGGAAACATATGAAAACGAAAAACTTTTTCATTTGTTTCGTCAACGGAAACAAATTCTTATGTTGTTTTGGATTCAGAGGCAATGAGCCTCCGAATCCGAAAACTGCACACTCTCAACGCAGAACGAGGGGCGGCTACATAGGCTGTCGGCGCGTTCTGCGCATGCAGGCCGCTATTTTGAAGTAGATCTTGTTATACACCAGGATGGTGGCGCCCACATGTTTGAGCGCCGCCATCTTGGTGTATACCAAGATCTACTCCAAAATGGTGGCGTGCATGCCAGTGGCCGATATGGCCACCACTCGTTCAGCGTGTGACGTCACCGGCATATGACGTCACAAACTCCGTCTCCAAGATGGTGACGGGCATGTGCAGAACACGCTAGCAGCCAATATGGCCGCCAGCATGTTCTGAAAACAAATTTATGTATGCCCGAATATCGTTTTAGTATATTCGGGCATATATTAGATTCGATATTTTGGATTCGGACGAACCGCCGAATCAACTGATTTTTGTTGATTTGCAGGTTGGTCCGAAATCGAATGCACATGTCTATTGCTCATGGTCCCTGTGTGTGTTGTAAAGTAGTCACCACTCCAAGGTCACTCCCGTCATGGATTACAATCTCAATCTCAATGATACTTGAATGCATTTTTAAGATTTAACTCCTGAGTTTAGTGTCACTTTAAAGGTACACTGTGTCGCTAAAATAGAAAATGAGGAAAAACTCTGTATGTAAATCTGTGGCATGTAAAGAAGAGACACAATTACCTGTCCGGCCACTATTCTTCCCCATCTTCAAAAGCTATGGTGCCCGGAAGCCGAGGGCTACGTCATCCTTGCCAAGACAAGGAATGAGGAATACCTGCAGAAAAAGGTACTTACTTCCTAACCCAAAAAAATCTTGCAAATGTAAGAGGGAATGTAAGAGGGTTAGAACTTTTTATTATTATTATTATTATTACAGGTATTTATATAGTGCCAACAATTTACACAGCGCTTTAAGGGCTGATTTAGACAGGAGCCAATTTACCTTCCAGCATGTCTTTGGAGTGTGGGAGGAAACCGGAGTACCCAGAGGAATCCCACGCCAGCACATGCAAAAAGGGAGAACATGCAAACTCCTTGCAGATAGTGACCTGGCCGGGATTCAAACCGGGGACCCCTAGTGCTGTACTGCAGAAGCGCTAACCACTACGCCACTGTGCTGAGAATAATGTTATGTATTAATGTTGAGTGTCTGCTTTAAGGTAGCCAATGAAGGGTATGATTCCTGAAATGCCAGACTTTCTGCATTAATCAATGGCTTCTGTATAATCTGATCTCCCTACATCTCTGTTCTGTATAATCTGATCTCCTTACATCTCTGTTCTGTATAATCTGATCTCCTTACATCTCTGTTCTGTATAATCTGATCTCCCTACATCTCTGTTCTGTATAATCTGATCTCCTTACATCTCTGTTCTGTATAATCAGATCTCCCTATAAGCCACAGAGGGCAGTGTTTGGAACCCAGGAAGATTTGGGAATGGGGTATCCAGCTGCAGAAGTTGAATTCTAGTACCCTGCATACGTCCTGACCTCTTAGGAGAAAGAGGCTTTCATTTGACCAAATGGTGCAACCAATACTTTTAAGAAGGTCCTTTTCCTGGTTCATCTACTTAATCCCAGTAACATCGGAAGTACTATCGCCCATAGTACTAAGTTATAAATGTAAATTTTGTTAATCTGCATATGAAATTTTTCAGATGGAAACTCATCAACACCTTTAGCACCTTTGGACAAGCGTGAAGGATTTGCTCACCTCCAGCTTTGATCTTAAAGGGTCATTTCACTTTCCCAGGTGAATTTGGGAAAAAAGAATTACCCCCTCCAATCTGACCCCCTCACTAACCACCCTCCCCTCCAATGTACTTACCATTGGGTAACACTCCTTCCCCTTCACCGGTGCTGGTGTACTATTCATACCCCATACTGTCATGTAGTGCAGGTCTGCGCTCTGGATTTTGAATTTTGCTTGCAAATGGCGAGGACCCAATGAGAAGCACTTCTGACCACGCTGTCCAATGAGAAGCACTTCTGACCGCGCTGACCAATGAGAAGCACTTCTGACCCCGCTGACCAATGAGAAGCACTTCTGACCGCACTGACCAATGAGAATCGCTTTTTGGTCAGCGCGGAGGAAGCAGAATGTCACCAGCACACCAAACGAATTGGTCAAGCAAAATTCCAAGTCCAGCAGTATGGGGATTAGTGTTCGTCCAAATGTAAGTATAGCAGGGAGAGGGGGGCAGATTGGAGGGGGTAATCCATTTTTCTTAAATTCTCCTAGGAAAGTGGAATTTTCCTTTAACTGACTAGGCTGCCTTTGGACTTCCATTCATGCCTATGCTGAAAGCAAGTTAGTGCCGAGCAGCGAGCATTGCATCAGCACAGATCTGAAGATGATCGGTGCAAGAACGCAGCTTTTGCGTTGACATGCTTTGCCTCCTGCACTATCCATTGAATGGAGGTCCACCAACAGGTCATCAAAATCTAAGCAAGAGAGTGGATATTAATACCTTGTATCTTCACAGCCCATCTAAGGGCACCCTAAGGACAACTCTTCCATTTTCCTTTGTTCTGGCTAATACAAATAGGCCCCTGTCCCTTTTGCTTCATGAACAGAACCTGACCTTGTTCTCTCCCCAAGGCCTCCAAAAGAAATGTTCATAAATCTTCAGGACTCATCAGCTGTCAGTGACTGAGTGAGAAGCAGAGCAGTGGACAAAGGAGGTGAGTAATTATGTCTCCTACAGCCGCCACTCCTCAGGCATTCCTGGAAAATCACTCGGGATAGGGTTGCATCAAGGCGTAGTGCGAATTACTAAAATAAGAATAACATTTATCATTTTCTCCAGTCGGAAGGGTAAAGTTACACTTGTTTCCAGCAGTGAGTACTGAGCATGAGAGGGGTTAATCTCTAGGCTAAGGGGGTATGGCAGGACAGCATCAGGGAACTCAGCAACAAATGTTCCATATGACTGATAAGGGAGTCAGCAAGATAAAGCAAATCAGTTCTAGCATGTCACTGCTGATGCAGAGGGAAGAAGGCAAGCTTGGCACAAAGCCTGAAAACAAAAATGTGATATATTACAGCCTACTAGGGATGGTCCGAAACACCCCCCACCGTGTTCGGTTCGTATTCGAACGGCCGAAATATTCGAATACGAACTCGAACTCAATGCAAGTGTATGGGGGTCGAACGTTCGCCCCCCATACAGCTGCCGGTACATGTAGGAAAACTGTGGCTGCAGCGGCCTGTGTCCCTTCAAATCCTCGCCGGCTCTCCGCGCCTGTGTTGGCGGAGACAGCAGGGACACAGACCGCTGCATGCCTTCACTGCCCCCCTTACCTCCGCTGCTGTCCCGGTCTCCGGTCCCCTGGTCCGTCGACGATCCGGTCCGGCCGCGGCTCCTCTGCTCCGCCCCCCTGCATCCTCTTCATTGCAGGCTGGGAGCCATACCCAGCCTGCTATTGGATATTGTAATATCAATAGCCAATAGCAAGCTGGCTATTGCATCCACCCACTGCCTGCTGTCAATCAGCATGTGGGGACCTGATAGAGAACTTTCTCCTTCAGGCCCCTCCTCCGCTGAGCCCTGATTGGGCAGAGTCTTGCACCTGGCCTGCGGTCAGGTGCAAGACTTTAACAAATCAGAGCTTCAGTGGGTATTTGAATTATGGAATGTCCGTGGTCGAACAAACCGCGTACATCCCATAAATTTCGGCGTTCGACGAGCGCTCGAACTGCCGATGTTCGATTCGAACTCATGTTTGAATCGAACACTCGGCTCACTACAGCCTACCAGTCCTTAGATGTGGCGGCTGCATTCGTTTTATTAATTAGGCTTTATCTTCCTTTATTTTCACCTGGTGATCCTGACAGTAACATACTTCCTGTCCTAGGGTGACAACGCTTACTCGCTTTGTATCAGGACAACATAAACAAATTAGGACTATCAGGGGCGTCCCGAGGCCGGGTTTCACCCGGAGTGGTTACCGGGTGACACGCTGCCGTGACGTCACCGCGCATGCGCGGTGTTCTTATTGATACCTGCCGGCGGCCATCTTGGTGATGGACACCGGCAGAGAGAGGAGGGGACAGTCACCCGGCGGGATAAGGTATGCCGCCGTGTCCCCTCCTCTCTCCCGAAACTGTCGGACGCTCGGTCCATGAACAATGCCCGAGTTTTCAGAGGGGTTGACACCAAAATTACTGTCAGTTATTTTGGTGTCACCCCTCCTATGGCGTCACCCGGGTGCGGGCCGCACCCCCCTTGTGGCGCCACAGAGGACTATGGTACCCCACATCTCTCCTATTCTCCATTAAATAGACTGCTGGTTCTGTAGTCCTCCGAGGTAACTGATAACAGTTAGCACAGGCAGAGAGCACAGTAAGTTATTAGCTCACAAGGTCAATCCTTTCTGGCAGGATCAACAGGTATTTTTTGTAATTTACAGATATAACAAAACGCTTTCAATGGTAAATTTAACAGACCAAGAGGTAACAAATAAACCGATTGTTAGGGTTTACATCAGGGGTTGGCAACCTTGGCACTCCAGCTCTGATGAAACTACAAGGCATTGAAAGACTCTGACAGCCACAGGCATGACTCCCAGTGGCAGAGGCTGGAGTGCCAAGGTTGCCTATACTCCTGGTTTACATATACTTTTATGGCCTGTTCATACGATATGTGTTAGGCTAAGCAACCCACGTCACCCAATGAGGCTGCCTCATTATAGGGACGGCCCTGCTTCCAACCCATCAGCATGTCTGCGTCCCCAGTTGGAAGATTCACTCTATTTGTCCCGGTGGTCATTGTCACTAGGACAGAATGGGATGGGAAAACCAACATTTTACAGTTACAGGAACAGTAATAAAGGGTCACTTTTCCAATGGGGAACATTCCAGAAGCAAGGGTCTAAGAGGGAATTTACCTTCACTTGTTGTATCATGTGTTGTTGTCTCAACAGGAGATGCACTGAAAGTGAAGGGAACTCGAGCATTCGTTTTACAGTCTGCTGTAACCCTGGTACGGAATTTCGGCTGGTATGCAGGTAGTAATGGGCATTCA
>NW_017306553.1:1008964-1016141 GCF_000935625.1 Nanorana parkeri
GAAGTAGAGTGACCCATAACCCATTTGCGAACTCAATTAAAAAATCAAATCTAACTCCTGATTGGCTGCTCTGGGCATATTAAATAATCCGGTGTTTTCATGTCACTCTACCCTTTTTTGCATGATGAAACTGCGTCTGTAAGTGAGTTAATTCTTCTGTAACAAGAATTAATTCTCGATACACAGTATAATATTGACACAAGGATTAAAGTCTAGAGATTGCTGTGCTCCTCGAGGATTCCATCAGAATGTAATTCGAATCTCTGCTATCGACATCTTCCCCTCTCTTCCCCTGAGCATGTAACATAATTACTTTGTAACACCCAGACTCCTCAAACTGTGACAAGTGACAAGATCGCATCTTCTGAGCAAAATTGTACCGCAACACTAGAGGGAATGGTGATTTTTTTTTATTTATTAGTGTCCTCCTTTGGATTTTTTTATTTAAAGGAGAACTATGAGATGAGTGCTTTTCACTCACCTCATAGCTCTAGCCGACCTGTGACAATGAGACTGTCACAGGTCGGCTCAGTAGATCGGGAGGTGAGCGAACACATACCGGCGTTCGCTCACCTCTCGATCCTGTCACGGCTCTCTGCTGGATTCCCCCCTCCCCGCTCCGATCCGCCAGCGCTGACTAGCGGATCGGACGGGGGAGGGGGCGGGTACAGCTGGCTCTGCCTCTAGATAGGCAGAGCCAGCTGTCAGTCACGCAGCTGGGCGGATCCAGACATAATTGTCGGGATCCGCTTCAGCTGCAGCGTCTCAGTATACTGTGGCGTCTCAGAATACCACAAGCAGTAGCTTGCGGTATACTGAGCTTAGGGTGATGGGAGGACGCTAGTTTGTGTCCTCCCGTTACCCTAAGGAGAACTATGGGGAAAAGCCCTGACCCCATAGTTTTCCTTTAAATAAAATTATCTTAAAGGTTAAGTGCACTTTAAAAGCCCCTTAGATTCTTTAATAGATCCGAGCAAATCAAGCATGTTTACAAATTGTTACCCATTTTTCTTTTCTTCTAGCTTTCCTTTGAGCTTTACCCCAGCGTATAGCCAGGCGAAAGCTGTTCACACAGTGCTGCCGCCACTAGATGGAGCTGGGGAGCATAGGTTTTTCTACGCTCCTCAGCTCCATCTAGTGGCGGAATTGGTGTGCAAACGGCATTCGCCAAGCTATATGCTGGGAGGAAGATTTATAAATCAGCACCTAAAGTTCCTGCAAGATCATATCTCCATCAGCTAAACCCAAGGTGGGTAGACGTCCTCACATTATTCTGGGTGTCTGTTGAGAGCAAACATATTAAAGTAGATCTAAACATCTCTTTATAAGTGTTAACATGTTAATTTGTTTTCAGTATTGTTAAATCTGCAGCTTTCATTAACTAATACCTGTTGATTCCGCTATAATCGTCCTTATTCAAGCACTGCCTGTCATGGGGTGACAACCATCTCCCTATTGTGTTCCTGTGTTGTCCTGGTGTAGACTACAAACAGCCATGCTGACATACATTGTCTTGGTATGATACATTGTTGTCATTATCAGGAAGCTGATCCAGAGCAATGACGCAGCAGCAAGTGCATGTAGACAGGAAGTGGAGGTGATCAGGTGAAAAAAACTAATCAAAAGGAATTGACAATTGTTTATAATACACAGTGCTTGAGAAGACTAAATGTCATTCATTTGGGGTTAAATTCCTACATTTACTGTGTTCTCTGTCCAGCCGAGGACACAATGGAGATCCTTTGGATCGCAAAAGCAGCCTACCGGTTAGCCGGATTGCACATATTCATCACTTGGATACTATTAGATGAGAAATACACGGGTCCAGCGCTTTCTTTCCACACTTCCAAATAGGCTGAGATGATGTCATCAGTCTGCTGCAGGCAGGAGGAAGCCTTCCCTCAGTCTCCTCTACCCCAATGATCAGACTGCAACATTGTGCAGGGCTGAGCTCTGTCAGACATTTGTGAACACCAGGGCACCATTATTTACATGATTGCATCACCTCTGAGCCACCATCTCAGTCGAGGAGGTAGATGCTGACCCTGGATGATGCCTGAGCAAAGATGGTGCTGTTATTCTGGATAGTAAAGCAGATAAAATCATTGTCAGGGGGAGTACTGTGATCTCGTTGAGAGGTGATTAATACTTGGAAGTGTTACAGTTACATATTACTTACCATGAATGGACTTACTATGAAAAACATGTCTGCTGATGAGCCCACTTTAAATAAACGTATACATCTCATTGAATTGACATTTATATTATCTTCCCTGTGCTCCATGTGTTTGCATATACGTATATACCAATGTACGCCGCTACAGGTGTTGAAGAACTACAAATACCAGGATGCTGGCTGATAGCAGTGCATGCCGCGTCCACATGATGCGCCTCTGCGATGTCTGGAGGGTCCTGAGTCAGCTGATGTAGATAAAGATGGCCATACGCAGTGACTGGGGCACAGCCTCGGATCCTCAGGCACAGCTCCAGGACAAGCTGCTTCTTGTAATCTTTAGTGGGAATGCTAAACTCGGCTACCCTGTGGGCGCTCTCATCAAGAGACACAACAAAGAGGCAGCTGTCTGCTGCAGGGGAGGTTTTTCTTTTTTTTCTTTGAAAAGATGTTTTAATTTAAAAGTGATTTTTTTTCTCTTAAATCACAGCCGCTGACGTCTAAGAGCTGGCTGATGAAAATCTCTTTGATTAAGGTTCTGAAAGAGCAACTTTAGGAAGGCGACGAACGCGGCGGGTGAGAAATGCACAAAATGCCGCAGGGCAGGTCCTCAAAGCGCAGAGAATATTTAGAAAATCTTCTTCAATGTCTGTCTGCACAGGGCTCTAACTATGCCTGATAGCTGGTAACCAGGGACGCTGATCTCTCTGCAAGTGGCCGGAACCAGCCGTAAGATCACGGCTGGCTCCGACCAGCTGTCAGAAGCAGGCTGTTGGCCGGCCAATGGCCAGCTTCGGCTTTCAGAGCGGCTCAGCCAAGCCGAGGCATATGCCTTCGGTTCAACTGAGCCGCTAGGCTAAGTTCGGGAGCTGTACGGGCTATTGTGAATAGCCCGTACAGCAGCCCTTCGGTTCTACTGAAACGAAGGGGTCCTGGGGCCGAAGCTAGACGAAGGATCGGCCGAAGAAACGGCTAGACCCCTAAGTGCAAGAACAGTGTGCACCTCACTCCCATTCAGCACACCTTTCTCTCCCCATAGATAACACAAAAGTTAGGCATACACCAGTTGGGCTTATTATCCCTAATTAAAACTGTCCTGCTGATGGCCAATATTACACTGCTGTATACTCTGCAGTGACTAAAGTCTTGTAGTAAAACCTCATCCTGTGCTCTTTCTATAGTACATTTCAGCCAATTCTCCCTTATTAAAACTCCGGAAGGCCAAAGCTTGCCTCCCCCTGGCAAATACAGTGCAGCAATCAGGGTGCAGGGGTCAGGACTATGTCATCCAGTTATGTTTCACATCTACTCTAATTTTCTTTTAGATGTAAAATTGTGAAAATAAAACCTTCTTCTCTGACAGGAGATGCGCCCTCAGAATAAATTCATATTGACTAATTGTTCGATAAAGCAGTTCTGGCTCCTGAGATTTTCCACCCATTTATTTGATTATAGAGGACTGTGTGCAGGGAGGCCCCCGATCCGTCATGATATTATTGCTTGACGTACACCATCTGGCTGCATCACTGAGCGAATGCATTGATTGAAGGTGCGATATTAGCGAGGCACGGGGAGAGCACTCTCGGCACATAGGAGCATTATTCATAACTGCATTAATATCTCCACGCTGAGAAGGCAAACCAGACATTTAGTAGTGAGAAGCCACTAATAGCTTCGGAAGCACCACGTGCAAATACAAATGCAGCGTTCTAATTACATATATCAGCATAAATCCAGAAACCTGGTTATAAAAATAGAGTGGAGATAACTGGGGAAAAAATGCTTCTTTGTTCTAGTTAGGGACATGGTGCTAATGAAGCGCCCCCATGGGATCAACCCCCCCATAGACATCCCCTCTTGTTTACTATCATATGTATGAGATTCTTTCATTAAATCAATTTAATTAAAGGTTAAGGTTTTCAGATCACTGGCTTGCTTTATACACTATATTGCCAAAAGTATTGGGACACTCCTCCAAATCATTGGATTCAGGTGTTCCGAGAAATTTCCTTGCTACTAAATATTCAGCGGCCACCTGTTAGTGGTATTATAACAAAGTGGAAGCAACTGGGAACAACAGCAACTCAGCCACGAAGTGGTAGGCCACATAAAATGACAGAGCGGGGTCAGCGCATGCTGAAGTGCGCAGAAGTCCCCAACTGTCTGCAGAGTCAATAGCTACAGAACTCCAAACTTCGTGTGGCCTTCAGATTGGCACAACAGCAGTGCGTAGAGAGCTTCATGGAATGGGTTTCCATGGCCGAGCAGCTGCATCCAAGCCTTACATCACCAAGTGCAATGCAAAGCATGGGATGCTGTGGTGTAAAGCACGCCGCCACTGGACTCTAGAGAAGTGGAGAGTGACGAATCACGCTTCTCTGTCTGGCAATCCGATGGACGTGTCTGGGTTTGCCGGTTGCCAGAACAGTAATTGCCTGACTGCAGTGTGCCAAGTGTAAAGTTTGGTGGAGAGGGGATTATGGTGTAGGGTTGTTTTTCAGGGGTTGTGCTTGGCCCCTTTGTTCCAGTGAAGGGAACTCTTAAGGCATCAGCATACCAAGACATTTTGGACAATTTCATGCTCCCAACTTTGTGGGAACAGTTTGGGGATGGCCCCTTCCTGTTCCAACATGACTGCACACCAGTGCACACAACAAGGTCCCTAAAGACATGGGTGAGAGAATTTGGGTGGGGGAACTTGACTGGCCTGCACAGAGTCCTGACCTCAACCCGATAGAACACCTTTGGGATGAATTAAAACGAGACTGCGAGCCCGGCCTTCTCCTCCAACATCAGTACCTGACCTAGAAGAGTTGAAGCCGTTATACCGGCAAAGGGCGGAGCCAACTCAATACTGAACCCTACGGACTAAGACTGGGATGCCATTAAAGTTCATGTGCGTGTAAAGGCGTCCCAATACTTTTGGTAATATAGTGTATATCTCCATCACCTGGGTCCTGTCAGCAGTTTAGATCTTCAATCAAGCAGTTGCCTCCACCTCTGAAAAAGGGAGAAGCGCCCCCGAAACGCGCGTCAGCTTTCTGGTCGTAGCTTTCTAATCATCTTTGACAGCCGTATGCTATTAACTGCTCATCCAAATGCGAGTAGTATTTTGTGAGACTATTTTATTTATTTTAGTTTTTACACTAGGAGTGGGCGCTGTCCTCTTTTTTTCTGTTTACATGTGTTTTGCGAGGATGCTTCCTGGTGGCCTTGAGGACGGCAGCCCCTTCCTTCTACGTTGATGTGAAGATACTCCTTTATTGGGCGCTGTGTTGCACATTAATACTGTATATCTCAACCAATAAGGACACGTGCAGCACTTCACAATGTGTAATGAATATTTTATAGCAAAGTAATTCCCATTCGCTGACAATTTTTTTTTCTGTGCCTAAAAATACAGATATAAGCTTATTTCATAAAATACATCTTTAATGACAAGCATGCAAATCAGCAAACTTAGAACCAATCAGAGTCTAGCTGCCGTATACCACTTGTTAGAAAAAAAAAATCGAATTCATGAATCACTTTGCAACTAATAGTTGTAGCGAACAACGAGCAGATTCTGTCACTTTTACACTACAACATGTATATAAAGGTCTGACTGGCTGATAATGGTCACGGGTCTTTCACTTTAAAGGCCCGTTCACAGTGCAGTGCTGTTTGAGTGCATTGGAGCACATTGCTTTAGGCAGCCAAATCATTTTGAAAGGACTGTCAATGCAACTCAACGCACACAAAAAAATAGGTCAAGACGCAGTACAACAATACATTAAACAGTAATTTCTGCACCAGAAATTCTAAAGGAAATCTTTCAGCGGTGATGTACAGGAATACTTTATCACCACATATCACCTCTATGTGTTCACCACGGACACTTTCATTGCACATTTCTTTCTGCACATAGGTGCATCCCTATACTTAGGCAGCCTGAGGCGGTTGCCTCAGGCAGCATCTCGTTGGGTGACGTTGGCCCAGAGCGTCTCAGGTTGCTTAGCAACCTATGACGCTCTGGCGTCCCACCCGGCTCACTGACGTCACTGGTTGCCAGGGCTAAGCGGGACGCCAGCCAGGGAGCCCCGTTCAGCTCCTGGCAACCAGTGATGTCAGTGAGCTGGGCGGGACGCCGGCCAGAGGTACCCTGCATCCCCAACCCTCTCCCCCAGTGTAATGTGTGCAGCGAACACCACCCCCTTGTATTCCCCTCCAGTAACGTGCGCCGCCAGCACCCAAGCCTCAGGTGGGGACACCCCTGGCTGCACATTTATCAAATCCAAAAATCCCTTTGTCACCTCAACCAAAGTGCTAACCCTCCCCCGCCCATCACCAGATATAGTAAATTGATAATAAATCAATAGAAAAGAAGCTAAAAAGTCCACACACAAAAAATAATGCATGTGTAGTGCAGCAGAGAGCAGAGACAGCTATGGAAAACAGAGCGAGACTAAAGAACCAATCAGTGGTTGGTTTCCATCTTCTAAATGCTGCAGAGACTTGACATCTGGAATCTGATTGGCTCATAGGAAATGATTCAGCAGTGTGTCCTCCAATGAAAAGTCTTGCCATATCATCTCTTTGGCAAACTTTTTGCTCAGCTTTCAGTAAACTCGCGTGCCGTATGCTCCAGCTACAGGAAACAAATCCAGCTCATGCGACATTTCACAGAGGCCGTTCACATGACCACATCCAGGGTCGTATTCAGCATTGGCAACCGGCCCATTGGCTCGGCTCGTCCACCAATCATGTTACATAGCTTTAGCTGTGATCATTAAAACTAGAGTTTGCCATCTGAAGAAGGATGCTTTTTAATGCGGAGCCAGTCCACCATTCTGCAAACCACAGATAAAGGGGAGCTGCATGATACTTGAGCTACAGAGACTTGAGACTCCTCTACATCGCCCCAGCATGACCTTACTGCTTAGGTGCACAGCAGGATTTACGCTGTCTAGCAGCAGCCAAACAAATGGTAATGAATTGGAAGAGTGACTTTTGATGATGATTACC
>NW_017306553.1:1016157-1025347 GCF_000935625.1 Nanorana parkeri
CCACCCCACTGCTCCAAGTGCACAAGCTCCATACACAAAGTCCCCGTTCACACTGAGCGGATTATCGCTCGAAAATTGTGCGATATCGTTCGTCCAATGCTTTGCAATGGAGCTGTTCACATCCTACAGTTCCATATCACCTGTAGCTCGTCGCCTGTACATGACCCTTTTTTGCACGGCTGTCGCGCGATTTCGTAGTATTTGCATGCAGCCCGATAGAAACGCCGAGCGATCGTCCCGCGAGAAGACGCGCTATATCGCGCAACTACGATCGCACGGAAATACGCAAGATTTGCATGTCGTTTAGTGTGTCAATGGAGCCTAAAGGGTCAGGATAGGTTGAACCACTCATTGGTTTCTCTCTATCGACTGCCAACCGCAAAATCTTGGCGTCCAATTGTGAGCTCTGCCCACTCATTAGTGGATGCACACCCAATTAATAAAGTCTCACATGAGCTGTAACATGTTAACGTGATTTCAAAAATCATTTTTAAACTCTTAAAGGGTTTCTAAAGCCTCAGTTTGTTTGTTTTTTGCATATATCTACTGTTAGCAAGCAGTAGATATATGCAAAAACATTAAAACAAAAAACGCTTTAAACTTACATGCGTCTTCGCTGCGCGCTCCCGTCCGAAAATCTGAAAATTCTCGGGCGGCTGCAAAGGATCTTGGGGCAGGCGCATGCGCAGTTCAGATTTTCGGCCGGGAGATGAGGAGAGACGCAAGGTAAGTCTATGGACGCGTGCACCCGCATGCAGACACCATGGGACAGGAAGTGCCAGCAAGCACAGAGGAGTCAGCACTGGAACGGAGAGCCGCCGCAGCGCTGGAGAGACAGATGAAAAGGAAAGAAGAAGAGGAAGATCGGATTAAGAGACATCATCTAAGGTAAGTGCTGACATTAACATTGGGGGAGGGGAAAATATTTTTGACTTTAATGTCACTTTAAATCTGCAACTTTCATTGAAACGATCCTTCCATGACTCATTCAGGCACTTTATGTTATAGGGTGACAACGCTCTGTCATCCGTCGACTGCCGATGCACCCAACCATTCCTATTATGGATAAGCGGTCAGGAGTGCAATGGGTATATGGATAGTAAAGCTCAGTTCCGGTCTCCCATTTGTGCTTCTGCGGTGTCACCCTCTCACATGTGCTTTCAATGGATACTATATGCACATGTGCAAATGCTCATTGCATGCGTGTTACCAGGGCCGTCCCTATAATGAAGCCTGAGGAAGCATCCCCTTGTATCACATGGGGCCCTTTTTCCGTCCAGAACATCCCAGGTTGCCAAGAGCCGGGCGGGGAGATGTATAAGGGCCATACACATCTCCCCTACCAGCTATGATATGCAGCTGCTGGTAAAAGTGCATGCATGCAGACAGGAAGTGGCTGAAAAAGAAGCAAAGCTAGAAATCTCAGCATGGAGACCTCGGTCATGGTGTCCGCGAGAGAAGCTGGCTAGAGATTCAGTCCACTATATGAGATTTGGGCCCTTTAAATGCTTGGGGGTCATGTGATCAGACAGTTGCCTTTTGTATAAGGATGACGCAAATATAGTAAATATGAAAAGCTGAGAAAATCTTATAATATTTTGTTGTGTTGTTTTATAGACCGTGATTGATCATAGAAAGGATCTTCTATACAATATATCCTATATCCAATAAATCCCAACATGCATCTGCCTCTGGGAGTTATGTCTGTGGCTGTCAGAGCCTTGCAATGCCTCATGGGACTTGTAGTTCCAAAACAGCTGGAGTGCCAAGGTTTGCCACCACTGTCCTATGGCATTATATCAGTATATACGGCACATTCACAATATGCTGTCTATACAGTCTGCACACGGTCTGATAGCTGTTAAACAGCTCATGATTATGGTAAGCCCATTTAAGCCACACCCACTTTAATAACCCCCCCCCCCCCCACATATGGGCTACCTGTCCTTGACTCTTGGTTCTATTCTGTGTCACAGTATGTGCCCATCAGCATCTGCAATATAAAAAGTACAAGCGTAACATTGCTCTGGTTCTATAGATACACCTCAAAGTTAAAGTGTATCTAAATCCAAAGCTTTTTTATTTTGGAGAGAGTAGGGAAGGGTTAGACTCATTGTTGGGTTTTGTTGGCCATCTGTACCCCCTTAGGGAGATCTTCCTTTACTTCCTGTCCTGTAGACTCAGGAAGTGAGGGAATACCTTGCCAATGTGAGTGATGTCTTCTTTGTGACAGTTGTCAAAGAAACAAGTGTTCCTATAGGAAGGTTTACTCAGAATTTTGGATTTACCCGCACCTTCATTCCTGGTACTGCTGGTGATCAGGACAATCAGAGATAGTGAATCTCTTTAAGGGGACACAGACGGAGATAAAAACCCTCAAAGTATAGATGTACAAATGTGCACCAAACCACGAGTAAAAAGAGTCTAAAGTTCCTTTGATTGGGCCTTTTGAAACAGCCAACATGTTTCGGGGGCAACAACTCTCCTCCATCAGGGCTTAGAAGAATGGAATAGGATACAACGGAAACCCTAACCAGTATCTGTATTAGATCTGGTGTATATCCTAACAATATATTCAGCATCTGAATACATTAACAGTCTAATCCAATAGGAAGTTTCCTTTCAGTCCAGGGCCGTCCATAACTGATTAGCCAGGAGAAGGGGAGAGCGGTGTCCCGAGGCATCAGTCGGACTGGAGGAGGCAGATGGTGCTGTTAGGTGTCACCTGGGGGGTGGTTGCTCTTAGTCGGCCCTGCTGACCCCCCCACACACATACACACCTGCCGCCCCCCAATGAGATGCCACCTAAGGCTGCCTTATTACGGGGACACCCCTGTTTGAGCTTATTCAAGTACCTATTCCATTCTTTTAAGCCCTGATGAAGGCGGGGAGCTTTGGCTGTTTAATGTGACGGTATTACGTACAATTAAAGGCACTTTGGATTTGTTCACTTTGTGGTTTGGGGCCCAGTTGTACTGAGCTGCTTCCAGGTAGCCATTGGGGGTGACCTGTGTGATTAAGAGCAGCCTAACCCCCTCCCTGCTCCATCCAAACCCCCCATAAATTGCCTTTAGTTATACATCAAGCGACCATTATTAATGTATTTGTGCAGTGATATGGTCAGTGAACTCCTCGGGGTATACTAGTATCCTTCTAATTTACAGAGGAGGATACATTGTCTCATGCATTGTTTACCATCCCATGTCCTCATTTCCTGCATCCATCAACATAAGTGCTCATAGTGACTTCTTATAAGGAGAA
Organism: Nanorana parkeri; assembly: GCF_000935625.1. Taxonomy (NCBI): domain Eukaryota; kingdom Metazoa; phylum Chordata; class Amphibia; order Anura; family Dicroglossidae; genus Nanorana; species Nanorana parkeri. The sequence goes on from NW_017306553.1 coordinate 1,019,419, forward strand.
ACAGTTCAAAAACATCCAGGAGCTGGAAGGACGAAGACAGTCCTCATCTTCTGCGAAATTGGAGGAGGTGTCCTCCGAGAGCCCACCGGACTGGATCTTGAAGGAGAGATGATACGTTGCTAAAAGTCTCTAGAAGGAGCCTGAGTTGTGTATTCTGTATCACAGTATTCATGAAGGATTGAAGAACATTTCGGAGAAGTGCGGCCGAAGGTCTCAGGTCGTAGACTCTTCTTTTCTGAAAACACAAGAAGGAGACGATCGATGGTCATCATTTACATCTCGAAGGTGAATTTTGGGCTAGATTAACAAATGTTACATGAATAAAGACACAGGGCCATCAAGTCCAACCCCTGTGTGTGAGTGTGAGTGTGAGTGTGGGTTTTGTGTTTTTGATTCAGAGGAAGGCAAAAAAGAAATGGGTGTAATCAGTATATTTAGCCCAAAGTTTTTTTGTTTTTTGTTTTAACTTTAGAGAAAAGTAAAGAAACAGGTTAAAGAGAACCTGTCACCAGGGTATTCATTTCAATGAAAATCTTCCCATAAGATTTTCTGTACATCGAATATATTTTATGGATTTTATTTTTTTTCAGTCATGGCACCCTTTATTTATTTATTTATTTATTACATTTATTTATATAGCGCTGACAATTTACGCAGCACTTCACATAGTTGCACATTTACATCAGTCCCTACCCTCAAGGAGCTTACAATCTAAGGTCCCTATCTCACATGCATACATAGAGGGCCAACTTAGAGAGGAGCCAATTAACCTTCCAGCATGATTTACGCGTGGGAGGAAACCGGAGTACCCGGAGGATACCCACGCAAGCACAGGGAGAACACGCAAACTCCTTGCAGATAGTGACCTGGCCGGGATTCGAACCTGAGACCCCCCAGTGCTGCAAGGCAGAAGCGCTAACCAAGCTTTAAAACAGTGGTTCTCAACCTGTGTGACCTCAGGATCCATATTCGTCCTTGGTCATTAAGTTGCGACCCAAGTCACACTGCAATGGAACGCACGGCATTAGGGTACCGCACGTTCAGGTGCGGGCCTACGAACTGTGGATGGGTGGGAGGTGCGTTTGGGGTACCAGTCAAATGAATAGCAATGTGACAAACCTCGCACAACAGAATGCACGGTAGGTGCCATTGCATGGCACAGTACGAGTGTGAACAGGCCCTCAATAACACTGACACAATTTGACACACATACACACAAAAAATGTTTTACATTTAATTACATTTGGTTTTTAAGGACCACCCAGTCCCCCTACCTAACAAGAACTGGAGTGGAATCTCCATTGCTGTGCTGTGGCGGCGCTCCATCCATACGTGCATTACTTGTACAGCTCCCTTACGTGCCCTGTAGAGGTGCCGGAAGCCAGAATGTGATGTCACCCTGGTCCTGGCACCTCTACAGGACACGTGAGGGACCTGTAAGCAATGCACGTATGGATGGAGCTCCCTCGCGGCCATAACTCCATCCCATCCCACCTCAAGCAGATACTCGGCAGCGGGCAGCATATTTTGAATGGTTGCTTGGCGTGAGAACTGACAGTCCTGAGCTAGGGGGAGGCAGAGGAGCCTCTCACCTACAACAGTGGAAAGCATGCGGCACTGAAAACGGGTCGCGACCCACTTTTGGGTCACGACCCACCAGTTGAGAACCAAGGCTTTAAAAGTATGCAAAATATTGAGGTACCCCAGCAGGGGCTTCCCCATAATGAGGCAGCCTGAGGTGTTCCGGACCGTGCCGGATTTCCCTCAAGGCCAACCGAGGCCCGGCCTCAGGGCAGCAGGGAGTAGAGGGGCGGCAGGGGTGTGGAATTCCTATCTCCCGACGCCCAGGACATGCAGTTCCTGGTGCCGGATGGGTAGTTGTTTTCTACATTTAGCCCTGCTTTGGGCAAGCAGGGCTAAATGTACAGCGGGGAAGCTGCCACTTGTTTTGTACAAGTGATCCCGGCTGATGTCGCTGAGATTACTTGTATGCGGCCTGCGTACAGGGGGGGGCGCATTGAGGAACCTGGCCTTGGGGCAGCAGAGAGAGTAAATTCAGCCCTGGTTCCGGAGTCTTTCTTTATATTAGCTTTCCACAATTCCCTATACAGCAGGACTAAGAGAGGGGTGACAAGCAAAGAGCCAATCAGGGAATTCCTTTATACACAGTGCTATTGATTTGATAGGCAGCGATACTCATTCACTACAAGCAGGTTAGTGCGAGCCAGTGACCACGATGTATTGTTTAACTGCAGCTTAGAAAAGACAGGTCACCAGGTCAGAAGGGCTGTTTGGCAGGGGAGACTGGATCTCACAAGATCAGCTCAACAGAATTAAAGGTAAAATCATTTTACATTCTTTTATATGCGTCTTCTCACAAAATGAATATTTGATGCAGGCCTCTGAAATATGTAACGTGTTCTTCCTGCCTAATCTGTACCCTCAGGTCTGTACAGGCTTTTATATTATCCATTATGCCTGTCAGGAGGGTGTGACTACGCCTGTGTACATTTTACAAACGCTTGTATAAATACATACAACACTCCATGTGCCCGCAGCTCCCTTGTGGCGACAGATGGGCATAGTGAATACAGTACAGCCAAGCCAGTACAGAAAAAAGCAAGATAACAAACTATTTATAAAGTTGACTATTAGGCAGCTCTGTCTTGTGATATGAAATTGGCCAGAAGATGCGAACAAGGGAGGGGAAACAATCTGTACATTTAAAGCTGAACTCTGCAATAAGCATTCGTATATTGTCTAAATACCAGAATCTTGAATCTCGGTGAGCTTTGTGCATTTCTTCCAGATCTGTGGGGTAACCCAGTGTGACACTTGGAGCTTCCTGTAATAAAGACCGCTCACTGCTGCTCTCTTCCCGTGTGCAGGGTGACTGGTCTTGTCTACGCCCCCTCCTGTAGTTTTCTACAAGGCAGCCTGTAGTGGGTGGGGCCTACTGGGTCCCGCCCAAAGTTCTGCTCTCTGCACAGGCAGCCTCTTCTGCTGCCATGAAACCTGGACACGGCATTCAAAACCTGGACTGTCCGGGTGAATCCTGGACAGGTGGCAACCCTAATTGCAAGACTGACAGCCAAAGGCATGACTCCCAGAGACAGAGACATGATGGGATATGTAAATGTGCCGCAGCTGGAGTGCCAAGGATGCCAACCCTACCATGGAGACTGGCAGGCAGTTCCTTTGTGATCCCGATGCTGGTGGTTTGTGGCCAGGGTCAAGCTCACCCCGTGACCTATTTAGCCTTAATTCAATAGATACCTCCATTGCACACCAAACCAGATTACATCCAAGTGTAGGGTGCTGAAGCAACTAGTGGATGGCGCCACAGCCATCAGAAGAAAAAAAGTTTCCAGCACAACTCAATATTCCGCAATAAAAGCTGGCTTGATTGACGTTCATTCGGCATGTCGTACAGGATTTTGGAACCAACAGGGGTTCCTTCATTGGACAATGTGACGTGTCCCTTTATCCAATGGCCCTTAACCATATCCTACAGTATCCAAAATAAAGAACAAGACTTTCCCTTTGGATATATTTAAAGGAGAACTATGGGGTTAAGGCTTTTCCCATATAGTTCTCCTTAGGGCACAAACTAGCGTCCTCCCGTCACCCTAGGCTCAGTATACCGCGAGCTGTAGCTCGCGGTTTACTGAGACACCGCAGTATACTGAGACGCGGCAGCTGAAGCGGATCCCGACAATTATGTCTGGATCCGCCCAGCTGCGTGACTGACAGCTGGCTCTGCCTATCTAGAGGCAGAGCCAGCTGTACCCGCCCCCTCCCCCGTCCATTCCTCCAGTCAGCGCTGGCGGATTGGAGCGGGGGGAATCCAGAGGTGAGCGAACGCCGATATGTGTTCGCTCACTTCCAGATCTACTGAGCCGACCTGTGACAGTCTCATTGTCACAGGTCGGCTAGAACTATGAGGGGAGTGAAAAGCACCCACCTCATAGTTCTCCTTTAAGAACCCCATTGGAGGTTGGGGAAGAGGAGCTTGGGCCTCATCATAGTGCTGAAGGGCTCTTCAGTGCTTTTGCTACGCCAATACCAGCTTGTAGTTCAGTAAGCCGGTAGCAATGCCAAGGGGGGATGGAAGGAAAGAGGGATGGAGGCTTCTGGCCACTTTCTTCTGGACGTACGGTTTTTATGCACAAAGGATCTTTTGTCTTTCAGCTGATGGCTGTACCCAATGGTTAAACAGTGGAAAGTGGAGAGAACTGAGACGATGATTGTTCCCTCTGTCTAGTAAGCAGGACACAGCGTATTCAAGGAGATTGTGAAGCCACTCTCAGCACAGGACATCACAATGACACTCTGAGATGGTAATAATATGATATAGCCGAGCTTTTAGCACAGCTGGAACTTTCTACAAGATCACCTTGGAGAACAAGCCGTATCCTGTGCTGTCCTACAAAAGCAGTGCATTACATCAGGACACATCCAGAAACAAAACCAGATAAAGAGACCCTGTCACCACCTGTGGCTTTATCAGTCGAGCACATATATGGAGAGTGAAACGTACCAATCAAGCATTGCTTTATCGGAAAACTGTCAGCTATTCTCAACCCTTTTTTCTCGGAAGAGCCCTTTATAAGAGAAGTAAAACCAAACCTGTTTACAGCTTTACTTCTCCATTGGGTCACAGGATTACATTAACTAATGCACTCCTGTGTCCCCAAAAAAGAAGATAGCGGACAGATAATTTGTCTGTTCTCTTTAACTGGTTCATGACCATCATTTTTAGATTAAGGTTCCTCAGCGTGAAGCTCTGTGCTAACAGAATACTTATCTATGTTCCCTTTGACAGCTATGAGTGCGCAGGAGCGTGGTGACACTGACAGCTCCTAGTTTCTACTAATGGTCGGAAGCCAATCAGCATGGTTGTAGTGCTTGTGTGTTAACAAAGGGCATGCTAATAGCAGTGGAGAACAGAGTGACAGAGACAGGAGCTAATCAGTCTGATGTTTCTCCTTTACTGCCTAGTCACAGGCTGGGGGAAGGACAAGACCTGTAAGCAGGGCTGTCCCTATAGTGAGGCAGTTGCCTCAGGCGGCATCTCATTGGGGGTCGGCCGGGTGGTGAGAGGGTCACCCACAGCCTCCTACGTTGCTAAGAGTTCTAAGCAACCTGTGATGCTTTGTGCAGCTTCCCAACCCGCTCAGTTGCCAGGAGCTAAGGCGGACGCTCTGGCCAGCTAAACCCCTGGGAACCGATAAGGTGGGATGAGCGGGATGCCAGACAGAGCCTCTGTCAGCGTGGGGCCATTCCCTGCCAGCACCCCCCACCCTTCCCGGAATGACATTGCCTCAGGTAGCAAATGCCCTGCCAGTAAGTGTTACTTAACTGCATCAGAGGAAAGTCAGGTCTCCTACCCTGCTAGACGGGGCTGTGCTGTGTGGCAGAGCTTGTTAAATCTCAGGACTGAGTGGGCAGAAATCCTCTGAAAGGTAAAACAGCTCCCATATATATGTCTCATCTGTGCATTTAGCTGTCAGCTTGGAGTTCGGCTTTGAAATTCTCACTTACCATCAATTTGTAGAGCATGAGTTAGCATAACCAAAATAAAATCATTTTGAGCGAAAAGGACCTCTTGCTTTCTATAAATCCTGTGATTTTCGGCTACCAATCAGAACTGCAGAGTGTCTATTGTTTTGTCACAAGGCTTGTTCACATCGAAAGCGGTGCGTTCCAAAGCGGTAGCTGCTGGAACGCACCGCGATCGCTAACGAAACTTCCCCTCTCGTTCTGGGGCGTGAGGGGGCGTGGCGGTGCATTGAATTCAATGGCACCGCTTCCACGCCCCCCAACCCATGCCCCCGGCTGCAGTGCGATTGGACGCGTGGCAAAACTGTGCCAGCGTTCCGTTCCACTGCAAACGCAAACATTTTAGCAAGCTGAGCGCACTACGGAC
>NW_017306553.1:1026535-1027234 GCF_000935625.1 Nanorana parkeri
GGGGGGGGGGGGTGTGCGTGGAAGCGGTATCATTGAATTAAATGCCATGCCCCCTCCCGCCCCAGAACGCAGGGGAAGTTTAGTTAGCGATCACAGTGCGTTCCAGCAGCTACCGCTCTGGAACGCACTGCTGTCAGTGTGAACAAGGCCTCAGTGGTGAGATGAGGCTGCTCCATCTACAGTATATATTATCAAAGGTACACTAGACAGGTTCAGCTTCTCGTTGCCTGTATTGGATTGGCTTGTCTTAGCCCAAATCTCTCTTGCTCTTTTTTCCTTCTCCGAGTAAACGGAGATTGCCTTTTTATCTCCCTTCTCATTGATATATTGTACAAGTCTTGGTGACAGCAATGTCTGACCCAAAAAATAAGCAGGTCAGCTTGTACAGTGCTTTGAGTCTTGCAGTGTAAGGGAGGGGAGCACCGCTGTCACCAAGCACCTACTTTTGTGAAAGTCAAAGAAACCATTTAAAGAGACACTGTCACCGGGCCACTCATTTTAATCTGTGTGAATGAGCCCTCATTCAGACAACCAAAGATATATATATATAGTATTTATGTTTAAATACGGGTTCTCGGACTCACCCCCTTCCTTCCCCCATACAACTCATAATTTAAAAAATGCTTTGGCAATGCTAAAATGTATTTGGTCCAGCTAATAACATTATATACACACACCGATCAGCCATAACATTATGAC
>NW_017306553.1:1027310-1052907 GCF_000935625.1 Nanorana parkeri
GAGATATATAAGGCAGCAAGTGAACATTTTGTCCCTGAAGTTAATGTGTTGAAAGCAAAGAAAGGGCAAGTGCAAGTATTTGAGTGACTTTGACAAAGACTAAATTGTGATGGCTGGATGACTGGGTCAGAGCAACTCCAAAGCTGCAGCTCTTGACCAAAAGTGGTCCAAGGAAGTAAAACCGGTGAATCGGCGACAGAGTCATGGGTGGCCAAGGCTCATTGATGCACGTAGGGTGCGAAGGCTGGCCTTTGTAGTCCGATCCACCAGAAGAGCTACTGTAGCTCAGATTGCTAAAAAAGTCACACAGTGCTTTGCTCTTTGTTGTGTATGGGGCTGCATAGCTGCGGACTGGTCAGGGTGCCCATGCTGACCTGTGTCCACTGACAAGAGCACCTACAAAGGGCACATAAGCATTAGAACTGGACCACGGAGCAATGGAATGATGAATCACATTTTTTGTAAACATCATGTGATTGGTTGGGTGTGTCTGTGTCGCTTGCCTGGGGAAGAGATGGCACCAGTATGCACTATAGGAAGAAGTTGGCAGAGGCAGTGTGATGCTTTGGCCAATGTTTTGCTGGGAAACCTTGGGTCCTGCCATTCGTGTGCATGCTACATTGATTTGTACCACCTGCCTAAACATTGTTGCTGACCAAGTACACCCATTCATGTACACGGCATTCCCTGATGGCAGTGGCCATTTTCAGCAGGATAATGCGCCCTGCCACACTACAAAACTGGTTCAACGATGGTTTGAGGAACACAACAACGAGTTTGAGGTGTTAACTTGGTCACCAAATTCTCCAGATCTCAATCCAATGGAGCATCTGTGTGATGCGCTGAAAAAACAAGTCTGACCCATGGAGGCCTTACCTCAAAACTTACATCTGCTTCTGATGACTTGGTGCCAGATAGGACAGCATACCTTCAGAGGTCTAGTGGAGTCCATGCCTCGATGGGTCAGAGCTATTTTGGCAGCAAAAAGGGGGCTTACTCAATATTAGGTGGGTGGTCAATGGCTGAATCGGTGCATGTGTACATATATACATATATACACATACACACATATATATATATATATATACACATATATATATATATATATATAGAGAAGTAAGCAAAAAGACAGAGGAACCAGGAGGCAGGCGGCAGACAGAGTAAGAGGGAAACGATAATAAAGGATTTTCTAAGCCTTAATAATTACAACAGAAGAATCTGTAACACAATGTGAAACAAGTAGTAAAAGTGATTGTATCAAACAATCCCCACAGGGAACAACAAAAAATCAATAATCTACACAAACACGCCATTAAAAAACCCATCAATGCGCAGGGCTAAAGCAACAGACGAGAAAATAACAGAGGACCCGCCAGAACACACCATAATGCCGCCACAAAGAACCGACAACAAATTTAATACTAAATAAAAAATTCTTCACGCTTAGTGGGACATAAATGCCATTGTCCATTCATGCGTGGGGGAACACCGCTGATTACAAGCTCGGAAGTTCAAAACATTATGATGATAATGAATGTGGTGGGCGTGGCTTGCAGAGCTTAATTATGCAATACTAATGTGTAGGCCGGGGCTATGTGAAATGGGCTCTTTCACAATTATTTTTCTCTTACATATTCAAAGCTTCTAGGTCTTAAACAAAATTGTTGCATTTAGAGATCAATGAATGGGTTCGCCCACCGAAAAGATTTAACTTTGCAGATTTGTGGCGATTGTGGCAATATTGTCCGAGGCACCAAGTGACCGGATCCACTCCTCTTCCCCCAACCCCTGCAAGTCAACTCGTTAAGGCCGATCTCACTATTTAATTAAACATAAACCACCAAGGCACTTCCCGTCAGAGAGAAAAGGCCGGTAGTCATAAATATTTTTTTTTAATAGTTTAAAATAAACTGTTAATAATAAATATTGACCCTAAATATCTACTGAATTCTGTTGATCAGTAACTGTCCCTTTGGACTCAACATGACCTTACCTTTGCCCACCCTATGACTCTACTTAAATGCTGCCTACCCTCCACCATTGGACTCAACCGTTATCTGGCTACCTTGTTTCAGTTTCCCTTTTTCATGCCACTTTAGAGCCACAACCTGGGGTCACCATGAAGCGAAACCCAAGCCTGATTTCATGCCAAGACTGGACACTCCTTACACTCAGCAGCTCAGGGGTTGCCATGGTTCTAGTTGGTGACACTTAGGAATGCTAACTGGACACTCCTTAGACTCAGCAGCTCATGGGTGACCATGGTTCTATTTGGTGACACTTAGGAACGCTAACTTGACACTCCTTAAGACTCAGCAGCTCAGGGGTTGCGATGGTTTTAGTTGGTGACACTTAGGAACGCTAACTTGACACTCCTTAGACTCAGCAGCTAAGGGGTGCCCATGGATCTAGTGGGTGACACTTAGGACGGAATGCTTATCGATGATAAAGTGTACCTGGTGATGTGGGCACTGTGACAGTCAGTCCTAGTGGTCACAATGGTCAAACTAAATAAACTTGTCCGTGTAGACAGAAAACAATTTTCAAAACTGCATGCAATTACTAAACTGAGCTGATGAAGCACATTCCAGCCCAGCACAGCTATCCAAGTGAATCTCCCTCCTCCTGCAACACAAGCACCGGTGAGGGCAATGCACTTCTTAATACTCTACAATTAGCAGTTGCATGCAATTGACCTCTGGGCTAAATATCCAACTAACCAGCTACTGAGCAATACCTCCTCTCCTCTCCTTCCTGACAGTTCTTTTGCTGCCAATAACAGCCCATTGTCTTATATAGGGGTCTGTTTTAAATGTGTTTTAAATGTGTTTCTAAAGTGTTATTAAACCCTCCCTGGAAAAAAAGGAATGTAGCCGCATATCTTACATTAATGCTTGTTTCCAGCCCCGTGGTTGTGTTCAGCCTCTGTTTTAAATGCAAGTGTTTTGATGGAAAATGAGGGGAAAGGCATTGGTTTCACAGTTAGTTACATGGACCTAGAGGAGGGAACATCAACTTGCGCTGAGGGTTTAACATTGAGTTTCATACAGATTCAACCACGGCGGGTATAGATGTCCGCAATGCCACTCCTTCCACTGCTGACACACATTAAGAAAATTTTTTCCTGGAGTTCTTCTTTAACCCTTGCTACAGCACGGGTTAATATTTGTATATACAGTCTTACTGCATTATAGTAATAAATCACAAGGGTACAATTGGGCTTTAAATAATGCATATTTAGTCTTCAATCCAGCCATCTGGGGGGATTTTAGAGTCCTTTTCTCATCCTGTCTTCTGTCTTTTCTTATAAAAAGCCAATTGTTTACAGAGCTCAGTAGCTCAAGCTGACATTAAGCAACTTCTCTGCTGTCATGGTGCCCCGGGAGACCTTTGTCATGTTTAAATGTTTATTTTAAAACATAATATTGCATGTGTATATTGTGAAGATTCTTGTATAAAACATCAGCTTAAAGCCCAAGTCCATGATGAGCTGGTCCCGCACCCTGGAATGCCCCTTACTGCATACATTTTTTTTTTTATGAATACATACCTATTGTGCAGTCACATGACGTGCGGTGTCCTCTTCCTTTTTACTTCTTTGTCTATGGTGGTGGGAGGTCCCTACTACAGAACAGAACAGTGTTTGCTTAGTGATGTGTGAGCAATTCTACTGTGTGCCAGGACTGTGAGCCCAGGGAGGCGTGATGACCCAGCCCCAAGGGGCATGTCCATGACATCCTGAGTTTTCAGGAAATGGGTTGAATGACATTGGGCTTTCCATCAGTGACAAGAGGAGGATGGGGTGAAGTGTCTGCAGAGGACAGCTCAGAAGAGGAGACGAATATTGCAGTAAAAGCCGCTTTTTATTTTATAGGCAAAATATATTTTTACTTTATAAAAAAAACTATTTTCTCTTTAAAAACGTATTTAAAAAAATCAAATCAATCCTAAATAATTATTCTTTTTCTTTAAATATAACTGGGACTGGTCTTCTACAAATATAAAGGTATATGCATTCTGAGAGTGGAGAAGAGGATAGTGAATGTACACCCAGGTTATACATTAACCCCAATACTGCACCTATAGGTTCGGTACACTTTCTGTCTTCCTTCACCATGGACCATTGCCTGTTGGGGGGTTCTGAAACCGCGACTTGGAGGCTCCCTCTGCAGCTGCCTCGGGTCCAGATTCATCATCCCTGTAGAAAAAGCACAATTCCATTATCTAGCAGCTCTTGGGAAAATCAATAGCAATGTGTACATAACAACATGATATAACAAGGAGCACCAGCATTACATCTCTCATAGGAACACTCCCCCCATTAATATATTATTTTACCCAGCACACAGACATCTAGGTCATGTCTGGAGTTCATGTTTATTCCAACATCAGCAAGCCCCTTGATACCTGGTGACATACAAAACAGCTTGGAGCAGAAACTGCAGTTGGGTAAAGTAAATGTAAAATATGGCACTCAGAGCTAGAGAACCTTCTGGAAAAATGATATTTATATATATATTTTCAAAACTACAAGACAGAATGGCTCGGGGTTACAGTTTTAAGTCAAATTCTTAATTAGTACTGGATTTAAAAGTCCGAAGAACCTTTAGAGGGGGCTCAGTACTTATGGCAAAGGGGGGTAAGGAGGGTTGGTGACCCTGGGGTCTCTAAGAGGCCTGGAAACGTTTGGAGTATCCAAAGCGTCTTCAGTTATCCTTTAAACTTTACTCCTACGTTTGGAGTATCCAGTTTCCAGTAAGAAGCCACCGACCCTCCAGCCTCTTGCCATGGCAGCATAAAACTCTGGAGAATAATGGTGTTTCCATGCAGAGATTGGTGGCAGCACTCAGAGCCATCTGATCTCTTGGGCTCATCACTTGGAAAGTCTTTTATCATTTACTTGTAGGCAGGATGTGCGACGCCCGCTGCTAATTAGGAGAGCGATGCTGTTGCTCCACCAGGCTAGTGGAGTGGGACATGAGACAGAGATTCAATGAACGCCAAGTCACTTTCTTGTTGTTTCACTGTAAATAATGTAGTAAACAATGAGGTCACATAACTGTAGTCTACTACTGATGCTAGGGGAGCCCAACATAGGATGTGGCCATGGATTTTGGGTAGGAATGCACCGATACCAAGTATAGTAAAGTAATCGGTACAAGTACACATATTTTTCGAGCTCCAAGACTAGACTAGAGTACAATTCAAAAGTTAGGAGGCAGCTGTCATTTGTAAGGAGCACACGGAGCTCCCAGGATTTGTACATCTCTGTTTTCATGTATGATTTTGTTTTTATAAATATATTTAAGTGATGCACCGATACCAGTTTTGCGAGTACAAGTACTGATACTTGCCGAGTACTTACAAGTACGAGTACTGATACATTTTTGTTTATTGTCGTGTGACAGTTTTTCTAAAACAATACAGACTAATGATTTCAGGACAGTGGTGGAGCGCCAGAGCCAAGTCCCAGCTGCAACCGCTGCAACCCTGGTAGTTCTCATGAAAATTCCAAGTATCGGCACTGGTACTCGAAAAGTATCGGTGCATCCCTAATTTTGGGAAAGCTTGTGTATACTTGGACACTTCTCTTCTGATTTCAGTGACCATCTTGGACAAAGAGAGGCAATATCGAACCTTATTTTGCATCGCAGGGGGGCCCTTTGCTGCAGGGAAGCATGCAGGTAGTAACAGATATTCGCTTGAAGCGAGATTTAGGTCGACCAAAAGCTTAAGGAAGCACTTATTTTTTACTTTGGTGTTGAATGTGCCTTTATAGGTGGGATTGAAGATCATTCCTGTAAAAGTTGAGTTCTCTTAGATAAAACTCTCTAAAAAGGAACAATTGTGTCACCTGCTCCCTTAAATCTCGTCCAAACAGTAAGCACCTTCCACATACCCCTGTCCTAGTTCAATGCATAAAAACAAACTATTGATCCTCAGAGCTGTCCTAAGTCCTCTACACACCTGATCTCAAAGAGTCCATTTAGCCCTCCATGTTTTTATCTTGGACTACAGGATGATTAGCCCATTTGTAGAAATCTGAGAGTGGGAGTTTTTGAGTAGTTTAGCAAATGGACACTGGGCAGGGGCTAACACCAATCAGTGCAAGAAAAAAAAAAGCTGTGTATTGTCAGCCCACAACAGGACTTAGGAGCTGAGTGCATTTCTGTCAAATTAACTGGCAATTTTTTGTACGTCCCGGGTCTTCAATAGGATAAAAACACAGGAAAGTGTGTTATGTTGCATGTATTGCAGAGATGCAATGCATAGCTTCTTTTCTTTGAGTTTTTTGCCATGACATACATTTTAGGGTCTATTTATAACTCTTCTACCCAGCCATATGCTGGGTGAATGCTGTTCACAAGACGTTGTCACCACTAGATGGAGCCATGGAGCATTTCCTATTCTCCTTCACTCCATCTAGTGGCAGAAATGCCGTGTGAACAGCATTTGCTGAGCATATGGCTGGGTGAAAGAGTTATAGACTCCTTTATGACAAAATCCACATAATAGTCAAAAAAAATAAATGAACAGACGTTGGATTTTATTTAAAAACACCTCACATTTGCCAATTCCTAAGGCATAATCAACAAAGGACCTAAATTTAAAGGATAACTGAAGACACTTTGGTCTGTATTTGCTGAAGGTATTCTCTGATTTCATGAATACATCGTTGAAAAGCCAGTTTCATGTCTTTTCTCTATGACTGGCCCCACGCCAGCATCCTTTGAAACAGCATCCCACACACAAAGCAGTTTACTCCACTTAATTAAAGCTATTCTGTCTCGCTCTGGCTGGGAGATGTGACTCCCCTGGATACTAAGCAGAGCCGGGTGAGCTCATCGACCAGCCCCCGCCCGCAATCTGCCATTAAGTGATTCCCCAATATCCTTCTCCTCTAATCAAAATGACCTTGCCGGTGTCCTTGAGCCCGTGACATCACCACTTCCTCAACAGGCGTCTCATTTGAGGGCAGAAAGGATGTGCCGAGGCACTTTGTATTCACAGCAAGTCCACGGCAATTAATCTGACTATGGATTCATGCAAGTCCCGGTGCTGGAGACGCTGGCGCCCATCGCGGCTCTCTTGATTGTTGGTCTCAATTTATGGCTATTCAAAGGGGGGAAAAAGCAAACGTGGCTTCAAAATTGAATAAAGCCGTGTCTGTGGTTTTCCAAGATGCCTTGGCACTGAGAATCTACATGAAAATTCTTAAAGTTCTCCACTCAAAACTTTTTTTTTTTTTTACAGTTTTGGATAGTGTTAGAAAGGTTTGAACAAATATCCGTTTTTATTGTGGCACAATGGAGACGCAAGACGGCAACTGCAGATCCAACACAGAACTTATTCTACAATCCAAAGTAAAAAAAAGGTTTTAGCTGGAGCTGGAGTTTAAAAAGACCCATGCCACTTTTCCCTTTTAGGGAAACAAATACACTGCCTGGACAAAAAAAAAGTCACACACTCTAATATTTTATTGGATCACCTTTAGCTTTGATTACGGCACGCATTTGCCGTGGCGTTTCCATAAGCTTATGCAATGTCACAACATTTATTTCCATCCAGAGTTGCATTGATTTGTCACCAAGATCTTGTAGTGATGATAGGAGAGTCGGAGCACTGTGTAAAGTCTTCTCCAGCACATCCCAAAGATTCTCAATTGGGGTAAGGTCTGGTGGGGTTAAGGTGGTGGCCAATCCATGTGTGACAATGTCACTTGTACTGTAATGATGATTACAGTGATAAATGAGCTGCTAGACTCATCCACCTGACCAACCGCTCGGTGTCTGCAACCCCCCTTTTGCCAATCCCTCCACCGGCTTCCACTCGCCCAAAGGATAAAATTCAAAATATTAACAATGACTTATAAAGCCATCCACAACTCTGCCCCCGGATTTATCTCAAACCTGGTCTCAAAATATCACCCTAACTATCCCCTCCGCTCCTCCCAAGACCTCCTGCTTTCCAGCTCCCTTGTCAACTCCTCCCAAACTCACCTCCAGGACTTCTCTAGAGTCTCTCCCGTCCTCTGGAACCCTTTACCCCAACCTGACCGTCTATCTCCCACCTTGACTGCCTTTAGGTGTTCCCTAAAGGCTCATCTTTTCAGGGAAGCCTATACCACCTCAACCTAACCACTGAACCATCACGCTCTCAAACAATTCATCCCCACACAGCTACTTCCTCATGTATAACTTGCCCCTTCCCTTGTAGATTGTAAACCCTCACGGGCAGGGCCCTCCTTACCATCTTGTCTTGAATTGTATTGTGATTGTAATGTCTTCATTATATTGTAAAGCTCTGCGCAAACTGTTGGCGCTATATAAATCCTGTATAATAATAATAATAAACAACAAGGGTTCAGTTTGGCTTTCACCTTAGGGGCTGATGTATAAACCTACCAGCCATCGTAAAGCTGGGTGACTGCCATTCGTACGTCACCTATGGCAGTGGATGGTGCCAAGGAGCATAGGAAAGCCTATGTTGCTCTGCACGATCTAGTGGTTGTAATGCTGTGGAATGGCATTCACCCAACTTAATGCTGGACAGAAAGGTTTATGTATGGGCCCCATAGTGTTATGCTGCTTAGGCAATTCTGTGACACTTTTAATAAACTTTTGATAGCAAAATTGCTGAATGGACCAGCAACTATGGTTATCCTATCGAATCCATTAGCCAGTCATATTTGTTGGTGATAGAATTTAATTAGATCACTTTAAAGATTGAAAACTTGTTAAATGTGAATGAAACTGCCCTCGAAAAATCGCCTAGCATATAGTGATCATTAGTGGCCATGCACATGGAAATTCAACCATTGAATCCCATTTGCAATTTGATTTTTCATTATAAAAGAATCAAATGAATTACTGGGCAGTTGAGATGATAAATCCAGGATCGAAAAGAGCAGAAAATCCAAAGGTTCCTCCACAGAAAACAACCCCAAATGGCTAAGTAGAAAGATGGACTGGTTAGAAGCTTTATTCTTTCCCAGATAGGCCAGAGCTAGAGGTGTCTGCTTGCTCTTCTTACCTCCACCCACTCTATGACCATAAACATATATTCTTGGGTGGCCTGAACATGTTTCCTGTGCATCCAAACCATCCTCTGACCTTTATGGAGTTTGGGTATCATGGCTCTGCCTAGGTTTAGGGGATTAGGTCACAGAATAAGCAGAATCTTACAAGAATATGATTTTGGGAGGTGAAGGAAGGGTTCTGTAGACAACAGGGTAAAAAGTAGAATTCTCCTTCTCCTACAGTGCTACTCCAGCTTTGTTGAAAATAAAAACATTTCCATCAATAACACATGTAGGAAGAAAAAATACCAATTTCTATGCAATGCTTTTACCCAGAGCTGACACTCCACTCCGTGCGCTAGCTGTGGCTCCTCTTCCAGGTTGAATGACTCCCGACTTCATGCAACCCACTTCCTGTCAGCAAAGGCTGTCATGGACACACCCCCTAGTGGTATGCCATCACACAGCCTTGGATCACAGTACAGTGGTACCTGGGTTCATGAACTTAATTTGTTCCACGATTCTGGTTGCGAACCGAATCAAACTGTGATCAGACCGCAATCTTGACTAGAGGAAGCAACGACCATGTGTCAGAGCAGGGAAGATGGCTGCGGTTGTGTTCGTCACCCGATGTGGAGTTTGTGAATGGAAGCAAAATTCTGCCGAACTTCCTCTTCGCGAACCGAATTGTTCGTGAACAGAAGCGTTCGTGAACCGAGGTACCACATATCAAACCATGCTATGCAGCAATGAGGACCACCCTCTGCCAACAATGGAGAAGAGGAAGAGTGACCCCACTCATCATGCGACCAGCTGGAATTGTCCTGGAATTAGGTGTTTATGTTGAAAAAGAATAGAAGAAAAAAAAAAAAAAAAAGCAGAAAGCCGGGGTTGGTATTTAAACTCTTCAGCCTCAGCATGATGCGGACTGCTGCAAATTGCGACTTTGACGTGCCCTTTTCTTTTCATTCATTCTACCGGCGGAGAAATGGAATTCTTTTTATTATTGTTATCAGCTCGGGGAAATCTTTAATTTCTCAGGCACTTCCAATTAGAATCCACATCCTGTTAGTGTCTTTCTGGGTGATAAATGAGAGCTGATGTCTTCAGAGTGGACCTCATAATGTGCGCGGCGAACGCTGAACTGTCACTGTCCTGTCACCCTTCCAGGAACACATGCTTACCGTTCACAGAAATGGCAAAGAAGAGATAAGGGACCCGTTTGTAGAGACAAGGGCAGGAATGTTTGTACCTGCCGCCATATCACTAGCAGGAAAAAATTAATAATACATCTGGGCCTATACTATATTTATTCTGAAATGATTATAAAGGTACAGGCTTACTTACAAAAATGTTGTGTTTGTTCTGTTACCTTGTTACTTTACTTACTTTGTCCAAATCTGATCCTTTACTTTCTCCAAATCTGATTCACTTACTTCACTTACAGCCCGTTCACACCAGCAGCAACCGCGTTGAATGTGCTGCAATGCCAATCCTGATGCATTGCACTGTTAATTTTTTATTTTTTTTAGAACTTTATTGAAATATTACATTAAGTGTGGTGCAATGTGACTCTACTGCGTCGTACCACACATGCAGCCCAAATTGCCTTGTCTGTGCATTGGGGCTGCTCTGGAAAAGGTGGCCAGCACAGCCCCAATACATCTGGTGTGATCGGGCCCTTAAAGAGTAACTTCGGGAACTATTTTCCTAACCCTTGTTTAGGGTGTCTACCCCATGCACTGCAAGGGTTAAATGCTCATTTTTGTCCAGGTTCTAGGCACCCGTGGCTGCCTAAATACAATGGCGCTGCTGCACAGTGACTGCTTCGGTTAGGATGCAGCCGCTGTTCAGCTGATAATTTTCCACGTGGTTCAGTTGGTTCTAAAATCAACTTCTGTCGATCAGGTTGGTGCCCTCAGAGTCACACATGGCTCAAACTGCGGCCGATTCAGCAGGCAGTGGTCGCAATACAAGTCACCCATGAGGGCCTTAAAGTAGTAATAAACTTTGCTACGATAATAAATCCAAATCAAACAAATATACATTGCCCAGCACAGTATCTCTTAAAATTTTTGCCAAAGCACTTACAGTAATCATGTTTCAGAACAGCTCCAACTCTCTCAGATCATCTTCCCTGCACTTCCTGTTGATACACGATAACAAGGGACAGAGGAGACTCCATCAGCTGTCCATCTACTAGAAGGGAGGAAGTAGGAGCAGGACGGAAGGGAGTGACTTTCCTTGGTGTGCCTGTGTGTTGGTGGAGAAACACACCACTTACTAGCACACACTAGGGTGGCTCCATGTGGGCCTGCAAGGGAAAGGTGACACTCCTAAAACAGGATATCAGGACCTGTGTTCCGGGGACCAGCTGATTCTGCAAGAATCAGCATCCATTGTAAGTGATAAACCTTTTGACTTTAATATCACTAAGAAAAACACCTGATTGATTAAGTCCCAATGGAATTCTCAGAGTCCTGGGGCAGCGGAGCAAGAGCAGTTCACTGCCTGGGAACCACTATTTTCGACAGAGCCTAACCACACAGGTGTTTATCTTTGATTAGATGTTTACGAAAACGCGTGCACGCTCTCCCAGCAGAGCGGCGGACCTGAAAATGACTCTGGAAGACTGTCAGAGGCGCTCCGCTGCTAAGCTCGCTATAATATTGTAACACTTCCGACCAGCTCTGCGCTCTGTCCACAGGAGTCACTCCCGGAGAAATATTTCCAGTCCGCCGAGTCTCTTCTCACTTTCTGACAGGTTAATCTCATTCCAATTGTAGACAATCACCGCGCCCTGCCCGCCTCGTCTCCATATTTCAATACCTGAGAGGCGAGGAGATATCCCGCATAACATCTGCCGAACCTTTTCTGGTTGTTTTCTTGACAAACTAATTAATCTTGTGCGAGCGCGGCGCAGAGCTCTCGTCTGAGCTCGGCTATAATCGCCCGCATTTTCCCCTTCTCTAAACTCCGGCGGAGAGCTCGGCCTGAGGCCGCTTAACGAGCATCTAATGAAGCCTTCGAAAGATGAGACACAATACGCTTCATTAATAAAAGGCAGGAACAAAGGAAAGAGCGAAAAGTTTCCCGTGGCAACTGTGACTGCGCTCATTTTCAACCAGCGGCGAGAAAACGAAAGCGAGAACCTGGTTGGGTCGGGGGGGGGTTTCAGACGCCTGTGCGCATCTCTGGACCTTTACAGGACCAACACCTCATTTGCCAGTATTGGTAGTTCTCGCTGTTGGGTTTTTGGTAAGCAAAAAAAGAGGCCTTACATGCCTCAACCACCAGTCTTAACCCAAGTCTAAGGCTGGATCTACCACTTTGCGTGGGTTGGCAATGCACAAAAACATCCCAAAAAATGCACATGCACCATTTTTGGTAATGCAGCAACGGAGGTGTATCTACAACAAATTGACAGTGATGTTACTGGTTGCCAAGAGCTGGGCAGGATGCTGGCTAGAGCGTCCCAGGTAGCCAAGAGCTGGGCAGGGAGATGGGTAAGGGCCATACAGATCCTTCAGCTCACTTTGGCCGAACTGAAGGGCTGCTGTACAGGCTATTCACTATAGCCCATTCAGCTGCCAGCATATGCTTTGTGAGCCGTAGTGACAGGCGAAATGTGGAGAAAGGTCGACTGAAGCCGACCGATCTCCATGCAAATGACAGCTGGGCGGAGCCAGCCGTGATCTCACTGCTGGCTCCGCCTAATTGTAATGACAGATCAGTGTGACCAAATGACCTGGGGATGTTGATCTGATGTCACGGCCGGCCCCACCCAGTTATACATTGCTCGGGATCTGCTAGAAGACTCTGGTGCCACCCAATAGGAAACAGGGAGGTATCAAGCAGAATAGCCAAGTTCAGGCCGTTCAGCGGCATTCAGCTATTCACTGACTGCCGTTTGGCCCCTTTGAGAATAGGGGCGAACGGCAGCGATGGACCTGCCAGAGCTTCGGCTCAACCATTCCCGGTGTTGGATCGGCTGAGTCAAACTCATTCTGCACTTCGGCTCGGCCGAACATGTTCGGTTGACCGAAGGCAGCCGATGTATGACTGATTTTAGCCGACGTACGGCTGAAATTAGCCATACAAGGCTGAAGTGAATAGCCGAACAGAGTTCGGCTCACTTCATTTCGGCTTGGTTATTCACTCGGCTGCCTTCGGCAGCTAAGTGAATAACCCCCCTAGTGTTTGCCTATTAATACAGGATTTATATGGTGTCAGCAGTTTGCACAGCACATTACAATATAAGGAAGACATTACAGTTACACTACAAATCAAGACAAGTAGGTAAGGAGGGCCCTGACCATGAAAGCTTACAATCTAAAGATTCATATATGTTGAAAAAGTCAACAGTTTCCATGGGGTGTACTTACTTTTTCACATGACAGGTGTGCCAATTAATATGAAATCAAAGATTCCAAGAACCGGCCACGTTACAAATAATATAGCTACACGTGCCTGTCTGTGCTTGCCAAATAATATAAAAAGAAATGAGAATGATAAAAGCAATCTTTTCAGCTAGATGCCCATGCACAATATGTGATGACATGTGATGACAATAGGTACATTAGAAGATTGTCCGTACAACAGAAAATGGCAAAAATATGCCACTTATACCAATTATTTCTGCATCAGTATTGACCTGCTGCTTTGCTGAAAGATTATTTTTGAAACCTTTTTGGAATGATGGCACGTTTCTTAAGCCGGCTATCCTATGTCTGCGGTTAGCGTGTTCCCAGCATGCTTTTGCCTGATGAAATCTGTGGTTTTCCATCTGCTGTAGAGCGACAGGTTGCACACCTGCGTCACTGAAGGACATGTCTGCCCGGCCATGATTCATACCTCGGCTGACCCACAAGGTCGCCCCGTGTTGGCGCAGCTGTCATCAGATCATTTGGGGCTAATTTGCTGCTTGCCAGGATCTGCGTCTGACAGCCAGTCAGTGATGAATGCACTCCGGGAGATGAAGCTTCAGGATAAAATTCTAATTAATTATGAAAAATTGCCTCCCTCTGTGCCGCTCGCAAAGAAGAGCCATTATGACTATGAGAGTTACTACACTTATAAAAATGGATCCGATCATTAAAATGGGATCCGGGACATTGGGTTTGCTTTAAACACCTATTCATAAAAAAACTGGATAACTGCCATATAGTGTCCAATCTCATTTCTTTTTTCATTTTCTCAGACAATGAACGATAAAACTTGATTAGCGATGGGGAAGTTCGCTAGTTTTTGTTTTTTTGATAGTGGTGCTCCACAAAATGTAATAAACATGGGCTTTTTCTGAGTACCCCAACTGACAAACTGCAGTATTTGGAAGGGGTAGAGAAAGGAAAAAAAGGTCATGTGATCCCTCATCAGTTACCAATAATAATAGGTCAGGTGGTCTCTCACTGATGGTGGCCACACGCCCTTTAGACTAATTGATCCACCTGACAAAATGTTCAAAATTCGAGCTGAATTGAGGAATTGGGAATCATTTTTTAATCACTTTCAAATCACTTTTATATAGGTGGAAATTAAAAGAACCAACTTGGCAAGTAGTAAAATTTTTATCCTTCGGTGGGTCAAAAATACATATTTAAAGAGACCTCGTCACCAACGTAAAAAAATGCAGGTAAAAGCACAGCAAAAGCAAGTATTTTGAATGCTTACTTGGAAAGTTTTTTCTTCCTATAAATATTTTTTACTCACTTACAATGTGCCTTTAAACTTCCTAGAACATTTGACTTCTTCAGGAAGAGTCAATTCCCTAGCACAGCCCCTTTCCACCTTGGACGTCGTAGCTCTCTCCTCTTCTGGGAGTGTCTAATCATTCTGTGATGGCCCAAATCCTTCACCCTTCCCCTCACCTCCCTACATAACATTTTATGTAGTTGGTGGAGGAGGACCGAAGGGAAATACTATTGAGTGTCACTTGAGTGGCGGCTCTGGGGCTGCTGACATCACATCCAAGATGGCAGCAGCAGTCTCAGGCTTTTGGATGTCTTCACAAGGAAGGCTTTTAAAAGTTACAGTTTAGGTCTCTTCACATAGTGAAATCAGGACCTCCTTCCTCCTGCTGGTAATCCCTCTAGTGATAACTAAGGATCTATTTAGAGGAATCAGGACCTCCTTCCTCCTCCTGGTGATCCATTTAATGACAAATAAAGATCTACAGTATATAGGGGAATCAGGACCTACTTCTTCCTGCTGGTGATCTCTCTAGTGATAACTTCACTTCAAAGTGACATTAAAGTCAAAAAATGTTTTCCTTCCCCCCAATGTTAGTGTAAGCACTTAGCTTAAATGATGTCTCTTAATCCGATCTTCTTTCCTGATGTTTTCATCTGTCCCTCCAGCGGTGTGGCGGCTCTCCGTTCCAGCTCTGACTCCTCTGTCCCTGCAAGCACTTCTGATCCCGAGGTGTCTGCATGCGGGTGCACGCATCCATAGACTTACCTTGCGTCTCTGCTCGTCTCCCGGCCGAAAATCCGAACTGAGCATGCGCCTGCCCCAAGATGCTTTGCAGGCGCCCGAGCAGTTTTGGATTCTCGGGCGGGAGCACGCGGCAATAACTGGGCAAGTGTAAACCGCTGTTAAAGTGTTTAAAAAAAACCAAAAAACTTTTTGCATATATCTGCTTGCTAGCAGCAGATATAGGCAAAAAAACGGAGGGTTTAGAACCCCTTTAAGTTCTACATAAGGCACGTGTCAAACACAAGGCCCACCGGCCTAATTCAGCCAGCCATGCCATTTCATGTGGCCCTTACACTGAAGCCGGCTCTGTAAACAGGAAGGCTGCCAAGGTTCCCAGCAAGGTCCCAGCAGCCTTCCTGTAAATCGCTGCACCTGTTTACAGCACCACCTGAATAAATTCCTTCTTCTTTCCTGTGGATTCACGCCACCCACACCCGCTGAGACAGACCAGCACTGCCACCTGAGAGTCCGCACAGCCCATTATAGAATCTTCACAGCACACCATAGACCTCGCACAGCCACCTGAGAATCCGCAAAACCCACCAAAGAACCTGCAGAGCCACCTGAAAGTCCGCACAGCCCACCATAGACCCCGCATAGCCCACCTGAGAGCATGCACTATTACACTAATTGCAAATTTTTTCCCCTAGACTTCCCCTTTCAGAGCTAGTTACTAAGTTATTACTAAAAACAGTAATAATCGAATGCAGAGGCAATGATTTAATATGATAATGAGTAGATACATTTATATGGTCTTAAAGATACAACCGGCCCTTTTGAGGGCAACCATAATGCTGATGCGGCCCGGAATGAAATTGTGTTTTACACCCCTGATATAGGGGAATCAGGACCCCCTTCCTCCTGCTGAAGATCCCTCTTGTGATAACTAAAATATGTATTTAGATGAATCAGGACCTCCTTCTTCCTGCTGGTGAGCCCAGCGGTGTATTTAGCTTTGGTGCTGCCCTAGGCAAGGCAGCAACGCCGCCCCCCCCCCGGCCCACGCCGCCGTAGGCAGATACGTCCCTGGGTGGGCCGTCTAGTGATAACTAAAGATCTATATAGATGATTCAGGACCTCCTTCCTCCTCCTGGTTATCCCTTTAATGATAACTAAAGATCTACAGTATACAGAGGAACCAGGACCCCCATCCTCCTCCTTGTGATTTGTTTAATGATTACTAAAGATCTGTATAGGGGAATCAGGACCTCATTTCTCCTGATGATCCCTCTAGTGATGAACCCTAGAATTCTATTCACTTTCTCCACCACCAGACCACACAGATTGCACATTTTATCTGTAATTCTTCCTCACTATATCAAAAATGAGACAAAAAAAAGGCTTTAAGGTTTTAAGCCTTCTGCGACTTAAGCTTTTTGAACATAGTTTCTTTTTTAAACAGAGTTTTCCAACGATTACCAGATATCCCGTAGAATCACAAAACGCAGATATGAGGTGGTCTGTTTTATTTCGAGATTAAACTTGTTTTTCCTGTTTTGTTTTCCGCACCCCTTCATCGGTAAGATAACGACAGTTCTGCAGGAGAGCTCCGCTTTTCTATTCGCATATTTCAGATAATGCTCATCGACTCTGCCATAATTTTTTGCCAAGCCCGACGCTAGCTCCCAGCCCTCACACCGCTCGCCATCTTATCACTGGGAGCAGATGCGCCTCGTTGAATACGTTTTGCTCATGCTGGGATGAAGGGAAGGAAATTACAGGGAATTGTTAATGGGGAAAATAAAATTGGAGCGCCCTTTCATTCGCTACAAGAGTCTCTTGGTGTGAGATCTGCAGATCAAGAGACAGGTCTGGAAAACTGTGCATGCTACAGATAACCGTGCTTTGACTGTCTGACGCAACACCGCTGTGGTCTAATCCTCTTCAGGTTATTGCCTTTTTATCTTGAAATATCCGGAGGCTTAATCTCTTTTATTTTTTTTCCACAGCATTAATATATTACAACAGGAAAATATAAACTTTATTCTAAAATCCTCAAGCTTATTTTCTTTATATATGGGGTGGCTTTTTGGAACTTTGTATAAGAGTGATTTGCAGATGTTACATTTCTTCCTTAAAATGGGCTCGTCACTAACCTTATAAGCCTACATTGATAAATTCCTGACATGTCACAATATACAGCAACAGTATAATTTTTTTTTAAAAGGCTCCACCTTTTATCAATAAAATCCTTGATCTCCAGTCTAGTGACTTTGCCTAGGCTGAGATGATGTTAGCAGTCTGCTGCAGACAAGAGAAAGCATTTCCTGAGTCTCCTCTCCCCCATTGATAAGAATGCAACCTTTGTAGCAAGTCACAAGGTGAGCAGCTGCAATAGCGGCTGATATGCGTCATATATTTGTGAACGCAGCCCAGAACTGCACAGTCACCTAGAGTTGCTTGACAATGTCATCTCTCAGCTGGCATCTCAGTCCATAAAGTAGATGATGAGGCTGGATGATGCTTGGACAAAGATGGCTCTGTCCTTTTGATGACGGCTTTGTCAGGGGGATTACTGTGGTCTCTATATGAGGCAATAAATATCTGGTAGTGTAACGCTTACAACTACTAAACATGCTGCACTTAACATGAAAATATATCTGCTGAAAGATTTATTTATAACAGGTATTTATATAGTGCTGACAATTTTACGCAGCGCTTTACATAGTTGCACATTCACATCAGTCCCTGGTCCCTATCTCACATACATGCATACATAGAGGGCCAACTTTAGAGAGGAGCCAATTAACCTTCCAGCATGTCTTTGGAGTGTGGGAAGAAACCGGAGTACCCGGAGGAAACCCATGCAAGCACAGGGGGTGACCTGGCTGGGATTCAAACCAGGGACCCCCAGTGCTGCAAGGCAGAAGCGCTAACCACTACACCACTGCGCTGCCCATAAAGATCCACTTTAAAGTGACCTTATCGCTAGGGTAAACACCTTGTAAAACAAGATATCTAATACTTCCCCATCCGGTGGATGGCGACTCCATTCTTCACCATCTTGCAGAGTGCTTCAGTTCAGTGTATGTATGCCAGCAACAGGGTCACCTAAAAATGTAACCCCATAAAAACATTCTTGGACGTTTAGCTCTTCTAGAGTGATCCTGTACTAGTCCAAATCATATTTCCGTTGGGCAGTGTAGGGATAAACACATGGCTATATTATGTGCTTCCCCCTACACTGAAACCTGTCTGGAGTTTCAGTAGATAGGGTTCCTCCCTCTATTCAACATATATGAGTCGTCAGTGAGATTGGTTTGCATTATACATCTAAAATATACTGGTGCTTGTTTGGGGTCATTGATTTACCAAGTGGTGACGCAAGAGTAAGAGTTACATGGACCATTTAATCTCCTCTTCCCCGGCACGTACCTAACTTTCCTTCAACATATGCTTTAAGCAGCAGTACAGTGAAGGGAAGGGGCAGGGCCGGCCTTAGGGGTGTGCGAGCAGTGCATGGGAAGGTACGTATAAAAGCTGCATGAGCAAAGTACAGGTTCAATTTAGGGCTCATGTTGATGGGCATTATTTTAATATTCACATCAAACATAGGTCAGCAAAATCCCATGACAAGAGTAGAACATGTGACTCTGTCCATCCTCCAGGATCCTGCTATGCCATCCCCTCCTCCAAGCTCACCAAAATAGCTTACCCACACATAACCAGATAGACAAAACTGGAGTTAATGGCCCTATTGGACTAATACAAAACATAAATATAACACGATTCATTTATCAGAAAAATTAGACTGCGGGTCTAGGTCACCATCACGGTCTCTGAGGAATGTGTTAACTAAATAGGCCCCCAGCCGCAAAACACCGACTTGGGGACATCTTACAAATTTCCACAGAGACCAACCCCATCCAAAGAATTCTAGGTCCACTCCAGTTGACCACGATGAATCAAGGACCCATAACAGAGATAGGTCTCCCCAAAAACACTCCAACCAGCACCAAATTTACTGCCGTCCAGACCCCAAACCGTTTACCCAATCACCATTAACTGGAACAAAACAAATCAAATCCCCAAAGCAAGGTGGCCGGAGTTCACTCGACATGTGGTCAATCCCCAACTGATTAAGAAAATGCTCCACCTCCTCAGCCAATAAGGGCCGGTGCACACCTAGGCGACACCCCACCGAACGGCAACTGTGCACGATTCCACGTGGTCAGGAGTTGCTCAAGTACCTTTTTGCTGTGACACGCGGCTGTTTTAGCCACAATTGTGTTCGGAAGCACAGGCGGAATCTCGCCCGGGAAACCATGCGATCCGCCCGGCACGACTGGGGTGCCATTGGCAAATAATGGCACCCACATCGCGATTAGTGCACACCTGGGCGACTCCTGACCGCATGGCAAATCGCGCTGAATTGTGCACGATTGCCGGCGGTGGGGTGTCGCCTAGGTGTGCACCGGCCCTCAGAGAAACCCCACCGTGGAGCATATCTTCAACCACCAAGGTAAGTGACCTCCTTTAAACAATAGACATACCTTTTAACCCTTATGGTTCCATGTCTCCCCTGTCATGCAGGCCCTGCGCCTATTATTTCTGTCTTTGCTCCGGGCCTATCCTTTAATTGATTCGTACACAAGGTCTACTGTTGACCTGCTTTGCATTTTGTTGGACGCAGTATGTCCTATAAAAGGTGCATTTAAACTGCCTGCAAAGCAGGTCAAACAGAGACTTTTGTTGGTGAACGCTACGTTTGCATTTAATTAGCAAATGCAGCTTTTGACGAAAACGCCCATCAAGACGAGCCCTTAAAAACACTTAGTGCACTGATATATAAACAAGAAGGAAGCTAAAACTGTTTAAGTGTCTTAACAACCAATTAGATTGTAGCTGACATCTTTTTTTAAACAAACGATAGGTAGGAATCGCAGACACCTTTTCATGTCTATAAACCGTCCGCACTCTGTGAACAATTGGCGCCTCAGCTTGATTTTGACCCAGATTGGCCTTTTGTGGGTATAATGACAGTTAGTCCAGGCCAGCCTGGTACTGGTGTCGGTGTCAAGCTGGCAGCCAGCAGGATCCCGGTCTTCTAACATGCATAGCGTTCATTTAGCGGCACACCAAGTGTAGCTGGAAGCGATGATTTCAGCCCCAGGCTGTTAGCTCTGAACACACATTAAAGCAGAGGGCTGGACGCCATCCATGGTGACACACGCATGCTGTGCAGAAGCCTCTCTGCATAAAGATCCTCATAAATCATCCAAAACTCGTTTTAATGTGTCCAGAGTGGAGGAGGCATCACTCCACAGAGGATAAGGGGCCAATTTCAATGACATTAATCAGCTCCGAAACAGAGGGAAACATTTATACAGTGGTAAAAGTGAAATCACAAGGCGTGATACGATCCTGAATAATCACTGAAGCCATTTAACAGAACCGGCTGCCACTGCCTCTGCCATATTAAACAGACATATACTGTCCAATCTGACCGCACATGCTTCGCTTCCGCCGCCATGAAAATTGTCTTTCGCCCATTTAAATGCAGACAACAACTGTATGCTACTACCAACTTTGTGACAGATAATGAGGCTCACATTGTATGATAGGAGCCAGCTGGTCTCCAGTGAGGCTGCTCTTAGCACAAACAGGTTACCCCTAAACTAGGGGACCCAATGTTCGGAACCAACAGGTACAAAATCCAATGAAAGGCCCTGAACCAAAGAGCGGAGTCTAAAATCTTTTCAGGACAGTATTCATTCACAAGACAAAACAGCCAAAGGGTTACGTGGGTAGGTCGTGACCCATGTGCACCTTGCTGTAAAGCTGGTAACAAGTTGATGAGTGCGTTTGCCATTTGTTTTGCGTGACCCAAAGTGTCCATTCTTACACTGAGCAGCCATTCAAAATATGCTGCCCAGTGCCAAGTGTCGACTTGAGGTCGAGTGGGCTGAGGGTATGGCCGGGAGGGAGCTCCATCCATACGTGCATTGCTTTTAGCTCCCTTGCATGTCCTGTAGAGGTGCCTGGACTAGAGTGATCACATTCTGGCTCCCAGCACCTCTACATGCACACATAGGAGCTCTGCAAGCAATGCACGTATGGATGGAGCTCCATCACAGCAGCCCACACTGCCGTGCGTTCCATTGCAGTGCGACTTGGGTCACGACTTAACGATCGAGGACAAATGTGGGTCCTGAGGTGACACAGGTTGAGATTTAGAAGATCATACCTAGAAAGAGCCCAGGAGATAAATAGAAGCAGGACACTTTTACACTTTTACCCTGAAACTCGTTGGCTGTTTTGTATAGTCTTCCTATGAATGAACGTCGTCATTAAAATATTCTAGTAGTAAAATATCTCACCAACACACCATGGTCAAATCTTCAGAAAGTGATCATTTTATTGATACACACATTGTCACATTTCGGGGCCACTCGGGGTCCCTTCCTCAGGCAAGATTCTAGATTTGCAGTTTTTTGTTTGGCACGCTCATTGGATTTTTTTCATGAGCAAGGGTTGGCAAATAGTACAAGCCCACCTTTTGTGGAACTACAACTCCCATGTGGCATTGCAAGTCTCCGGCATGACTCCCAGAGGCACACACATGATCAGATGTGTAGCTTCACCATAGCTGGAGTGCTGTGGTTGCCTACCCCTGTGTAAAGTGTTTGTATTTGAGTTGGCACATGGTGAAGCTACAAAATCTCACCATGCATGTGACTCTGGGAGTCATGTCTGTGACTGTCAGAGCCTTGCAATGCGTCATGGGACTTGTAGTTTCACAACAGATGGGTGTTCCGAGGTTGCCAACCCCTGCTCTACACTACAGTTCAATAAACATTAAACTACGTTCTCTTCTTTGCTAATCTGCATAGCTACAAAGTAGCAATTAATATAAAGCACACCTCATTGTTCCTCCAGCAGTAGAGTTTGGCAGCATTTTTTACTAAAATAACCACAAGACATGAGGGACGGAGCTGGTACAAAAAAGGGTACGGTCACTCAACGGTGCCTAGTCCAGCACAATACCTAAATACTGCCCTGGCAGGAGGCGGATTTTCATAGCAAACCTCAGCACGCTCGGCCGCCTCTCAAGCTACACATTGCCCATTAGCAATAGTTTGCTGCAATCAAGATAATGACGGGTTGAATCTAAAGGACTCTGCTAAGCACCATTTGCTTGTAATCTGGCCACAGCATAACATAAGCTCAATAAAATTCCATAAAATAACAACATCTATTTCTGGGAGGAAAAAGCCATATTGCAGTAAAAGGTTTTGATTTTTGCAAAAGCAAGACCCGCTAGCCTTACCGCCACTGCTAATGTCAGATTGATCTGTCACTTAGCTGGTACGCTTACTCATGCTTGGCATATACCAGACGTTGCTTTTGGTATTTAAGAGCAATTTACAAAGGTGTTATTAAAGACCATATAATCAGGTCAAATCCTCCCTCCGGGTCACACCAACAGATGCTGGGACACTAGGTAGCCAGCAATAGGAGAGGACACGTGCCAAGATGAGGTGGACACTGGAAGCATCGAGCAGAAGGCACTACCAAGCCGTCCTAAGCTGGTACAATAAAGGTAGACCAAATTTGTATCCTGAACAGTGGAGTACCTCCACAGCGCTGACATGTTTCAGGGCCGTGCCCCTTCTTCAGACACTAAAAGAGTCACGGTCCTAAAACAGGGCAGGAAATACGATAAAACCCCAACAGATGTTTTTAAATGAAGCAAAGAGAGCGTTCTGCAGCATTCCTTCTGTGAATCCAAAGTGGGGGGTGGAGCCTTGACACCCCGGGCTCACACGAAGTAGGTTGAATGTCATTAGATGTCATTCAACCTAAAAAGGAGACGTGTTCCATTGTTGGATTGGTAATTCTGCAAAGACCAAGTGAGGCTGATGCATGCCTCTTACATTCATTAAATAAACATATTTTGTATTTTTTTTTCTTACAGTTATGGTTTTTCTACTTCCTAGTCCACTTGGGCACAAATGATGTACGCTGTGTCCAAGCGTTGCATCCTGGGAAGATTACATCAGCAGAGCATTGCTGGGAAATCTCATCTGTAATCTTACACAGGGCTTGGGGAACAAATTGCCTGGGAGCTAAGTGGCGTAAAAAATTTGGATTTGAACTGTTTGGGATATATTGAGTGCTTGATTTTTTGAATACTTGTTGTCTCCCTTCCTTTTAGACCCTTTTTTAGTATTTAAAAACTCTTTTTCCTTTTCTGTCAGTTTTTTTAAACTGTTCCCTTTTTTTTCCCCTCAGGTTGCAGTGCTCTTGTTAGGGGGAGACAGGAAGTAAGGAAGGTATAGTCATCTGCCCTTAGTAAAAATGGCCACTGTGAAAAGAATGGGGCAAAAAGAAAAAAAAGCCTGGAAATATCTATAAGTATGCGTTTGTAGATTGTCATTATTATTATTATACAGGATTTATATAGCGCCAACAGTTTGCGCAGCGCTTTACAATATAGGGAAGACATGACAATCACAATACAAATCAAGACAAGATGGTAAGGAGGGCCCAAGCATTTCTACAGGTTCCTTTGTTGTTATTTTAAATATATATGGTAAAGTTCCTCTTTAAAAGACACCGGCTGACACGGACTAATCAGTGTGGTTCAGGATCATGCAATCATTAGGTCAGCAGTGATAAAAGAAAAACCTTTAACTTGCAGATAAACAATGCCCCTTACAGCCTGCAGCAGGATATTTAATGCCATCTTTTTAATAGTGTCTTTGTCATATGCAAAAACAATATAAAAAATGATAACTTTAAAAAATGTGTGAACATCTGTCTATAATGGAAAAAACCCCCAGTGTATTGTATTAAAATAGTATATCAAATAAAAGACTTTAAAATATAAAAATGATGTAGGAATGATAGTTAGAAAGTTTGTCATGTAAGTCAAGGCATGCTGTTACGCCTAAATTGTGCCCGGCCAACAAGGCATCAATGACCTTTCGTGACTAAAGAGGTACATATTGAGAACATGATCAACAGACAGGGAAAGTGTCACACAAAGGAAATGTTATCAAGGTCAACGTGTGCCTTAAGCATGAAATGATCCTGCGCATTTATGTGTGGCGCATTTCCCCTTTATCTATTATGTATGCAGTTCCTACTAAGAATGGCTTTTTCCAGCCCGGCGTAGGGCACGATGACAGTAATAAAAAATAATATGAGTGAAGAAGAGAAATTATTGCACTAAAAGATTAAAAACACAGAAGGAGAAATCAATGGTAAAAAGTCAGAGTTATTACAGCGGAGAAGGACCATCCATCACAATATAAGAGCGCTCAGGGAGGCGCAGTGCTCCATCTCTGACAATTACCAGTCAGTCCTCATTTGTGTGTGACGATGAGAAGTGTTATTAAGAACAGTTACCCTTCCAGCATTTTGTTAGGCTTTCTTCTCACACGGGAAAAAGAATGAATGAAAAATTGCCGACGGGGCGCAGACCTCGGCTGAATCTCAAATCGCTCACGAAAGCGCAGGATTTGATATAAGTCTGGGGTGGAGCATGATTAGGTGGCACAATGGGCATCACCGCCAACCAGATACCCTCTCTGTAGATTGCCAGCTTCCTCGGCACCAGGGGGGGGCATTGATTTAGTCTAGGTTCGCACCAGCACTATACCTCACGACACCCGGGACGCGCGTCCTGGGTGTCGTGCGGTCCCTCACCTAGGCGATTTATCGCACAAAACAGAGATTTGCATTCAAGTCTATGGAAGCTGTTCACACCTTTGCGATTTGTCGTGCGGTAGAAATCGCCTGTCGCACAAAAAGGTACAGGAACGATTTTCAGGCGGATGTCACACGATTTGGGTCCCATAGGACATGCAAAACCGTGTGGTTTTCAAAGCAAAATTGTGGAAACAGAAACGCGCGACAACCGCACGAAAACAGCTCATCCGCTCAGTCGCTTAGGTGTGAACCGAGCCTTAAAGTAGGAGGATCCCTAACTTGATGACATTTAGGGCTTGTTCACACCAATGCACACCTGATCTGCATGAGTTTCTGCACATGCAGTGCAGTGTGTTCTTCCGTGCTTTTGCCGCATTCTGGGCCATTTTTGTAAAAAAATAATAATATATATATATATATATTTTTTTTTTAAAAGTTTAAAATTGA
>NW_017306553.1:1053144-1086390 GCF_000935625.1 Nanorana parkeri
AATAATATATATATATATATAATTTTTTTTTAAAAGTTTAAAATTGACTTTTAGTTCCAGGGGGTTTGCATGCATTTTTGATGCGTTTGCATGCATTCCAGAGCAGGTAAAATAGGGCTTGCTGCAGTTTTTTTACCTGCTCTGGAACTGAATGCTGCGGTGTGAACTAGAGCCCAAAATGCCATTGGAATACATTGGACGCAGTTTGGACCCGGTCATACAATAATGCTCTGGATCAGTTTCCTGATGGCAAAAACAATAGACCATGCCTGCACAATGTGTGTCCAGTATAGCAAAAAGTAACTTTCACCAAACACTTGTTTTCCAAAATGTTCAAACCAAATACGTAGTTCTTTATTGGGACTCGCGCACACAGCAGTAAATTGCTAGCTAACATACAATACATCAGTATTTTCACTGCTGGAAGGGACAGGTGCAGTGTACAGTGGACCACCAGTCAGCCTATAGAAATCAATGGCAGGCAGCAGGTGCATGGAAATATATGCGACTCAGAGCAGCTACAAATGTACAGGGTCGTACTATATATACCCAGTACACATGTAGCCACCCAGATTCGCCTATATTAGCGCATATATGCGTACAGTCACAGCCTGCCATTGATTTCTCCAGGCTGATTGGTGGAGGCTGAGAAAATACGGATGTACAATATAAGGCCATTTACTGCTGTGTGCGCGAGTCCTTAAATTGCAAAACAAGCAGACGTCAGCAAATTAACATCTGTATAACACAATGACAGCTGCCACTGCCCACAGCTGTTCACAGACCGTTCACAAGTAATCTGACAAGTTGCAATTAACCTGTGGACGATGGCACCTGGATGCATACAGCCTGTGTCCAGGTGCAGTTGCCCAAAGGGCAGTAATAAAAAGCAGACAGGGGGTTTAAACCAATCTCTTTTCTATTAAAAAGCTGCTTTGGTTTAAGATGTATTCTAAAGTTTATTTCTACTCTAGAAAAGCCCTTGGAGTGCGGCAGGGTATGGTTCCCGGTTGGGTCCATATAGGTGATTCCATGGCAGATCACACCTTAACAAAGTTCCTATTGTAATGTTGGTGTTGCCTGCCTCCACTCTCTCCTTGGGGATTCTCTGTAGGAATATTTTAAGAATGCACCCCAGAGAGGGGAGCCAGCAAGGTTGGATCGCAGCAGAGCCTTGGCTGTCACAGTTGGCAATGGCATGGGGGGGTTGAGGGTGAACTCCCCACTAGGCACATAGAAATAAAGAGCCAACTGTAGCTCCAAGCCCTTTACTTTCCTTGCAAAACAAAAATAAGCCAAACTATTTTAAGAAGTCCTAGCATATTGAATATAGATTTCTGTAAGCAATTGAACTTTGCTAATCTCAGGTGTAGCAATAATGTTTATGCCAAAAAACAGAATTTTTCCGCATAGGGGGATCCTACCATTATTTGAATATATCCAGTAAGATTCAATAAAAAGGTATATTTATTTTAAATTAGTCTAAAAAATGCACATGTATCAATAAACGACATACAGGTGAAACTCGAATGATTAGAATATCGTGCAAAGTTCATTTATTTCACTAATGCAACTTAAAAGGTGAAACTAATATATGAGATAGACTCATTACATGCAAAGCAAGATAATTCAAGCCGTGATTTGTCATAATTGTGATGATTATGGCTTACAGCTCATGAAAACCCCAAGAACCCCAAATCCACAACCTCAAAAAAGTAGATTATTACATGCAATCAATAAAACAAGGATTGTACATAGAACAATATCGGACCTCTGAAAAGTACAAGCATGCATATGTACTCAGTACTTGGTTTGGGCCCCTTTTGCAGCACTTACTGCAATTACTTTTGCACGATATTCTAATTATTCGAGTTTCACCTGTACATATAATATATATAATTTGTATTATATATATGTATGTCGTTTTTTGATACATGTTCATTTTTTAGACTAATTTAAAATAAATATACCTTTTATTGAATCTTACTGGATATATTCAAATAATGGTGGGATCACCCCATGGGGAAAAATTCTGGTTTTTGTTATAACTTATAATAAGGGACCGACCATTATATAATCTCTTTTGTTATAGATCATATGCTTACTGTATTTTTCCATGTATAAGACTATACTTTTTCTTAAAAATATTTACCTAAAAATGGAGGGGCGTCTTATACACGGGGTGCCGAGAGGAGAACCGCGGTTGCGAAACTGCCGATACCTCTGCAAACTAGCCTCATGAGTGAAACTTCCGATTGCAGAGACAAGCTAACAGGTTTCCTCCAATCATGAGCCTTATGTACCTGACGTCAGCTGATGCTGCGGAGAGCGTGTAGCCAGTGCCCCAGATGCAACAGGAAGCCCATAAAAATGTCAGAAAACAAAAAAAATACCGGTACCAGTAAGCAGCTGTCTTACTCTGCAAAATTTAAACTGGATGTAATCAGTTATGCAAAAGAGCATGGGAAATATTGATTTGTGAATTTTGGGTAAGAAAAGTGGGGGGCGTCTTATAGATGGAAAAATGCGGTACCTTCCTTCCCCGTTTATATGCAATAATGTTTATGCTGGCACCCCATCTGGCTCATTATAGAAATGGGTGTGCTACTATGAACTCATTCTATTTATGTACAGGATTAAGAGAGGTCAAGCAGCCCATAAAAGCTCACACTGGTCAGCAAAAACTCTTGACCACATTGCTTTGCAAATGCTCAAGTTTCCAGAGAGCCAGTTCGTCAAAGCTCGCAAGGCTGGATGGGATCAATGCTGAAGAAACTCCAAAGGGGAGCTGAAAAGAATATTCTCCTTTCTATGAAGAGAAGCGAAAACAGCTGATTGATTACAGAGGTTATCCAATATGTGCGACAAGCTCTATAAGAAAGGAAGACGAGAATGGCCCTCATCATAAGACGGAAAAATAGCCACTAGGCACTTTTTTTAACCCTTGAACGCTTGGCTGACAGTTCTTCTTAAGACCTATAGACATGAGATCATCTTTTTCTCATATCTAAAAAGTTACATAAAAGACATGATCATCTACACAGTCTCTCTTTTAGAATCTCTGCATGCCCCGAGATCTTCACAGTCCTCCTGTCCTCTCTCATTAGCTATTATTGTCCCTGACTGCAGTAGAAGGGTAGTATCTATAAGCAATGTTGACAGGGGCATGAAGTTTAACATTAATGAGGAGTTTTAAAACACATAATTACCTCGTACCAGTTTTACATTTTAAACCAGGTCAGGTTGATGCCCAACTGATGACCCGTGAAAAACGCTCCCATATTCCACTGAATCTGTTCCCAGGTTCCACAAGTTAATTGCTGGTCTGAAATTTAGTATGTATATAATATGGGTTGTGGAGTTTCTTGACCCATTTAGATCTTTTCCCTAACTGCTCATTAATAGGGAGCAAACATTGGGATAACACAGCTTTTCTTGTAGTGGCCACAAGAAGTGCGCTATCATTCATTAGAGAAAACAAATGCAATGGAACAACCAAAAAGGTGGATACAGCATCACAAAAGCAGCAGTTAGTATGAAAACGGTCAACTCAAAGTCTCTGGTTTTGATGAGAATGTGGTGAATACTGGGTTGAAAAAAGAACAAAGACTCTTAAAACTAGACTGGGCAGGTAAGATCACAGTCATTCAAAATGCACATGGGTTAGGTGCAAGTGACCTCAGATGTCACCTACCTATTCAACACCTGGGGGAACACACATACCACCTCACACACTTTGGAAAACTGGGTCTTGCCAACAGCAAACATTGTGGCAGCACAGAATGTTGCCTGGCTAGATGTCTTCTACATCAAAAGGTAACTATAGTCAAAACATTTTCTCAGTTTTGCATAAAACTGGGCAAAAAGTAAAACACCTATCAGTTCTTTTTTTCTGTGTCCCCATTGCCAAGAGTTTCCATTTCTTGCTCTTGAGATGAGACAGGAATTGAAAGGAGATTCCCTTTTACATATAGGCACTGGAACAGGTGCACCCCATCGAAAGATTTCCCTAACCTTCTTTTCTAGTGATCACTGTAAAACTGCAAAATGTTGGATATCCCATCACTTACTCTCCTCATTGTAAAAGTTGGGATTTCCGATCACTTCCTCTCCTCATGACAATGGTCACCAGGACAAAAAAAGAGTAAATCTACCCAGCAAGAACACAAAGAAAAACCTGACAGAGTTTTCAGAGCTCTCCTATGTTATCCAAAGAAAATTAGCTCTAGATACTTTAAAGGGCCATTCACACTATGACACTGCATTGCACCAAAGCATTTACCGTGCATTGCCATGCGTTACAGCAATGGGAATGTCTGTGCTGCTGGTGTGTTGCTGTACCTTTAGGGGGAAAGGGCTGCCTCCAGGTGAGCCTGCCCTCTGTGCATTGCTATATAGAGTATGACCAACAGTTGGGAAATTCAGATAGTTCAGAGTTAGGCGCTATATGAGCTTAGGTTCGGACTGAACCTGAGCCCCTTGGAACATGGAAGGAGCTCCTCGGATCATGGAATGAGCTCCTCGGAAACTGGAAGGAGCTCCTCCTTAAACATGGAAGGAAGCTCCTTCTGTGCTGCCCAATCAGCTGATGGCAGGGGATTCTGCACCCCCAGCTTGATGTAAGCAAAGGGCGGGATGCAGTGACATTATTGACCTTATATTGGCTACAAGCCTAAATTTGGTAAATGACATTTACCTGATATGGCCATATCAGGAAAATTACATCAGCACGAGCTTCCTGCCCCATAGTTTACATGCAGTTCCAGCGTTGAGAATGGCAATTGGTTGAAAGTGCCTATGGCACATCCTTGCTAGGAAGAACCGAACCTGGTCCAAACCTGAGCTCATCCCTATTGGGACCACACTTATCAGAGGTGCCATGTGGTTTCCACATGCTGTATATTTGCAAATGCATGTAAACGAAACCCTCTGCTTTTAACCCGAGTAGTTAAGAAGATTCCTTTTTGGAAAGAACTAGCTTGAAAGTGTGCTGGGAACCCCCCTTGTACTGTTTTGCCATGACGCACGGCAGCTGGTGCGAACAAGCTCAAAAATAACCTTGACAATGTTAGAATAGCACCAGTGGTGCTAAAACACCACCGCTTACAGGATAAAGTGTGTGAAGTGAGCCTTTAGAAATCTGTAAGGCGCAGTATCGAGTAAAAAAAAAACAGCTTTGTGAATTGAGCCTTTTGTGTGTTTATAACAGGGAAAATTAAAGGCCCATGGTGCAATTTCAGGTTAGGATGCCCGATGTACACCGCTCGCCGAGAAAATGCAGAATTACCCTTTATGAACCCTCCCTGTGGTCCGCTTTGTAAGATTGCTCCCTCCCGAGTATATTGCTATCACGCCACTGTACTGTGTTCAGGATTAGTCCTGGCTCGCTTATAGAAAGCGCACGCACTCCTTCATGGATATATGGAGCATCATTTAACATCTCCCGTCCGGGGTGAGAAATATAATAGACAAGGTCCCTCACTAGTGCGGAGTCGACGCAGCACCTTCCATTTGTCTTCCTAAATGTTACTGTCTCCTTGCGCAGTAAGAGGACACATTGTTTACGAGGAAACAGCTATGGAGCGATACATCAAAATCACAAGGCTGTCGGCTTGATGCATGTTGCGCCAGCCTTTGTAGCGCACATAACAAGTCTCCGAGATGCTGATAACACAGACTGGATGCGCAACATCCGTTACTTTTCCCAGAATAGCCATGGCTGCATTTAAAGCTGAACGCCAGGCAGATATAAAATGCATCAGTAAATGTGTTTGGTTAAATATAAGCAGGGTAAGCACTTGAATTGGACCTGGTATCAGCCTCTTGCAGTCCCCTGTACAGCAGAGCTCAGGGTGAGAGAGGGAGAAGCAGCACAAGGGGCCAATCATTTGTGTTGCAGTGCTAACAAGCAACACATTGACAGGAGGAGAGAACAGGGTGACAGGGAGATGAGCTCATCAGTCTGCAGCATCTCTTTTAGCTGTTCACTAATAGGTTGTTAAAAAAAATTCAGGTCTCCTGCCCTGCCTTACAGTGCAATGTGGCTTCCTGATTGGCCGGGAAGCCAGCTACATGCTCCCCTGCTGACGAGGGAGCATGGAGCTGGTATTCCGGCCAATCAGGAAGCCGGGCGGCTATAATGACTCGCCGTTTAGCTTCCTGTTACCGGAAGTTTCGGTATCGGGATGAGCATTGGGAGCATTTGGGCGAGTGCGAGTACTTGCCCAAATACTCGGTATCAGTATTGCTGGATCCCTAGTATGTAGCCATTTCCCTGGATTTCAGCTTTAGGCCTCATTCACATTGATGTGCACAGAATTCTGTGCCTGGGAGGGACAGGTGCGTGTGTAGGATGGGACTCCAGTAGCTGGAGCAGTGAGACTCCGCAAGGAAGGGGTAGACAGAGCTCCAGATGGAAAAGCCAATCAGCCTGCCAACAGCTACCAATAGCTGAAATATGGCTTCAGGTGGACTGATCCTTTAAGGTCTCATCTACATGGACGCACACAGCCGTACAGCGTGTACATTCGTGAAGAAGCTTGTGCATGGGATGCACCAATACCATTTTTTCTGTATCGAACACCGATATTTTTTTTTCCGGTACTCACCGATACCGGCATCTGTGGGCCTTCCTGATTGCCTGGGAAGCCGGTGTTCTATCAAAAGAACACCGTCTTCACATTCCGAGGCAGACTGGCTTCATGACCAATTAGGAAGCCGGATGGCGGGTCATAAGGTCTCCCTATGACTGGAAGTTCTGGTATCAGGGGTAAGTATCAGAACATTTGGGCGACTACGAGTACTTGCCCAAATACTCGGTATCGGCCTCTACTAAAAATAATAAAAAATTGGATTAAAAGGAAAAATATAGGCAAAATTATAGAAGTATTCGTTTTAGAGTGAAGGTCTGATTTTAGGTTCAGATCTATTTTTCATTCTTGGGGGAAATAAGGGAAAAACAAAGGGTTATACCCATGTAATAAATGCAAAGGGTAGCACCCCAATCAAAACGTGCTTTCCTCTACTAAATTGTGATTGGATGCCACAGCTGGTTGCATTCAGCCCATTGCACTTTTCAAAGATTTACTGAATAAGTCAGATAGATGTAAATGGAATTGAACTCTGGTTGTCCTGTGTCTTCCATCTCCCTATGGATCAATCTTTACCTCTGAAACCAACAAAGTATGACATGGCAGAGGCAGGTGAACACCGTGTGCGTTAAATGGATGGGGGTCCACAGGATAAAAACTGGCGCTGCATGATCCCTCGGGCTGATATTGCCCCACGTCAGCTGGACAACCTTCTGTCGTTCAGCATTAATGTTATAAATTATAGATACCCTC
The DNA here is from genome assembly GCF_000935625.1 of Nanorana parkeri. Classification (NCBI taxonomy): domain Eukaryota; kingdom Metazoa; phylum Chordata; class Amphibia; order Anura; family Dicroglossidae; genus Nanorana; species Nanorana parkeri. The sequence continues at coordinate 1,060,488 of NW_017306553.1, forward strand.
ATAAAGAGCAGGGAATGGGCCCCTGACATCATTTACGTACACTGACACTGGACCCCCGGGGACTGAGGCAATGGAAGAGAGACAGCTGATGGATACAGGATCATCAAGAGAAGAGAGCCCCTGACAGAGAGCGAGATTTATGTCTCTGGCAGAAAGGATCGCTGGGGTTTCGGATGAGCCTCGAAGATGATTTTACGGCTTAATTGGAAACGAGCTGTAGGGAGCATTATAACAATGCAAAGGGGGAGCTGCTGGAGAGCACAGTGGGGATGAATGAAGAAAAGAAGTAGATATGGAAGAGAAATTGTTAGTTCGGGACTTTTATTTTACCGGTTTTTTTTTCCTAGCAGCAACTCTAAATCATTTAATAAACTGTAAATGGCATCCAGGGAATACTGGTAAAGGTTCTTTCCAGTCAGAATTGAAAATCACGTCTTCTTCATGCAGAGATTACAGCCAAGCTGCTCACTCCTTCAGCCTTTTTAGTGACATATTTCTGTAGAGCACTAATCTACCCCAATTCGATCTGGTGACCTGGGAACCCTGGGTTGTGATGCAAGAAAGAGATTCCCAGACACACCCACTGCAGGCTACGTGCTATGTCTCTTTCAATGTAAGGCTTACTGTAAAGTATGGAGGACTGCTGCAGGGTTATTACGACTTGTTACTAAATAAACAAAGGTGTCAATAACTGGAATGCTTAGATATTTTAAAGAGTGGAGTTGGGATCCTTGGACTTTAAAATCACAAGCCACGAAGACTTGTTGTTCCCAGACAATCAGGTTAATAACATATTTTACACACTGAGGTGGCCAGGTCTACTCAAGCAATAGTTGGGTGGGCTTTAATCCCTATACGGTTATCCATGGAAAATAGTGACTGGAATATACCTTTAACTCTTAAAGTAGATTCAACCAAATGACCCAATATGCTTTACAATGTTGATGTAATTTAAAGCTTTTTCTATTGTTTTTTATTATGCTGCTTTGATTAAGAATACCTGGTTTATCTTACTATGAAGGCCCTTGTTCAGGCCCTTCTGGTGATGGGCTGACAACTGTCTCCCAATTGTGCTCCTGTGGTGTCCTTCTGTCCTATGTGCCCTTGTTGGAGACTACAAGTGTCTGTGCTGACACACATTAAGCAGGCATATACCACTGTTGTCCAGAGCCAGTCCAGAGGGGCTGTACATAACTTCCTGAAAACAGTAGACTGCCTAGGTATTGCCCACATGTGATGCTGAGCCTCCATGGTTGACAGAATTAAAAATCAAATTAGTGAAATGGGTGGTCCAGGGACAGTCAAGGTGAGAAGGAAATCGCTACATGATGGTGGATGTCCTCCAGCCAGGAAATGAGGTGGGCCCTCCCTGACTTGCTGCAGCTCTAATGCACATTGTGAGACGCTCACTATATGCAGTGAAATCAGAGGAAGCTATTTCGGTCCAGGAGAGGAGCCGGTACAACTGTACAAGACTGAAGAGAAGGCCGGAGTTCAGCTTTAAATTAAACCCATCCATGCTCCCTCGTCACAAGTGCAATCAGGAAGCCGGGCAGCGTGTAATAAAACTCAAGTATCGGGCTAGGCATCGTTGAGTCCTGGATAGCTCAAACGATGCACATGATGGGAAAAAAATACATAAGTAGAGATTCCTTTTAAGGAAAAGCCATATGTCAAAACTATCAGTAGATCCAGAGTTCTACGCAACTGAAATTATATGGAAGTCTCCGTTTTCTTGTAGAAGTCTAGCTTGGCCCCTCTCCAACCTCAAGAGCCTCTCTATTGGACCTTTAATGACAGAAAACATTGGACAATATGTAGGCTAGGGAGGTTGGAGGGAGTGTGGACAGGCTAGACTTGTAGAAAGTAGAGGCTTGCTTATAACTTTAGCTGCGTATACCTCTTGATCTGCTGATCATTCTGATTCATTAAAGCAATCCTCAGTTTGAGTTACCCCTGCATTCAAAGTTCAGTTTAAGACTCCCACATTGTGTTTGAGTAGTCTTAGAGTGTCTGCAGACATCAGAGAACGTTGGCCAATCCATTTATGGCCAGATGGTAGGAATGTTCTAAATGTCTGTAGGCCCCACCTGACCATATTAGACATCCTCTGCATTGACCTTCTCAAGGGGAGAGTCTGGTTGAATGATTCCTGGATTGCTATTGTTTCCCCCCTAAAAAGGCCAGAATCAGGAGTGACTATCTTCCCTCGATAGGCACAAGTCTGCACATTTGACCAATCCGAAGGTGTTCCCAACACAGTTTTGGTTAGAAGGTTCAATCAAAAAGTGGGCTTTTCATCGTCCAGTGATCTTATCGTCATTGTCTCTAGGCACCTTTAGACATTCCAAACATATTGATTCCGATAGCCCATCATGTCTAATCAACACATGTAACCCGCTGCTACACAGACACAGATCGCTGCACTTTTCCATCTACTCTCCCAATCAGAGAGCAGGGATTGCGAAGCTACACAATAGAAGAGAATTGCCTTTTTAATTAATAGTAATTTAGAGTTTAATGAAAGCAACACAAGAGTAATAGGAAAACCAATCACTTTGGAAGGGATAACTCTCTCTCGTTTAAATGGATAACATTAGTATTGATGTGTGAAGCCGTTTTCTCTTTTTTCGCAGTGTAAACTTCTAGTAAAAAGACTCATTAAATATCAAAGAGCAAAGAGCCCTATTTATCCCAGGTAATATCCGTTCTGGTTGCCTAAAATAATCACGTATTAACTTAGAGTCAAATCAAAGTCTCGTGCCTTTTTATCCCTTTGGAGCCCCACATTATGATTAGTGACTGATTTTGCTATGAAATACCTTGTATACTGATTTCTGCCTTCATGCTGCAGTGCCCTGTGCTAGCAGAGCTAAGTAACAACCACACCCCTCTACACCCATGTCCAAATACAGATTTGTATTGCAGAGAAGGGGTGAGGGCATGTCTAACCAGGTCTATTGCATTGCTGAGAGTAGATGGTCTTACTCTGGAGCCAACTAGACAGTGCCCTGTGCTAGCAGAGCTAAGTAACAACCACACCCCTCTACACCCATGTCCACATACAGATTTGTATTGCAGAGAAGGGGTGAGGGCATGTCTGACCAGGTCTATTGCATTGCTGAGAGTAGATGGTCTTACACAGGTGCCTATTAGACTGCACAGGTATATTAGATGGAAATGTAGGATGCTAGTACAAAGTCTTTCTGACTGCACATTTCTCTACATTCAGTCAGGCTTTAAGGATGTCTATTAAGTATCCTTGCCTGTTCTTTTTAGTTTCAGGTCAACAGGAGGCAACGGATACATTAGCATTTAACAGTATCCTAAAATGAATAGAGATTCCGTTGCCCACTTACACTAAAGGATAATTCTACCAAAAAACAACATGCAAGTCTTAGATGCATGGCTAAGATTTTCATCATCTGGGTGACTTTTTATATCTCTTTCAGAGGCAGGGTGCACCCATGCTCCAGCCACACCCACTACCATGCCACGTGGTTTTATCAATATCTGTGTAAGGTGGAATTATTTTTTTTCTTTATTTGGATACCTCCCCCAGAGGGCCCCGTTGACATGGTGGTACCTATAGATATAAGATGGCAATTGCCTAAACCTGTTGCGTTTAACTGCAATGGACAAAGGTCTAATGTCAATGGAAGGAACTGGCCAATGTATGGGGAAACAATTTTTGTTAATAGTTAATGTACTGAAATGTATTCTTAAAGTATAACTGCTGAGTTTAGTGTCACTTTAATAGCTACTTAAGATGGAATAATTCTCCAGAGGGCTCCAAAGACATGGTGGTACCCATAGACATAAGATGGCAATTGCCTAATCCTGTTGCATGTAGCTGTAACAGACAAAGATCTTATGTCAATGCATGGCACATGGCCACACTTATTGGCCAATGTCTGGGTTGACAATTTACTGGACACGTTGGAAATTCTGCCCATTACCACAGTTCTCCTGAAAATAAGTGGTTTCTATTGACATGAGCAGAAACTTTTTATCAGAATAGAATATTACTGCTCATTGTCCCGCCTGTTTCTGCATGGTGGGATCGTAGATACATATCTGACCACCCTTGTAGGCTTATTGGTGGAAGCCCTGTAATGCCTTGTACAGTATATGCATGAGAAATTGCAAGAACTGGATGCAAAAAGACCCAAAATAAAAAATAATCTGAAACTGCTTAAACTGAAAGACGTGAGGTTTTCTCATGTTCGTCGGAGGTTGTCTCATTCCAACAACCCCCTCCACCACAGTGGCATATAAGTGGCACTTTAATGAATGCCATGTCTGCCGAGGTTCCTTCAGCGCATTCTCTCCTATGTATGTTGTATCAAGTCCTAGACACTCTTTCATACATCCGCAGAATAGCTCCTTATTTCTTAATTTTTAATGCATGAGTCATTCCATCTAGCTAATCCTCTTGATACCCACACTGGAGCCCACTGTGTGTGTGGAGGAGTTTGTGCAAACAAAGCCTAATTTCTGCGGCTACTCTTATCTAATGAAAGAACACTTGACTGGAAGAAATTGTATTTGGAAATACTTATATTAAAAAAAACCCTCTACACTTTTACACCATTATGTGCTTGTTATAACATGCGGTGATGTGTAAGAAATCCATCCCTGAGGGGCGGCTGTCTGGATTTGCACCTTGAAATCTTATTGAAGATAAAATGATAACATGAAGCTATTTTAGCAGTTGGTGTCAGGCTGGTGTACCTGGGGCCCATCAGAGGAAAACGTTAGGGACCGCTTTCAAAAGGCGTGCAAAGTGAAAGGTAGATGTCACTTGCTGCGAGTGGCTGTGGTTACGGCTTATTCTTTCTGAACATAGGGACAGTGGCATCACAATGGCGGAGCGGAGGGTTGTGGCCGGCACCTGAGTGGCACCATTGGAGGGATGACACCAAAATGACCGACAGTCATTTTGGTGTCACCCCCTCTGAAAAGTCGGGCACTCGGTCACGGCCCGCGAGCACGACAGTTGCAGGAGAGGAGGGGACCCGGCGGCATACCTTATCCCACCGGGTGAACATCCCCTCCTCTCTCTGCCAGAATCCATCACCAAGATGGCCACTGGCAGGAATCACCAAGATGGCCGCGCATGTGTGATGACGTCACTGCGGGGTGTCAACCGGTATCCGCTCTGGGTGACACCCGGCCTCGGGACGCCCCTGCATATGAATAAGAATCAATGAAATATGTTTTGTGATCACAAACCCTTTTATTCAGTTTCTCAGTAACAAGACAGCCAACCCTACCTGCGAGTGACTGTTACTGCTTTTACCGTTGGAAGAGACGGTCAGAGGGCGCTGACTTGTTATAAAAGACCGATGGAGACTGCTGACATGTTACAAAAGAGTGACACAGAGTGCTTGCTTGTAAGAAAAGAGTGATGAGACCACTTGCTTCTTACAAAAGGGTGACGGAGACTACTCACATGTTACAAATGGGGTTAAGTGCTCATTTTTGCCCAGGGTCAAAAATGACAAGGTATAGTCACCCGATCCTCCAAACTAGCTGGCTGTGGCAGCGCTCCCTCCAGCTTCTCTCCTCCTCTACTGCATGATAGTATGTCCCTCGGTCTCTGAGAATGTGATGACTCAGGGACCTTAGGCCTGGTTCACACCTTGGCGTTTTGTAGCGCATTCGAACGCTCTGCAAAACGCTCAAACACCGAAATCCCATTATTTCCTATGGGTATGGTTCACACCTGGGCGTATTACAGGCCGTATGAACGAGCTACAAAACGCCCTACGCCCAAAGAAGTACAGGAGCTTCTTTGGGGCGTTTTTGTTGCGTGTTTCCATTGGAATACAGCCAAGTAGCCCTCGGAAACACGCGTTTGTCGCTCATTTTTTTACCGCGAATCGCGGTAAAAACGTGCATCATGAAACGCGCGACAAACGCGCATATTCGATACCCCTAGGTGTGGGAGATACGCTCCAGAGTCCGGTCTAAGAGCAATCTGACTGTGAGGATCCGGTGAGTATAACTTCTTTATTTTTGACCCTAGACACAAAGAAGCACTTAACCCTTGCAGGGCGGGGATAGCCCCACTGCAAGGGTTAATAAACGTATTTCCTGGAGTTATTCTTTAACTATATATTTAAAGCGGACCTTTACACTCAAAAATCAAATTCTACCAATGCCTCCCTCTATGTATGATGATTAATAACGACATAGACATGTCAGGTGTAAAATGCTGTGATTGTGAAATACTTACACTTGCAGAGACTTCACTTCCTTCTTTGAAAGGGCAAAATGACTTCATTTTGCCAACACAATGCAGACTGGGATTGCTGTGTCATCAGCAGAGCATTGCTGGGAAATCTCATGAGATCTCAGGAAAAGGCATTTTCCTCCCCTGAGATGGTGTGCATGGTCACATGTCCTAGTCACATGTGGCAAAAATCCAGGAAGTAAAAGGAGAGCTAGTAATCTGCCCTTAGTAAACATGGCCACTGTGAGAAGACTGGGGAAGAAAAGAGAAATAAGATGTGCAAATAATACAAAGGCGGCAATTATCTAGAAGTATGCGTTTGTAGATTGCCATTTCTAAAGGTGTGTTTGCTGTTATTTTAAAGATCTGGGTAAAGCTCCGCTTTAAGCAGGAGGTGTTACGATTGCTAACCTACTTTGCCTCTGGTGACTAAATGAAAACCTCTAAAACAGGGGCGTCCCGAGGCCGGGTGTCACCAGGAGCGGTTACCGGGTGACACCCCGTTGTGACGCCATCGCACATGCGCAGCGATCTCATTGATACCTGCCGGAGGCCATCTTGATGATGGATGCCGGCAGAGAGAGGAGGGGACAGTCACCTGGTGGGATTCTGAAAAATATGAAGCAATCAGTATGTAAAAATATGTGTCACATAATAGTTACTTTGCAACAATATTTCAGTCTGTGTCCTCCCTGAAAAATGCATTGAACGTACCCTTTAAAATCTCTTTTAGCATCCAAGGAAACAATAAAAACCTTAAAGCATTTTATTTTGTTAAGCAAGACCCTTCTCTGATGCGCAGGTAACATTACCATATGTGCAATGGTCCCAGATATAACATTTACGTCTACTAGTACAGGTAACAAATGCCCCCGCGCGGCGTGCTTCTCTCTACTGCAAAGAATACCACGGAACATTGAAAATCTGCAGTACACCAGAAATGCAGCAGATGCTAGAAGTCCAGATTTCCAGACAAACCGCTAAATACACAGAGGAACTACTGATATGGGAGCGGTTTTACTTGCCAAAGGATTCGAATGTCTGTCCTTCCAGTTCTGAGATTTACACAGCTCTGCCACGCAACAAAGCCAGGTGGATGGCACGGCTTATAGCCAATGTGGGGTCATCTCTCCACCAGCCAGCCTGTTAACTAGACATTTAAAGAGCAGCAGCAGACTGATGAGCTTATCTCCCTACTCACTCTGCTCTTTTCTCCTATTTACATGTTTCTTACCAACACATTTTAATGTAGCACACCTTAGCCCTCTGCTATATAGGGGACTTTAAGAGGTTGTTATCAAGTCAATTCAGGTACACTATCGGCATGCAAATAATATATTTAAGGATTCATTATTGAATACAGCTCCCCATTAATGTGTGCCTTTTATATCACACTGAAGTTCAGAATTATGCTTTGGAACCTTTCAAGAGACCGGGCGATGTGTTCTAAATTACTATTATTAGGGATGCACAGTACTAGTATTTGAGTGAGCACTCATACTCGCCCAAATGCTCCGATGCCTAGCCCGATACTTGAGTTTCTGGTATCAGGAAGCTGGGCAGCGAGTCATTACACGCTGCCCGGCTTCCTGATTGCACTTGTGACGAGGGAGCATGGAGCCGGCTTCCTGGCCAATCAGAAAGCTGGGCACCGTGTAATGACACAGCACCCGGCTTTCTGATTGGCCGGGAAGCTGGCTTCATGCTCCCTCGTCACCTGGTGACGAGGGAGCATGGAGCCGGCTTCCCGGCCAATCAGGAAGCCAGTTGCTGTGTCATTTCATGGCACCCGGCTTCCTAATTGGCCAGAAAGCCAGCTCCATGCTTTCTCATCACCTAGTGACGAGATGCATGGAGATGGCTTCCCTGCTAATCGGGAAGCTGGGTGGCGAGTCATTACACAGCACCTGGCTTCCTTAAGGGGACTTCCGGTATCGGTATTCGGTATCAGCGAGTACCGAAAAAAACCCCAATATCGGTACTCGTACTCAATAAAAAAAAAAAAAACGGTATTGGTGGATCCCTAATTATTATTTATATTATAATTTAGAATTCTGCGGACTGTCAGTGCTGTACAAACTGATTTTATATTGTAAGCTCTCATGAGCAGGGCCCTCCTAATCCTCTGGTCCTCTGGTCTTGAACTGTATTGTAATTGTATTGCCTCCCTTTATATTATAAAGCACCTCACAAACTGTTTGTGCTTTATAAATCCTGAATAATAATAACAAACAATTATTACTGACATTGTTATTGTTTCTATTTGTCATTGTTATGAACATCATTGTTATTTGTATTGTCATTGGTATTGTTTCTATTGGTTATGTTGTTATTAATAATAATAATTATTATTATTGTCGTCATTATTAACAACAACAACAGAACAATAACAAAATAGAAATAGTAATAATAATAATAATAATAAATCACATTCTTCCTTCAGACACAATAATGAATGATGTGACCCAATGCCTCTTTCTCTTGTGCCCTGGTGGGGGCGCTGTTGACGTTTTCCTGGTCATTTAAACATTTCGGGGCTTTTTTTTATGGCCGAGTTGAATTCCCACAAGGCCCATAGACACATATATGAAATGCAAATAAGCAGAGAAAGTGAATTATCTCTCTGCAATAAACCCCGGCCATATATTTTACTGCCCAGATGAGGGAAAGTGAACCCTGCTAGTAAAAAAAAGGTGTATTTGTTCCAATTGTACGCTTTTCGAATTTCATTTTTTTTTTTTCTTGGCACGCTTGAAATTCCACTTCAGATAAAAAATCTAAAAAACACATTCCAATACTGAAAAGGGTCACTGCTCTTTCTAAAATATAGTTTTCACCACCAGTGAACCCAGACATACCTGGAATGCTCGTGAGGTTCTATTTGCAAAACAAACCTGTGATGTTTTTTTTTACATTTGAAAAATCTAAACGTTAAAATCTCACAAAAATGTTAACAGGTTTTTAAATGGTAATTTGCAATCTTTTCAAATTTGCAGCTTTTGTTAAAATGATAACTTCTCATCCTGCCACGAAGGTCCTTGTCTAGGCACTACCAGTTATAGGTAGACAACACTGTCCCTGTCTCCCAACTGTGCTCCTGCGTTGTCACCCTGTCACATGGGCTTTCAATTGGAATGAAGTGTCCATTTCAGCACACATTACACACGTATGGTCCCCTGTTGTTGTCGTCATCGGCAAACCCCGCCCTGAGAAATGCCATGCAGCCATCGCTAGAGTGCATTGAGACAGGATGTGGCCACAAAGAGACTGCAGAAGATGTGCAGCACTGAGATGTAAGATGTATAAAAAAAAAAAAACACAAAAAAAAAAACATAAAATGGCAAAAACAAGTAATTAATTTATAAAAATGCCAATTGTTTATGCTATACAGTGCTTTACCAGGCTGAATGTCATTAATTTATGGTATACATCTACTTTAAAAGCATATTCCATCTTTCTGACCACATTACACCCATATTTAGGGTGTAACATGAACCGTGGTCACATTCCCTAATCCTCCCACCATCAAACCGCCCTGGGCCATACAGAGTGATCTGTGAATGGTGGGACTAGAAGCCCCACCTGACACCTTGGTGAGGTGACGTTGTGACACTTGTAGCCCATTGATCTCTTCCTCCTGATCCATAAGAGACGGTCTATAACCTCCATATGGACCTGGGGCTAGGGGAAGAGTCTGCAGGAGCCTGTGGATTGCACTCGCGATCCACTAATTGTAATGCTCTGCAGGCCCAACACAAAAATGTAATAAATGCACTTTTTTATTACTAATTTGGGTGCATTTATTGAAATTTTGCTAAATGTGGACTATGCCTTTAAACTGGTAAAGGAGAATGTATTATACCCAAAAAAGACCAATGTAATTCTATTAGAAGGGCCCGTTTGTATGCGAGTTCATTAGGGAGGAAGAAGCACAGTGAAAGTTCCCCCCCCCCCCGCCCCTTGATATAATCCCATTTATAATGAGCCAGGAAAATGACTGCAACAGCAAAGTCACATTGTCAGCTGAGTGGCAACTCTGCACTAATTAGCTGAACCTGTTGGAAGTGTTGACACGGGCTCGTGACCTCATTGCGACTCATACTCCACAATGATCCACGGGCCCAGCTATCAATCACCATCGCTCATGAACCAAACTCCTTCCTGAGAAAGAAATGACTGTATGCACAATGAAGATGACCTCCAACAGTGCCCTATTCTGTATATCTGTTACCCTGATCTGCCACTCTAGGAACCAGAAAGCTCTACAGTAGGACACACGGTCTCTGTAAAATGACACAATGTCGTCTGGATGAAACCTGTTCAATTCACCGAGCTATAATGTACATGTTATCTGCCATAATGAACATCATTATTAGACATGTGACTGTTCTATTCCATTCTCACTGGCTCACCCTGCTGAAAATAATGGTCATTAAGGCTAATCATTAGAGGTGCACCGACACCTGTTTCTTAGTATCGAGGGCAGTGTGTGTTCCACAGTGTCGCGACGGAGGGTGAAGCCCGCTTCCAAGGCAATCAGGAAGCCAGGCGGCGGGTCATGACCCGCCACCTGGCTTCCTGATTGCCTGAGAAGTCGGCTTCATGCTCCGTCGTTACGCTGTGGGGCAAACTGGCTTACTTATTGATCAGGAAGGCAGGCTGCCCTGCAGTGTCGAGAAGGAGAAGCCGGCTTCCCAGGCAATCAGGAAGCCAGGTCATGACCCACCGCTCGTGGCACTGCTGGTCAAAGGGAATCGGTGCATAATCATCATAATGCATCATTAATAATCATTAAAGCTTAACAAATTGAGCTTAAAAGGAGAAGTATGAGGTGAGTGAACATCACTCATTCTCATATTTTGAGGCGACGTGTGAATGAAACTGTCACACGTCGGCTCAATAGATTGGGAAGTGAGCAAAAGCATTCCGTCGGTCGCTCAGTTCTCAATCACCTCTCTGCAGAGAACCGTAACTGTCAGTCACGGCTCCCGGCAGGGATTCCAGCAGTGACTGGAGGAACGGACAAGGGAGGGGGCGGGCACAGCTGGCTCTGCCTCTAGATAGGCAGAGCCAGCTGTCATTTACGCAGCTGGGGTGGATCTCAACAGCATTGTTGGGATCCGTCCCGGCTGCGGCGGTCTCAGTATACCGCAAGCTTTAGCTCGTGATATACTGAGCTTTGGGTCATGGGAGGACGCTAGTATATGTCCTCCCATGACCTTAAAGAGAAATATGGGGAAAAATACTTACACCATAGTTCTCTTTTAATGCTTAACAATCTTCTCTCAACTATAATTCCATACTTCCTATATTCCAATTTATTGTAACATTGAGTAATGTTTCAGACCCCTTTCATCAAGGCACGTGTGATGTACACTACATGGTGAAAGGTTTGTGGACACTTGGCCATCATACCTATTTGAACTTGTTGGACCTCCGGTTCCAAAACCATGGGCAGCAATATGGAGTTAGCCCCCTCTTTGTAGCATAATACCCTCTACTCTTCTATGAAGACGTTTCACAAGATAATAAAGTGTGTCCGTGGGAATATTGAATCAGAAGACTTGAATCGCAAGTAACATTCCAGTTCATCGCAATAGTTTTGAGTAGGGTTGGGGGCTCACTGTAGGCCACTTGAGTTCCTCCACACTAAACTCATCAAGCCATGTCTTTATGGAGCTGGCTTTGTACACAGGGACACAGTCATGTTGGAACACATAAGGGCCTTCCCCCAAACTGTTACCACATGGTTGGAAGCTCACAGTTGTCTCAAATGTCTTCGTATGCTGTTGTATTAACAGTACCCTTCACTGGAAACACCTGAACTCAATAATTAAGAGGGGTGTCAGCATACTTTTGATATATGGTGGATGTGATGGTCAGTTGTCCACCAACCTTTGGTCATATAGCGTGTGTGTGTGTACTATTACAGTACAGTAATCAACTGTTTTTGCCCTAGGACAGCAGGTGTTACTGGCTGGATCATACAGGGAAAATACATTTTAAAAAAAAAAAAGAAAAAAAATGCAGCCAAACGGCAATATATTACATTTTCCTTCATGTAATTAGATCCTGTTGGAAACTTTTGAACATGGCTTCAGTCTGGCTACTGGCTACACCATGTTCATGGTAGTGTTCCCCTTCAGCTCCTCCACGAGAGTTCATAATGAAAAATACGTGGACATGTAGTTTGTTATATGGTCACAAGCAAGACACATTCTGGGTCATCTTGCTCCAAGTGCGCTTATTATGGCTAAGCAATGAGACAGTCTTCTGGAAATCAACAAGAGTTTGAATGTTTAGAGCACTGGTTATCAACTTCCAAGGTGTAGGGGGCTTCAACTGTGGCCCCTCTCAGCTCCAAAGCTCCGCACATAATCTACAGTATATGACAGAGGATTATCAGAGGCTTCAGACATACAAGAGGAGATGATCAGAGACAGCAGACATTCAACAGGGGTGGTCGGAGGCTGAAGACACACTGCAGGAGAAAGTCAAACTGGGGACATGATATATGAGACTGCCAGACATTATGTTCCTCAAAGCCCAATGTTTCTACCACTGACTGCTATGATTACACTGATTGCTGGGGACCACCCAGCGAGTACCAAACGGTCACATGCTGCCCTCAGGCCACAAGTTGGGCACCAGAGGTCTAAAGGGTTACATAAGTGAGTTTGGCCAGTATTAATAAGGATTACATCATAGGTTAATCAACTTTTGCATGAAATATCAAAATGGTAAATCCTGTATCCTTGAAAATGGTATAAATATGCCCTTCAAGTGTAAGCAATCTAGCACTTTCCTCATTAAATACCCTTGGGTTATATTTTTACTGCACAATAGTGGTCTGGGTTCTTCTACAACAATATGCAATATGCTTTCCCCTAAAAAATGGATGTAGTTACCTTTTTGGGCTTGGTTCTGAACATCTGCCCTCGCTGCCTCTAAGCCTAAGGCTACCAAGCCACCGCCCCCGCAGCCTTACAAACACTGCTTTAGCAACCCTCATAAGTCTTACCACTTGTTCATTTTAACGTGTTCTTTGTTGCATAAAACACAAATGAAATGTGTCTCGTCATCAAGACGTTAAACTCGACGTTGCAATAAATTACTTTCCAGCATAGGATGTACAGTCTTATTTTCATAAAATATCTCCTATGGCCTTAATTAAAATCATAAAAAATTGATAGCGGACGCCACTGGTTTGGCTGACACTTCCCTACAACGGGATAGGATGGATTAATCTCGATTTAGCTCATACTGAGGTGGAAACCTTTAGTCAGAATCACTAAATCCATCACTCCACTTAATATAAAACCTTAATCTAACAATGCCCAGCCCTGACTATGATTAATCCCATCTATCTCTCCTCTGGCCCTGTGATGTGAAGGAGCTATGAAGACTTATGTGAAGGGGGCTCCTGATGTAAAAAGGGAACTCTGATGTGAAAGGAAGGGGGGGGGGCTCCTGATGCACAGGGTGACTATGATGTGAAGGGGGAAATCTTGATTTGAAGGGGGCACTTCGATGTGGAAACCCACTTTTTTGTGTATTCTTTTGCAGGGTCCCCCTTAGGGTTATGCTAGGGTGCCTTTAGATTTTTGCATTGCCATAACTAAAAAAAAGGTTGAGAAATGCTGATCTAGACAACCTCCAGTCACCTTACTGTGGATCCCGCTTTAAATATCAGGGTTATATGGGCCAAGAATTCCTGGGTTCACACATTTTCGGGGAGCAATAATACAAAGCGTACATTATATTGTGATGTGCTAGGGCAGTGCATTCATTTGATTGGGTTCCTTGATTGTACCAAAAAAGGTGCATGTAGCTATTTTTGAAAGGCAGCACACCGCAACGCAGGGTATGGGGTTCCAGTGCATTGTGGGGTGCTAAAACACAGATGCTTAGGGTGCTATTAGAAACCAAAGGCGCAGGAGCACCACAATGGGCATTTTTGCATGGTTCTATGGCGCAAAGCAGTGAATGCTGCCGGAATCTGGGAAAGAAGTATCCATATTTATTTTTGCTTTGCGTGTACAACTCTTTATAAATTGCTTAGTTAGGTTTGCAGATTTTCTTTAATGACATAAACGTTCCTAACCCGTCTAATCATTAATTAGCGTAAATGATGTGTTGTTAAGGGTGGTTGCTAACCAGGATATCAGAGCAAGCCGGAATCCATTTCAGGATAAATGTAAGACGCATGGGTTACTATCTGCTCAGGCGGCCATGGCGTTAGTTAAATATGAGCTGATAGACCACTTCTTCCTGACAGGCCGCAGAATCAGGTCACATGTTACAAACACACATATGTCTAGTGACAGCGCAGGCTGCTCTATCCCTGTGGCTTTGTCTGTACTCGCGGTTATCAGAATCATCCTGTGCTTGTGAAACTGTGACATGACATGTCAGATGACACCGGAGCCGGCTCAGTGTGGCGGAGATAGATCTGTAATTGCATATAAAAATACTCCTCGCTCAGGCGTGTTAGTCAGTCACAGAAGCTTAATTAAAGTGTATCTAAACCCAGGAACAAGAATGATATATAAATCTCAGCTTACCAGATGTGGTGGCTGAATTTGGTTTCTTCTTTTCAGGCTTCTTCTTTTCTGCCTTGGCCTAGGCCCTCGGCAGAATCGCGCATTTTTGGTCCCATAGACTTCAATAAGAAAGCCAGAAAAATGCCTAACATCCATCTCTGCCTCCTAGTAACTAGCTTTCTATTGGCTAAAACAAAAACGCTCAAGCCTGAAAAATGCGCACAAAAAAAAAAAAAAAAACGCTTCAAAATCGCCTGAAACGTTCACGCTCAAGTGCAAATGGAGGCTCCCATGTGTTTTTCATGCGCTCCCATTGACATTTATTTAGCTAAAAACACAATGAGGAGAATTTATCAAAACTGGAGCAAGCAGAATCTGGAGCGGTTGCCCATGGCAACCAAATCAGCTTCCATCTTTCAAAGTTTAACTGAACACACTGAAGAGAGAAGCTTATTGGTTACTATGGGTGACTGCACCAGACTCTGTCTGCTCCAGTTTTAATAAATTCCCCTCATTATGTGGCACCAAAGGAAGCACTTGCATGAATTTCCAAGTCTCTGGGA
Organism: Nanorana parkeri; assembly: GCF_000935625.1. Classification (NCBI taxonomy): domain Eukaryota; kingdom Metazoa; phylum Chordata; class Amphibia; order Anura; family Dicroglossidae; genus Nanorana; species Nanorana parkeri. Next base: position 1,075,832 of record NW_017306553.1, read on the forward strand.
AGCCTGTTTCAGGGGTGCCCCGAGGCTGGGTGTCAGCCGGAGCGGAGCCTGGGTGACACCCCGCCGTGACGTCATCGCGCATGCACGACAAAGTCCAAATCCCATTCGCACTGCCACGGTCTATGTGGTGCCCAGGTGACCACACGGATGGCGCCGTGCAAAACATTGATAGTAAATAAAAGTAATTCACCGACACACACTTGAAGGGTTTTTTAAAGTATTGATATGTTTATTCAATACCCAATGTCACATACTGTCATATGGTGCTTAAACGTAAACGGTGAATTACTTTTATTTACTATCGCGCATGCACGGTCATCTTATTGACGCCTGCCGGCATCCATCACAAAGATGGCTGCCGGCAGGCGTCAATAAGATGACCGTGCATGCGCGATAGTAAATAAAAGTAATTCACCGTTTACGGTATGCCACCGGGTCCCCTCCTCTCTCTTGACACTGTTGGGCTCTTGGCCCATGACCGAGTGCCCCTCCAATAGCGTCACCCGGGTGCGGGCCGCACCCCCCTTGTGACGCCCCTCATGAAACTGCCCTGTTTCATAGGTGTGAATGGGCCCCACAGAAAATAATGGGACTCATTTTGTCGTGTGTTACCGCGTGACAATCAAAGCACTTCAAATTGTACCGGTCTGAACAGTAAACGTGACGCAACGTGCAGCCTCACTAACCAATATGGTGGCTTGCGAGGCGAGAAGGGCCAGGCTTGACAATTGCAAGCAAAGTCACAATTTGCATACAAGTGCAGCCACCTTTGTCGCTGATCTTGACATTTTGTCTGCTCGACATGTTTTATGCCTGAATTATCCTGGTTTTGGTTAATGTCCAATTAAAGTTTTCCGACAGGAAAGGCAGCATGACAGACGACCATGATGAAATGGTTTGGGAATGTGTAGTCAGGAAGAAGTTAACAGCGGTGCTTCTGAATATAGCGATGACAAAGACTCGGTGTATAAACACCATGTTAGGCTTTGTGTATCCTGCCTTGGCCTAGGCCCAGTTGCCCGGACTACAAATATAGACATGGCTCCGGCCTACGGGGGGGGGAGGTTATGTGCTAGGAGATGAATAGAGCTCAACCGACTCCTGAGCTGATGGATACAAGTATGTGATATAAAAGCCCTTTGCTCCTTTCTGTCACCCTGACGTGCAAAGAGCTACTTAGAGAGCTGAAATTCCTACATAGCTGTAAACAACAGCTCCGGAGATGCCGGATTTGCTTCTAATAAGGGAACCTGTCAGCAGTCGTCAAATTAAGCAGCCGCCACAGCCGGCAAAAACTCGATTAATGGCTTCCTATACCTAATAAACGTGTTGTAGGCTGAAGCAGGCAGAGATAATTAAACTCCATGCTCTCCCCAAAAGTATCAGGAGCGCTGTAAAAATAATATAAGGTCAATTCACACCGCAAGAGTTATTTTCAAATATATTTGTTATTTATTCTCTTGTTAAAGGAAATGTAAACCCGACCACTAAAATCTCATAGGAGCATCAACACGTTAATGACGTCTCAAAAGTAATTTTGATTAATATTAAATCTGCAGATTTCATTAAAATAATACCAAGGATCTTCATGGAACTTCACCCGCCTATCCTTTACAGCCAAGGAAGGCGCCATCTTGGATTGCAGTTGTTGCATGGGATATCACTCAGCTATGACACCAGCCATATGAGGGCTTTAGGTTCGACTGAGACCTGAAATAAACGCCGCCTGTCTGTCATTACACGCCACCCGGCTTCCCGATTGGCCTGGGAGCATGGAGCTGGCTTCCCGACCAATCAGGAAGCCGGGGTGCGGGTAATGACTCGCCGCCTGGCTTCCTTATTGACCGGGACGCCGGCTCCATGCTCCCTTGTCACATCAGGAAGCCGGGTGGAGCGTCATTACCCGCCACCCGGCTTCCTGATTGGCCAGAAAGTCGGCTCCATGCTTCCTTGTCACCTGGTCCATGGAGATGGCTTCCAAGCTAATCAGCAAGCTGGGCGTGAGTCATTACACTCCGCCCGGCTTCATTAATGGGACTCCCAGTATCGGTATTTGGTATCGGTGAGTACCGTAAAAAAAATATATAGCTACTTGTAACCGAAAAAACAGTATTGGTGCATCCCTATTTAATACACCGACTTAACAGTATAGTTCAGCAGTGGCCAATTTTGGCCCTCCAGCTGTTGTGGAACCATAATTAGATGTCGCAATCAATGGAATCAAAATTTACTGTACATGAATAGTGATTCGCGCTTTTAAAAAAGTGACACATGGCAGCTGATTGGTTGATACGGTTTGAAAATATCCGTTTCTTTTGCTCCGTTTTTGTAATTTCATTCTTCTACGGAGATCAGATGTTTTACTGCATGTAAAAAGAGCGCGCAAAGGGTTAAGACGTGGCCGGGCCAGATTACGGTTGGGTGACTTTTGCGATAGGCCACCAACAGCTGGGGGCGGGACATCCCGGGGTATTTAGGTCAATACAGGGCGCCTCTCTTCCTTTGGTGATAGAAAAGCGAGCATCCGCCCTCCCTTGCCTTCTCTAGGCCAAAGTGTCATGTTATTGTGTTGCATTCATGTGCTATCGTACAGAACATCAATACGAGTTTCCTACCTGGAAATTTCCACGTGAACACCCTACGAACTCAGCACTCCAAAACAAGGTTACCCAAAATGTTCCAAATTTGTAGGGCGTTTGCATGGAATTTCGGAAACTTCTACTATCTGTACAAGAGTGCGTGAATGTGGCTTTAGACTTTTGTTTTCTAATGGCTGGTGTGTCGAGGGATCTGGGCTCTCTAGGTCTAATCAGAGGTGTCACGTACCTGCCCAGCATATCACAAAAATTGCAGCACTGGGGTCGTCGGTTTGAATCCTGGCCAAGACACTATCTGCATAGAGTTTGCATGTTCTCCCTGTGCACTCTGGTTTCCTCCCAACATCCTGCTAGGTAATTTGTCTCCTGTCTACATGTCAAAATTGGTCCTAGAATGTGTGGGGGTGTATGAATGCATGTGAGATAAGAACCTTAGATTTAAAGTTTTTTTGAGTGCAGGGACTGACGTGACTGTGCAGCATGTAAAGCACTGCATACATGAGTGCTAAAGAAATGCCTATAACAGGGGTAGGCAACCTGGGCACTCTAGCTGTGGTTGAACTGCAAGTCCCATGAGGCACTGCAAGACTCTGACAGCCACAGGCATGACTACCAGAGGCAGATGCGTGATGGGATTTGTGGATTCAGCACAGCTGGAGTGCTGAGGTTGCCTACCCCTGGCTCCTAATAATCAAAATAATTTAAAAAAAAATAATAATAATAATAATAATAATGCACAGTAGAAAATCTGTGTAACTGCCAGTTTCATTTTACATAATTACATCTCTGCAATACATGCAGAATTCTCTATGTTCCATCCCTGCAAAAAAATGTACCTTACTATAGAAAACTGACAACTCTTCCTCTGCTGCACTGAAATCCCAAGCAATGTTGTCAGCCTTGGATGACTACACAACCCTCCCCCCCTTTTATGTTATAGCGATGAAACAAGAGGGAGGTGTTCTGTATTGCCCAGACATACCCCTTTTCTTCCCTGCAGGCGTATAACCCAGGTATAAAGTTTATGCGTGCAAATAAAACACACCGCTTTCCTCTACAGCTGAGCACACATTAAACAAACCACATCACCATATTGTTTTATAGAGCGTTCTTGAAACATTGTGAAACTGACGAGCAACTGATTAAAAGGTGGTTGTGACCGAAGGGTTACAATGTATTTATACACGGCTGAGTCTGGACTGTGTCACACTGACAGCTTACACAAGCTGCTAATAGCTCTAACACAAACACAAGTGCTTCTAATAAGGGGCTTATAAAATAATGGCTGCGCAGCCCGCATGGAGTTTATATTTAGAATATTTTAATAAGACGAAACAAGGAACAATGATGTGCAATGTGCAGGGATGGAGAGGACAAAAAAAAAAAAACACAAAAAGTTCACTCGGCTTAAAGAAGAACTCCAGGATTTTGAAAAGTTAATCCCTGGATGGACCATGGAGGTGGAGTAGTGGAGTGTACTGATCACACTCCGGGGATGTGCACTTGATCTTAGGGACTGCATGTCCCAGTAGGCAGTGGGGGGTGTCCTGTCTGGAGGGTGCATAAGGAGGTTTAACAGGGGACAGATTATCTGTATGAGTATCAGCACATGCTTCACACAACATACTCTCACTACAGCATTTTATTTTACATTTTCTCCCATAAAAGTGACTTAAGCCATTGCCACACAGCAGGTCCCCTCCCACTACAACCACGCCGCCTTCAGAAACCTACTGGGAGTGAATACAAGACTGGTCACCCTGCACAAGAAGGGAGAGAGAACAGCACTCATGGGTCGAACTCAGGTTGCCTGGATCTTAACAACCTGAGACACAGTGGCTAGAATGGGGGCAGCAGGCATGCCACTTTGCCTTCCACCACCCCACACCTCAGGCTGCCTCATTATAGGCATGAACCTGGACTTAGGGTCATCACACAGATTATAATGTAACTACAATGTGTGTACAGTCAACTTTAGATTTACCAAATTTATGTAATAGAAGAATTGACCTAAATCGATCCAATTGATTTTTTTTTTCCAGTCAGGCAGACCCCGGCACTATATATGTGTTGGTAGATCTAAAGAAAATTGCATATTCAAATGTAAAGTGTGTGGTGAGCATTATGAATTAAAAATCAGTTTTGGATGGACAGAACCTTTAAACACACGTTATATAAAGTAAGTCTATAGATAATGTACAAGCTTACCCTGAGTCTTCATCTGGGTTCTAGAGAGAAGAGACAGAAAAACATGCTTTAGAATGCAAACCGCTATTTATCTGATGACTAAAGTGTACCTGTCATGTATACATAATTTAGGCAGCCATTCTAAGAAGCAACTTTTTTTTTTTAGAGACATCGGCCAGTTCATTCATTGAGAACATTTGATATTACTTGTGAAATCAATAACAATAAATCCAATTAAAAGCCACAGGATCCCTGCGCAAATTATACCACGGGCCCTTGTAGGGCTCATACCAAAAATCTTTGATAAAGCCTTTCATTAGATAAATATGGAGTCTGTGATTGCGGATTTCTCCATCTGCAAATGTTAGTTGACTGGCTGCCATGCTGACCCCCTTCCGCAAATATTTTAAATTCTCTAACCAGGGAAAAAGTATGCAAATAAAGCTTTTGAATTTATTGTCTTTTCGTGTAAGTGTATCGCGTGAGAAAGCGGCATTTTTAATAATTTGGCAGTTTTACAACATCAATGCCACAGTTGGAAATGGAAAAACGTTGATAAAAATAAGAGTCATTATTTGTGACGTCATTTATTTTCTCTCTGTCATAAGAGCATCCTTAAAGCTAAAGACTACTGTAGGTTCAATCTTAACTGTAAACCGCTGCAGAATACGTCAGCACTGTAGGAAAAAGTCAAAGGTCAAAGAACGAAGGGGTCTATTTATAAATGTTTTCACACAACTTTATCCCGGGATTTACACATTTTTCTGTTGGAATTCAATTAAAAAGAAAAAGGGATATTCTTGTTTTTTGTAAATCTTGCATGTACCGGAGACACACTTCGGGGTCAGAAAACGGAACAGAAATGGATTTGGATGCACTACAGCAAAGTGGGGAGATAAAAGCTGCTTAATTCTCTCCAGAATGTAATACAAGCACACAGTTGGTCAGTAGCAGTCATTCCCTGCCCTCATGGTAATGGAAGGAGTTACCACCCCCCCTCCCTTTTCTTTCACCTAGATGGGGCTGCCTAGAATATGGCTGATTCCATTGTGTAGGAATGACAGGTGCACTTTAAGTCATATAGCAAGAAAGCAGAACACTGAAGATACAGAAGAGAGTGCAAGAACATAAATCACCAAACAGATTCCTGGCAACCATTCTGCCCTTATTCACACTTGTGAGCGTCAGCAATTTCAGGTGATTTTGGAAGCATTTTTTTGTGTTTTTTCATTAATTTTCAGGCTTGCCTAATTTATTTCCAGCCAATGGAAAGTTAGTTACTAGAAGGAGTAAACAGTGTTTTTCAGGCGCCCTTATATAGTCTATGGGGACAAAAACATGCACTTCCGCCTCCAAAAAGGTTCATAGACTTTTTGGAGCTTCAATCTACAAGTGACAGGCGACAACGCTCAGGTGTGAAGGACATTGAAAATAATTGCGTTCTTCAGGGTGGGCGTTGTTGAACTGCAGGAAACATTTGACAAGGCGCTCAGGTGTGAATTGGGGCTCAGAAAAGAGGCCAAAGAAAGCACCCCTAAAACAATAACAAAAAAAGAATGTTTATATATATATATATACACATACACATACACACGCCCACAAAGAGATATGACACGTTCCAATTTATTTTTGCTATTCTGCACTGACGAAGGCCAAAAAGCCTGAAACAGCTGTACACAGCTTAGAATAAATGGCTCTTTAATATTAGGCTATATTTGTACTATACACCAGCAATTTTGGATGTGCATTTGGCTGATGGGGCCTAAAAGGAATGATTTGCATGGCTCTGCCCACTGTATAAAAGTTAGGAATAAGCTTCTAATTTTTAGGATATGTGATGGAATGAGACTTGTGAATACCTTCTGTTCTAAGAAGGCTTTTCTGTGCTATGCACTGATTTGGTTGGAGGGCTATTTGGTTCCTTTAGTCCCTTCTCACCATAACCTGCATGGTTATACGGTCTCATTTTCATTATTCTGTAACCTGTGCCCAACTTTAAGTGGAATAAAAATCCTATGAACTTCACTTTGTGTATTTTTTTCTACAGGTCTTCAATGTAAAGATGTACATGTATCTACAGATGTGCAATGTAAAAACCCCAAAAGGTATCAGCAATTGGTATCTGTGAGTACTTGCACAAATATCATACTTGGTCTGTAAAAAATGGTATTGGTGCATATATGTATGTATATTAGGGATGCACCGATATATTGGCCGAAAATGGCACTTTTGGCTAAATGCCGTAAGTGCCATTTTTCTGCCGATACAGCGGTGCATCCATTCTTTTGCTCCTCCCCGCTGGGCACTGCTCTGTGTCCCAGCGGGGAGGAGAGAAAGTGTCACAGGCGGCCGAGTGCTGTGAGCGGCCGGCGTCTCTTCTCCCACACCGCTCAGCTTCCAGTAACAGTCCGGCAGAGCGATGTGTGGGTGGAGACAGCCAGCGCTGTCACAGGAGGCTGAGCTCTCCTCCCCGCACCGCTCGCTCAGCCTCCTGTGACAGCTGTCAGGATGGAGAGCGGGTACAAGCAGTCGGTGATCAGTGATCGTTGAGTGTTTGTACATAATTGAGGACATAGTATGTTTATTATAGCCTCAATTATGAATAAATGGGAGTAATCTACATCACCTCCTGTCCATTCATGATTGTGGTTATAGTAAACATACTCTGTCCTCATGTTATAAATGAACAGGAACACTCAGTATAGAGGATTCCTGTTCATTTATAACAGGGGCTGCAGAAAAAGTAGAGTCTGTGTCCTCAATCTCTTTTTCCATTTTAAAAGGGAAATATCAGGGGTCTGTTTAGACCCCTAATATTTCCCCGAAGCCCCTAAAAGTAAAGTAAAAAATAAAAATATTTAATAAAAAATTAATGAATAAAAATTAAAAAGTGTTAAAATTAAAAGTGGTGCACCTCTAATGTATGCATGTATGTATGTATGTATGTATGTATGTATGTATGTATGTATGTATGTATGTATGTATGTATGTATATGTATATATAACAAATCATACATTAAAACAGGGATGCACTAATCCCAGGAGCCCCGTAGCCAATGCTTCTTAAAAACTAGAGCTGCCTCCTAACTTTTGAGTTTTTCGCCGGTCTAGTCTTTCAATGGAGCTGAAAAAGTATCAGTATTTGTACTAAGTACGGTACTTGGTATCTGCACATCCCTAGTTTTTTTCTGAAATGGCATTGGGATTATATTAAGTGGCCTGTTGTGGAGTCAGCAGTTCTTAGCGGAGTCCTTCTTAAACATGATTCAGACAGCAAGGCTATGGGTTTGTGTAGGCGGCAGTGTTGTGTCTGTCACATAGCCGTCAGTCACTACCACGCAGGAAGAAGACAGAGACAAGGCAGTACATGGAAACATCACCAAGAGCCCCAAAGGAGAGCGGCGTGCACACAGGTTACCTCTGACTTTTGCATTACCAGTTGATTAAAGCCGTTTAGCTGCAGTGTGATCTCTGCCATTTCTGTCATCAATTTGCCCATGTGGACGTTGAGCTCAGCGAGGACTTCGGTCACGTGGGCTGAGGCCACGGCCTCCTGGAGGTCCACGAAGTGCAAGGCCCTCTTCTCTTCCTCGTGAACCAGCTGCTTCATGTGGTCAAACTCTTTCTGTATGAAGCTCTTCAGGTTACTGCGTGTGATCTGCAAGACACCAGGAGAGTACCAGCTATAAACACACAGGGACATGCATCTGTAAACACGCTAAAAACTACAAACACAGACAACAGTGGTACTGTTTCCCAGACCAAACAGTCAAGGGTTAAATGAAACCTGTCAGGAGAGCAACATGGAGGTTGCTCGGTCTGAAAATGTAATTTTCTGATAGCTTGCCCACTCCCTCCTGCTCCCCACACATTCCTTGGGACAGTAAGGCAATCCATCACAGACAATAGTAATGTATGGGGGCAGGAGAAGGCAGGCCAGCTCCTACACTACCAACTAGTGCCAAAGCTTTAAGTTGTAGGTATGTGTAGGCACTTCTAGGATCCTGCACTCTATACGGGTGAAACTTTTTTTTTTTTTTAATAATTAAAATGCTTGTCCAGGAAGGGGAGTGGGGGATCAGTATCTCTCTCCAATACATTTCCAGCACATTTACGTATCGCTTTAAAAAATAATTGTGAATCTGACAGAGATCCAGAGAGATCCTAACTTCCTAAAAACACCTCCGCTGCTGTGAAATCCCAAACAGTCCTGCCGGACTACATAACACCTCCCTCTGCTCCTAACTTCCTGTTTGGGCTGACAACACAGTGCCTCTGCTGCACCAAAATTGCAAGCAGTGTCAGCTGGACTACAGAACTCGACCCTAAATGCATACATTGGCTTCTTTCCCAGCAATACGATGCTGCTGCATTGAGTCCCAAGAGCCTGCCCACACACGTTGTGTGTAGGGATATGGCTCTTGGGAGATGTAGTTCTAGGAGCGTGTCTATGTCAATAGGAACTGCACCTGGAAGATATTTTACAAACCTTGTGATGAGGTCACAGGGAGTAATAAAGGCTGTTCCACACTACAGAAACAGGGTAAAAAAAATATATATATGCAGGGACATGATCTTGAAGAGCGAGGAAGGATTTGGGGGTAAACTTGGGTAATGCCCAGGCATAACTTTTAAAGTGACAGAGTGACTTTACGGCCAGAGCAGGTAGACTGTGTCCCCTGCATGCATTTAAAAGCTTAAAGAAAAACTCCAGGCAAACAAAAAAACATACCCTTGCAGTGGGGCTACCCTTCACATTGCAAGGGTTAAAATGCTTGTTTTGTCTAGGGGCTCAAATAAAGCTGATCCCCACTCCTGTCGGCTACCTCTAGGCTGCTAGAACAGTCCCTGGAGCCTCTTCTCCCCTGGGCTCTAGTGGTCTAAGGATTGCTGATGTCATCACGTCTTATGCAGGTCTATTGTAAGCCCTCAGGGGCAGGACCCTCCTTACCATCTTGTTTTGAATTGTATTGTGATTGTAACGTCTTCCTTATATTGTAAAGCGATGTGCAAACTGTTGGCGCCATATAAATCCTGTATAATAATAATGATGACATGCATTACACGTGAGGACACCATGACACATTCCATAGCCGGAGTGGAGGGTAAAAGCGGTGAGTACTGACCAAGGAAATGAGGTGGACTTTAATTGACATGCAGAAGATGCTCACAGTGTGCAGTGGAATCAGAGTAAGTAATTTCAGTCCAGGAGAGGGGCCGGTGCAATTGTGCAAGACTGAAGGGAAGGCTGCTTTGTTCTGAACAGGATGTTCAATAATAAAGCACCGCGGGGCCCACAAGAGTCCGGACTCCCCATACAGTCCCGGAAGACTGGCTGTGCCTTTCCATATAAAAGGCTCCTGTAGCCTTAAACATCAAACCATAGAAAAGAAGAAGAGCATCCATCACCACATTCATAAGGGATAGAAAGTGATGGAGGAGGTCAGAAGGTTTCCACACTAGGGAATGCATTTATTGCAGTTATCATGTTCGGTATTCCGAGAATTCCATGAAATGGGAGGCAAAGTGTTCTGTCATTTATAAGAAAAGCTGTGTGCGGCACATCCCCCAGTAGTGACCCCTGTTTACACATTCCAGTTCTAAATCCCCTTGGATACATGTTTTTTCATGGCATCTTCATCATCTTCATGGCATCTTCTTTATATCTAGATACATTCTTCATGCTGTGAGCGCCATTACGCAACACATTTTGAAGCCCAGAACTGTGTCTGTTGAAGAGATTTTGTAATTCAGGTAAAAAAAAAAAAAAAAAAA
>NW_017306553.1:1086455-1090943 GCF_000935625.1 Nanorana parkeri
AGTAAAAAAAAAAAAAAAAAAAAAAAACTTTCTTAAGAGTCCAAAGTCATTTTATTAAATCTAAAAATGTAGGCTGGAATAATCAAGAGGCAGCTTTCAGGGTCCCAACAATCCCCCTTCATCCGGGCTACAAGAGACACAAATATTGAGGATAATACAGGCTAAAGTCTACTTTAGGTGATCCCTTAAAGTGACATTAAACCCTCAGATTTTTTAACATAAACCAATACTGTAATGTGCGCCTTACTGTAATCCATGGTTGTTTCCCTTCTCTTTGCTGCTCTTCCTTTTAAATCCTCATGTCTTCTCATGCTGGGCAGAACTTCTGTTTTGCAGCAGACTGCATTGTCTCTGAAATGGATACATGGTGTCTGTGTGAAGGTTCACAACCTGAGCCAGCACTACAGGAAGAGGCACTCAGCTGCAAAGGGAAATTCTCCCCAAGCATGAGAAGAGATACGGATTTAAAAGGAAGAGCAGCAAAGAGAAGGGAAACAACCATGGATTACAGTAAGGCGCACATTACAGTATTGTTTTATGCTAAAAAATCTGAGGGTTTAATGTCACTTTAAGACTCATCTCTTCAGGGAAACCTATCCCACCTCAACCATCACATTGTCAGACAATTCATCCCCACACAGCTCCCTCCTCATGTATCACTTGCCCCTCCCTTTTAGATTGCACGCCCTCAGGGGCAGGGCCCTCCTTACCATCTTGTCTTGAATGGTATTGTAATTGTAATGTTTTCCTTATATTGTAAAGCGCTGCGCAAACTGTTGGCGCTCTATAAATCCTGTATAATAATAGTAATAATGTGAGATGTATTCAAATCAAAATCAACTAAGGCACATAGAAAATGTGGTAGTCATTATCTATGTAGAGAATAAGAACACAGAAAATGAGTACTTGGACAGTCTGCGTCCATGTGCGGGCACCCAGACCTGTATGTGCAGGTTCAGGTCGGGGTCCAGCCACGTCCTACCATAGGGATGTACAGGTGGCTGCACACAATTACACGCTGCACCTGTCCCACCCAGGAGCAGGTCTCTGCAAGGACATGCACGCCGATCTTTATCTTTTGTAGCCCTGATGAAGGGGGATTGTCCGGACCCAAAACACTTGGCTGCCTCTTGTTTTTTTACTTTGCACTTTAAGAACTTTTGTTTAACATCTTTCATCTGAGATACATAGTACAGGAAACCTCCGAGGTGGAGGGCGCCTATGCTTTGTGGAAAGCAGCTGAGCACTAACCATTTGGATAGACCGAAGAATTTTGTTTCTGTTGGCCGAAGATTTGTATCCAGCGCCTTGCCCCTACTTCCCATTGAAGAAAGTTCACTTGTCTTCCTGTCTTTTTGACACCAAGACAAGAAATAAAGGGGAAATGGTGTTACCGTGACAGAAAGTCAAAGACCCACTTCCCTCCACTAAGGAGACTTCACTTCGCCTTGCCCCTAATTGCCATTGAAGAAACTTCACTTCCTGTTTTTTTGACACCAAGATAAAAAAAAAAAAATGGTGTTATGACAAGAAGACATAGACCGCAATAAAGACCCACTTCCCACTGAAGAGACTTTATTTCCTGTACTTGTAACTCCAAGACAAGAAATAAGGGGAAATGGTGTCACTAGAACAGGAAGACATAGGCACCAATAAAGACCCAACAGAGCAACACCAGCCACCCCCATTGTATCCGACACCTTGCCCCTAATTCCCATTGAAGAGACTTTGCTTCCTAGTTTTGTGACATCAAGACAAGAAACAAGGAAAAAATTGTGTCACTAGAACCGGAAGACAGAGAGCAATAAAGACCCACTTCCCATTGAAGAGACTTCACTCCACTTCCTGTCTTTGTTACACCAAGGCAAGAACTAAGGGGAAATGGTGTCACTAGGACAGGAAGACATAGGCAGCAATAAAGACCCACTTCCCATTGAAGAGACTTCACTCCACTTCCTGTCTTTGTTACACCAAGACAAAAACTAAGGGGAAAATGGTGTCACTAGGATAGGAAGACATAGGCAGAAAAAAGACCCAAACAGAGCAATGCTCCCTATCTCCCCCAGGACCTGCCCTTTTTGTGTACGTATTGTATGAATACAGAATGGTTTTATTTAAAAATGGCATTAGCATGTCAATGAAGAGGGAAGCAATTTTGTTTCTTTCGGCTGAAGATTCCTTTCCAACGCCTTTCCCCTACTACCCATTAAAGAGGGTTCACTTTTTGGATTTGTGACACCAAGACAAGAAATAAGGGGAAATGGTGTCACTAGAACAGGAAGACCTAGACAGCAATAAAGACCCAACAGCACACAGTGCCCCTGTCCCTCTGCAGGCATTTAATGAAAACAGAAAATTGTATTTAATAATCCCATTAGCTTTTTAATAAAGGGGGGGGGGGGGATTTTTTTGGGCTGAAGATTTGCATCCAGCACCTTGCACCTACTTCCCATTGAAGAGACTTCACTGCCTTTCTTTGTTACACCAAGACAAGAAACAAGGGGAAATGGTGTCACTAAAACATCAAGACGTAGACAGCAATAAAGACCACTTCCCTGGGGGAGGTGGGAAGCATTGCTGCGTTGGGTCTTTATTGCTGCCTATGTCTTCCTTTCCTAGTAACACCATTTCCCCTTAGTTCTTGTCTTGGAGTTACAAAGACAGGAAGTGAAGTTTCTTCAGTGGGAAGTGGGTCTTTATTGCGGTCTATGTCTTCCTGTCATAACACCACTTCCTCTTATTTCTTATCTTGGTGTCAAAAAGACAGAAAGTGAAGTCTCTTCACTTCCTGTCTTTGCGACACCAAGACTAGAAATAAAAAGGGGAAAAGGTGTTACTAGGAAATAAAAACATATGCAGCAATAAATACCCAACAGGGCAGTGCCCCCCCGGTCCCCCCTGTAGGTATTTAATGAATACAGAAAGGTTGTTTATAAAAAAAAATGCCATAAGCATGTAGATGATGGGTAAGAGAGATGAGCCAAGGAAGGCAAATTATAAGTAAATTAAACTTCAGCTCTAATTAATAGACCTGGAAAAAAAATTGCCTTTTATCCCCCAACAAGACTGCAGCTGCATTAGGATAATCTTGATAGACCTAATCCACAGAGCACCTATCGGTCGCAGGGCAAAGCAGCAGGAACATCAGCGAGCAGATTAATCAGAGATTAATAAGAAAAGAGCACGTCAATTAAGAATCTGGATGAACATCAATTGTTGGGAACCCGATCCCGCAGGCATACATCAAGTAATGGAGGATCATGCTGGGCTCTACTCAGGCCAGGAAGAAGAGAGAATGAAATCGGAATAATCATTAGCGGAATGCAGGGGAGGGTAGTGTCAGCACAGAGGATGAAAACCGTGTGCATTGAGCAGAGACCAACACCGATCTGAAATATATTCATGTACCGTAGGGCACAGCCGGCGGCACTCAATGTACAGCGGGAAAACGAGGGGGTGAACCATTTAGCCATGCACAGCACATGCCAATTAATGTAATGCCAAGCACAGCGTCCGACTTTCAGCCAACTTTATAGAAAAAAAGTCTTAAGAAGTCTAATGAATATTTACATGTAGCGCTAAACAATAAAAAGGGCACAATGGTCTCTAGAGCAAACCAACGGCTTCAGAAATACAGCAAAATGAATATTAAGGCTGAATTCTAGGCAAATTGATACATTACACAGTTCAGATACATATTTATGAGCCACTCTTACCTGTTAGATAGCATAGTTAGGTTTGTGACCACAGTTTGGTCACCGACTCTGCCCGACTATATATTGTATACACCTATACACCCCACTGGCTGTCAAAATACCTGAACAATCTGATTGGATGCAGGCATTGTTCAGGTGTTTTGACAGCCAGCGGGGGCCGATTAGCAAGATGCTGGAGCTTGGCCCAGCGGGAGATTCCTCCATCCACACAGTGTAGCGTAGATGGATGAATTTGTTGCACTTTTTCCATCGACCATAGAAAATCTGCAGATAATCTTTAGGAGTATGGCCAACTTTAGGCGCTTTTGAGAAGCCTCTCTCAGCCTGGGTGCCATGACACCCTGGGATGCCTTCTGGACTCTTCAGGGGTGCCTTGAAAGTTTTACACAGCATTATTCCTGTGATGTGGAGGACTCCTAATGTAAAGGGGGGCTCTGGATAAGAAAATGGGCAACTCTGATTTGAAGGGGGGCTTCCAATGTTAGGGGGGTAGAGGGTGGCTCATGATGTGAAAGGGGGGCCCCCAATGTGAAAGGAGGGCTCCTAATGTAAAAGGTGGGCTCCTAATAAAAAGGGGGCTCTGATGTAAAAGAGGGCTCCTAATGCAAAGGGGGAGACTAATGTGAAGAGGGGAACCCCACTTTGTGTTCTTGCATGGGGTCCCCCCCTTAAAATCCATAGCAGGCCCCTATCTTAGATAAGGGTCTGGTATGGATTTTAGAGGAACCACACACCATTTTTAGCTACCCAAAAAAAAAACAGGGTTCTGCCC
>NW_017306553.1:1091238-1091929 GCF_000935625.1 Nanorana parkeri
TAGAGGTCACCCTGCTTGGGAAATGTATGTGTAATAGAGACAAAAGAAGCACCAAAGAAATTTATTTTATGGATTCCACAAATGGCAAAAATAGCAAAATGCAGCCAACACGTTTCAGGGGCCAAACACGCCCCCTAAAACAATGTGTCACTTAATCTTATAGACGCCAATCTGAGAACCTGAGTCTAGGAGTCAAAGCCAGGAGTAAGTAGACGGGATGCTGCAGGCTGTGTAATACTGACAGCGCTTTTATTTGTTTTTTTGGGTTTGACTCATAGGGGCTCTTAAACCTGAACTCCGGGATAATCATATATTGTCCTCATTCAAGATTCAAGTGTATTCTTCTGGGAATCTTGGTGAGCTTTGTGTATTTTTTCCAGATCTGTGCAGTAATCCAGTGTGAAATTTGGAGCTTCCTGTAATAAAGATCGGTCACTGCAGCTCTCTCTGCTTGTGCAGGGTGACTGGTCTTGTCTCCGCCCCCTCCTGTAGTTTCCTGTAGTGGGTGGGGCCTGCTGGGCCCCTCCCACAGCTCTGCACAGGCTATGCACAGCACAGTGATGATGTCACTACTACATTTACAAAGTAATGACTGGGCTTGCAGAGGCATTTGGTGAACACAACACAGATTTATTAATAATTATATCAATTAGTAATATTAACATATTTTAAAGGGGGAAGCATATTTGAA
>NW_017306553.1:1092098-1104465 GCF_000935625.1 Nanorana parkeri
CCACCTCACTGCTCTTACCTGCTAATGAATTCCTGGGTTACCAAGCTGCTCTTAAATGTTAAAACGCTCCTTCCTCTCCGTGGCTGCCAGTGTAGGACCCGTAGACTTTACACAGCAGTGCAGCCCTGCGGTCGGTATTTTAAATTCTACTCGCAAATGGCGAGCACTCATTGGTCAGCGCTGACCTATGAGAAGCTATCCTTGCTAAGTAGCGGTTCTCCTTCTCACTCATCATTGGCCTCTCAATCACTGATCGCCATTTGCTAAAGGATTTGAAAATAATGACCGCAGGGCTACGCTGCTGTGTACGGGCTACGGGTCCTACACCAGCAGCTGTGAAGGGGAAAAGAGCTTTTTAACAGGTAGGAGCAGCTTAGCAGATTGGTGGGGGGTAATTCCCTTTTCCTAAATTCACCTGGGAAAGTGGAATTACCCTTTAAATGAAAGCTGTTGTGCATGGAGTTCAGCTTTAAACTATTTCATAAGATTTCAGTAACCATATGGATTTAGATTGTTGAAAAATTCCTTTATAGAAGATTGCACTTTCACTGCAGGAGAAATCCACTTCCTTTCCATCTATAATGTTTGCATTAGGCACATTCACCCGGGGAAGCGGTACCCACGATAGTCCTACAGAGGCCGGCTGTACAGCGACTTACACTGCTCCCCACTGTTCTCACTTTGGCTGAGTCTGCGGAATTCTAGAAAGTGTCGCTGAGAATTATTGCCTCTCCTTAATTAGATTCTTAACTATAACAGTCACAGAAGGCAACGCATGTGAATCGGTGCCAGGACTGGGGGCACGCTGGGACTTTGGGAGGAGAGCGGGGAGAGACGGGACTCATGTTGGGAAAAAGCTGAACGTCCAAAGTTTTCTTTTCCATGTGTAAGCATTGGGCTTTGTGTTTGGCCGGACTTCAATGTATGTAAACCCTGAGGGCCATGTCAGGCCGGCCATTTATTAGCAGTGACCCCCTTTTTTTGGGGGGGGGGGGGGGGTGGCTCACAATTACTTGTTTACTCACTAAATTGTAGTTATTTTCTATGGAATCGCCAACTGGTTTACTTTACAGCGATTTGCAGTTCAATTGATTGAGCTTCAGCAGCGTTTCAGGTCACCGTCCACCTCACCAGCAACTCCAGGCACAACATCTTTCATTTAAATATAGTAAAGAGGAACTCTGTGGAAATGTTTTCTTACCCTTGCAGTGGGGCTACCCCTGTACTGTAAGGGTTAACTGCTCATTTTGGTCTAGAGAGGAAAATATCAAAGGAACACTCACCTGATACGTGGTGCCAGCTGGCTGCTAGATCAGTCCCTGCAGCCTCTCACCCCATACGCTGCAGCGGTCTAAGGTCCGTGAGTCATCATGTTCTATATGCTGTGTATTGAACGGTCACAGCCTTCCAGCTCCGAGGATCAGAGCTGTGGTATGTCACTCCGTGTCCTCATGTCTAACGCACATCATTGGACATGATAATGGCACGGATCCTTGGACTGCCGTTGTCTAGTTATGGACTGGTCTAGCAGTCAGGCAGGACAGAGGATTGGGAGAGTTGCTCTCTTTTATTTTAGACCCTAGACCAAAACGAGCACTTAACCCTTGCGGTATTGGAGTTTCCTTACTCCAAGGGTAAAGATGTTGCGGAGTTCTTCTTTAATATTATTATTCATTATTATTACTAGTAACTGCACCAAATGCCTTTGCAAGCCCAGTTATTACCTTGTAAATGTAGCGGTGACGCCTCTATGGCTGAGATATAGATCTCTGAAGGAGAGCAATTTGTACCAGTAATTGCCAAAATAATGCTGTAACACTAGATTAAAGCTGAAGTCCGGCCAAGAAAAAAAAGTTGTCTAAATATATTCTACAATAGGCGCCAAATACTAGGGATGCGCCGACATTTCAGGCGAAAATGGTACTATGGGCAAAATGCCAATAGTACAATAGTACAAAAAACATGGGCAAAAACACGGTGCTCCAACTTCCTTCCTCCCTGCTGGGTGCAAGCTTCGGTCTGTGTCCCCTCTGATTTGCGCTGTTCTCCCCCACCTGTGTTGGCAGATGCAATGGGGATCAGAGGGTACACAGAGCTGATCTAGAGAAAAGTTGTTGGGAGGGGCGGTGCGGGGGGAGGAGACATGTCTGAATGCCGAGCGGGGCAGTGCAGGAAGGAGAACTGGGCTGATCGCTCAGTGTGTGTAAATAACTGAAGAGATAGCGATTACTATGCCCCCAGTTATGAATGAGCAGAAGTGCTATACATCACTTCCTGTTCATTTATAAACGGGGACATAGTAAATATTTACTATCTGTTCACTTTATGAATGAACAGGAAGCAGCTCAGTACGGAGGCTTCCTGTCCATTCATGACTGGGTTGATCGTAAATATTTACTATCTCCAGATTGTGAATGAACACGAAGCCTTTGTACTGAGAGCATCCTGCTCATTGAGTGCTGGGGCTGCAGAAAAAGGAGAGATTGAGGACCCTGTGTCCTCAATCACTTTTTCTATTTTTAAAAAGGGAAATATAAGAGGCCTGTTTAGAACCCTGATATTTCCCCAAAGCCCCTAAGCCCCTAACAGTAAAGTAAAAAATAAATAAAAATAAAATAATTTTTTTTTTAAAAGACCGGAATTTTTTTTTTTGACATTTCGGTTTCAGTTTAAAAATGTAATTGCGGTGCATCTCTACCAAATATTTTTGCAATCTCAGATGTTTACCTTAAAAAAGTAGCAACGGCATCATCACTGTGCTGTACATACCTTGTGCAAAAACCAGGGCTGTGGGAGGTACCCTGCAGTCCCCACCCACTACAGGCTGCCTGCAGATAACCACAAGAGGGGCGGAGACAAGACCAGTCACCTTGCACAGGTAGAGAGAGCAGCAGTGACCGGTCTTTTATTACAGGAATCTGCAAGTTTCTGCACAGATCTGGAAGAAATACACAAAGCTCAAAAAGAAGAATACACACGACTCTTGTATGAGGATAATATCTGCTGAAGATAGGCGTTAAAGCCAAGAACAAGTGGATTTCAGTATAGCTTTAAACACACTATTCATGTTCATCTGCGGACGTCCCCTTTAATTCCACATTGGATGTTGTCTCCGGGATAAGAGATTAGAAGTCCCCCTGGAGGAGTGCAGTTTACCATCTCCGGCCGCACTATGGAGGGCTCTCTTTTGTTCCCTAGCAGCTGAATTAAAAGAGTCCCCACTGAACCCATTAATAATACACCGGGCGACGCCAGGAAAGTGAAGAGCAGCGAGGCAGCTTCTTGAATGGCGTCCAGGCTATTTGAGTAAAGTGCTTCAGTTACAGTTTCCCAGACAGCCTCCAGCAGCCCATAAAACATGCAGGGAGGGCAGCAGCCGGCGCTACGGAGAGGCAGTAAAGAGTGGCAGGCAGGGTAAGAGAGACAAGAGGGGCGCACACAGGGCGTGGGAACAACACTCTTACTTACGTTGGGGTTGATGAGCTTCTCCTTCAGCTTCTCCACCATATCCCCCATGGCCACCTTCAGGTCAACGGGCTTTCTATTCTATAGGAAGGAGGGTAAAGGTCACTAGAGCACATGTTATTTCGGGAGGACACACACAGCAAAGCTAGCAGTAAAGACAATGGCCCTGGTTTCTAAGGGGCCCCTTTGCACCGATGAATCAGAAGGATATCTCCAGTGCATCCCAAACCGGTGATGACCCTTATGTATGGGGTGCCAAAAGAACTGGTGGACGGCACCACAGCTATCAGATATGAATATGTTGCCAGCACACCTAGATTATCTGCATATAGTCTCTACATTCAGCAAGACACAGGCCAGGTTCACGCGGATGGGAAGCTTTACCACCATCTGAAATTACAATTGATCGCTTTTGGAGGGTCTACAGGCGTTCAGAATGTGATACTGCCGTCCCTTGCGATACCCGTTTTCTTTTTTTCTTCTTTTTTTTTACATTTAAAGCAGGATTTCGTATTGCCATGCCAGACCTCAACTGTGTGCAAAGTGGTCGGCACCAGTGGTGTATCCAGGGTATGGAACATGCCTTGGGCACTACCTGAGGGGAGAGGGAAGGGGGGGCTCCGCTCCGTGGGTCAGATGACCCAGATTACTTTTCTTCTCTCTCCCATGCGCATCTCCCCGCCCGTCTCAGCAACCAGGGATGCTCTGGCTGGCGTTCCAACCAACTCCTCGCAACAGTAAAATCACTGTTTGCCAGGAGCTGGGCAAGACGCCAGCCAGAGCGTCCCTGGTTGTTAACAGCCGGGCAGGGAGATGTGTAAGGGCCATACACTACTCCCGGCCTGGCTCTTAGCAGCCAGAGTGGGTGCAGAGATGTGTATGCGGGTGGGATGCCAGCCAGAGTGCCCCAGATTGCCAGGAGCAAGGCAGGGAGATACTGTATGTATGGGGGCAGAACGCCGGCCAGAGCACCCCAGCTTGCTAAGAGCCAGGCAGGGAGATGTGTATGGGGGCAAGATGCAGGTCAGAGTGTGTCAGGTTGCTAAGAGCTTTTTACAGCAGGTCATGTTTGGCGGGCGCCATGTGTACAAAACCGAGCGTCCATCATGTAATGCCACCTGTGTGAATGAGGCCGTAGAGAAAGGGCAACGTTTCATCATCAGGCAAAGCAGCATCACGCCCGACGCAGGGGTGGTTCTAAAACATGGCAACTGTGCTGGCAAACATATTCCTAACCCTTTGAATCTCTGAGTGCGCTAATGTGCTTTTTTTCTGCCCACATTGGACATAGAGAGGTCATTCCCTTTAAACATGCACTTAATAAACCTCAACGCAAGAAACAAAATGCACCTGAACGCAGCGCATTACAATGCACAGAGCATTCATATGAGCATTGTGTTGCGCTAAAGGGCAGGTTTGCTTCTTTATACACACACACAAACACACATGTTCTACATGTATGTATGTATGTATGTATGTATGTATATATGTATGTATTTGAAGCTGAACTCCAGACAGGTATAAAAAAAAAAAACCACACAAATAAATGAAGCTCTGAAATCATATTATTTATTCAATAAAACATCACTAATTTTTTTTTTTTTTTTAATGTATGTACTGCAAGTGCCTAAATTTGACTTGCAAGCAGTGCCTTGCAGTCCTTGTACAGCAGGGCTCAGACTGGGGAGATGCAGTGCAAAGAGCCAGTCAGTTGTACTACAGTGCAAGGGACACACTGATAGGAGGAAAGAGCAGGGTGATCAATAGATGACTTGATCAGGTTGATGCTTCTCCTTTCACTGTCCAGTCACAGGCTGGGGGAGGGGCAAGACCTGTAAAGCTAGCTCTACTCTGGAGATTAAGTCCCTTTGCTACCGAGAGATTTAACTGCTTGACAGCAATCTCATCAGCATCCCACTGTCATCGCGCATGCGTGGCCATCCTGGTGTAACTGCCGGCGGTCATCTTGGTGATGGACGCCGGCAGAGAGAGGAGGGGACGTTCACCTGGCGGGATAAGGTATGCCGCCGGGTCCCCTCCTCTCTCCTGTATCTGTTGGACTCTTGGCCCATGACCAAGTGACCGAATTTTCAGAGGGGGTGACGCCAAAATGACTGGTGTCACCCCTCCAATGGTGTCACCTGGGTGCAGGCCACACCCCCCTTGTGACGCCACTGCTACAGTTAAGGAGACTGACAACAAGCAGGTAAAGAGATGTAATTTCCTGTGTGGTTCTTACCTAACCTTAAAAGTGTTACTGAGCTGCAAAAGAGAATAATCAGGTCTCCTACCATGACAGACAGGGCTGTGCTGTGTGGCAGAGCTGTGTAAATCTCAGGACTGGATGAACAGAAAAACAGGTGGAATAGCAGGTAAAACATCTCCTATATGTGTATTTCATCTGTGTACCTGGATGTCTGCCCGGAGTTCAGCTTTCAAATCACATTATTACAGGTTCTCAGACACTTATAACACAGACACTAATACAGTATTGGTTGCTTAAAGCGACATCTTTGTTTGCACATTGCATTGTCTATGTATCTCTCTCTCTCTCTCTCTCTCTTTTACAGACAAGGACTGACTCTTAGCACCATTGCTTGAATGCATTATAAAAGTATATCTAAAGCCAAACCTTTTTGGATAGGCCAGGGACCACCCATCCCAGGAACACAACAGGAAGTGAGAGAAAAGAGAGGATTTCCCCGCCTTTCCTGTTTCAGTGACAACTGTGAAAGCTTTCCTATCACTTTCTGCCCTGTGACAATGGTTACTGGGACAGATAGACGTACCTCACAACTACGAGATGGAAAAGAGGGAGACACGGAGTATGTAGGCAAAGAGCACACCCCTGCCACGTGCCCAGTGAATTAATTACTTACATTTTTTATGGATACAATAAAAAACATGATTAAAATGAGTGGTCCCCAACCTGAGGCCAGTGTGAACAATTCCTCCCACTGACACCAAAGATGGGGCACTATACCCCTCTCTGACACCTATGATGGAAAACAGCTCCTCTCACTGACATCAATAATGGGCTACAATTCCTCTCATTGGCATTAATGATGGGGAACAATTCCTCCTACTGACACCAATGATGGGGTACTATACCCCTCTCTGACACCCATGATGCAAAAAACAGCTCCTCTCACTGACATCCATAATGGGGAACATTCCTCTCATTGACATTAATGATGGGGAACAATTCCTCTGACTGGCACCAATGATGGGGAACGATTTCTCCCACTGGCACGGAACGATTTCTCTTACCGACACCAATAGTGGGGTACTATTCAGCTCACTGACACCAATGATGGGGAACATTTCCTCCCTCTGACAGCAACGATGGGGTACTATTCCTCCCACTGACACCAACGATGGGGTACTATTCCTCCCACTGACACCAAAGATGGGGTACTATTCCTCCCACTGACACCAACGATGGGGCACTATTCCTCCCACTGACACCAACGATGGGGCACTATTCCTCCCACTGACACCAACGATGGGGCACTATTCCTCCCACTGACACCAACGATGGGGCACTATGCCTCCCATTGCCCCCAACGATGGGGCACTATTCCTCCCACTGACACCAACGATGGGGCACTATGCCTCCCATTGCCCCCAACGATGGGGCACTATCCCTCTCATTGACACCAACGATGGGGCACTATCCCTCCCATTGACACCAACGATGGGGCACTATCCCTCTCATTGACACCACTGACGGGGCACTATCCCTCCTACTGACCCCAGTGCCCAGCGCATTGTTTACTCCCATGGATCACAGATGCCGGGGTATTTTTTATTCCCACTCTCCCCAGTGCGTCCCCCCTAAGCTCTAAGGGGCACTAACGTTTCTTAAAGAGGGCGAATCTCCCCAACAGTGACACAGACAGCAATAAAAAACTAAGCTTCCACAGCTAATAGAAAATATTTTGGCTTCAGATATACTGTACTTGAATAATATTATTAGCTTCAGCAGCTCTATGTTCCTCGCTGGCTATTATCCACCACGCATCATTAACAGAGCGAAGCCGGCGCGTGTGCTTGTTTTCAGAAGTCTCTGTAAAACCCATAAAACATCATAAACATTGTTATTAGCATTTGTGCATGGAACAAAAAGTGCAGTAACCCATGGCAACCGAATCTAAGCCTCATGCGCACTACTGTCACAAATGGAGCGTCCAGGTCCACAAAACGCACGTTCGTGAACAGATCTGAACGCAAACAATGATTTTCTATGTCCCTCTATGTTAAAGTGTACCTGTCATGAGATAATTATGTAGTCTGCTATTGCTAACGTCTCCAACTGAGAACAAAAGTTGCCTGGCTGTCCGTTAATGGCCTCAGAGCTTTTTTATGGAACGCCACTACTTTTCTGATGTTTTTGTTCTGCGCCTGTGGCTCAAATGTGTTGAAGCCTAAGAGCCAGAAAACTAGCATTCTCAGAAGGAATGGCATCCCCCTACTTCTGGTGCACTTCGGTTGCTATCGTTGACTGCACTTGGCACGCCATCATCACTCATGATGATGTTCTCGCTCAGCCATGTACCTTCATCTCCTGGTAGGCCTCGTTGAGCGTGATCAGCTGGTGTTGGCGGTGGTCCCCAGCCACAGCGCACAAGACGCAGATGATTTTGGAGTCCTCTTTGCAGTACAGGCTCAGCTCCTGCTTGTGCAAGGGGCAGTTCTTCCTGTCCGAAACCTGCTTCTGCTTGTCGCCTGTCTCCGGCTCGCCGACCGGGGTCGTTTCCTCCTCGGCGAGGATCTCTGAGATGTCCATCAGTTTGTGGCTGGCAAATTGCGTCCTGTGTTCCTCAGCGTGGGCTTCACAGTATGAAAATGCGCACTGTTCGCAGATGACCGCGGCCTCCTTGGCCTCATCGGGTTCACAGGCGTCACATGTGCCATCATAAGGTAGCTGGGATGCATCTCCTGAACTAGCCATGGAAAACGTTCCTTGTTGCCCGGAAACAGATGCAAATCGGACGCGGTTGGCTGCAGGCTGCGTTGAAGTTTATCAGAATGGCAATACTTTTCCTTTTAGGTATTTGTTTTCTTTCAAGGGGTTCCTCCGGCCTACTTTTGCCACTGCAGCTTTAGTTTGCAGCTTCCTCTTTGCAAATCCTCTTCCTGTAATATGAGATGTGTGAAGGATCAGGAAATGCACGCCAGCACGCCCTTTGTACAACACCCTTTGTACTAGCCTCACCTTACTTGCTCTGCTACTGCTCTCTGGGCTGCACAGCTGATCCCTCTCCTTGCCTGTGTCTGAACAATGAGGATTTAGCAGGCTCCGGCCTCCTCATCACTGGCTCGTTCAGCCCTTCCTGGATCTTCTTTCACTTTCGCACGCTGCAGTGTTTTGCTTCCTGAGTCAAGAGAACAGGAAACGCCAGCCTTCGGAGAAGAGCTAAAGCTCGGCTGCTGCGCAGATTCTGGCTGGCACTCAGGGGCATGACTTTGAATTGTGGAGCCCCATAGCAAAAATTCAACGGGGCCCGCCTGCTAACTCTTTCTGTTGCAGCTTGCGGTGTCAACTGTGACAATACTGTCATTGATCTTAACATAAAGTATATCTAATTAAAGGACAGGCAGCAGGAGAGCTGTCAGCATAGTCAGTACATTATTAGGGAGCATTGCTTTGAATATGAGTTATAAAAGCAATAATAATAATAACTAGGGATGCGCTGATACCGGGTTTTTGGTATCGAGTACGAGTACCAATATCTTTTTTCCGGATACTGAATACCGATACCGGCATCCCAGGATACTATGGGCCCGGCTTATCAGGAAGCCGGGCGGGTCATGACTGATTGCCTGGGAAGCCGGTGTTCTATCGAAAGAACAACGGCTTCATGTTCTCTTGCGACACTGCAAAGCAGCCATGTCATGACCCGCCGCTCGGCTTCCTGATTGGTCAGTAAGCCAGACTGCCTAGCAAAAAGTGTAGCCAGCTTCCTAGCCAGTCAGGAAGCCGAGAGGTGGTTCATGATGTGCTGCCCGGCTTTCTGGTTGTTCAGGAAGCCAGGCTGCCTAGCAACAAGTGAAGCCGGCTTGCAGGTCAATCAGGAAACGGTGAGGCGGGTCATGACCCGCCGCCCGGCCTCCTGATTGGCTAGAAAGTTGGCTCCATGCTCCCTCGCGGCACTGCTGGTCAGACAGCATAACAAAAAATTAGGGATGCACCGATACCTGTTTTTCTGTATCGGTTACGAGTACCGATATTTATTAGGGATGCACCGATACCGATATTAGTATCGGTGCCAATACAGAGTATTTAGGCGAGTACTTGTACTCACCCAAATGCTCCCATACTTACCCCTGATACCTGAACTTGCGGTCAGAGGGAGATTATGGAGCCGGCTTACCAGCCAATCAGTAAGCTTCCTGATTGGCCGGGAAGATGGCTTCATGCTCTTTGCCCACCTCAATGCTGATTGGCTGGGAGGCCGACTTCCCGGCCAATCAGCATCAAGCCGGCCAAACAGCTAGCATGGAGCTGGCTTCCCAGGCAATCAGGAAGCTGGACAGTGTGTCATTACCCACCGCCCAGCTTCTTGCTGTTTGGCCAGCTCCATGCTGATTGGCTGGGAAGCCGGTTCCATGTTCCCTCACAGCACTGCCGGTCAGAGGAAATCTCCGGAAATCTGGTATCAGGGGTACGTATCGAAGCATTTGGGCGAGCACTCGATATCAGTGCATCCCCAACATAAAAAACTTAAAAAATAAATCTTACATTTTAGATGTTTTGTTGCAGCAGACAACATGGCTGAATCCAAGTTCTTCTGAGCATGTTCACAGTGATCTGTCCCAATCCTCGCAGCTTCTTCTTCCCTGGGCTCCGGTTGTTTAAGGATCAGTGACGTCATCATGTTCATTGACTTGCATTGGACATGAGGACGCAGAGGGACATACCACAGCCGGAACAGAGGGGAAGAGAAGTAAGCAGTCACTGCAGGGGGACCAAGGATCAGGTGAGTGTATCGTCTATATTTTAGACCCTAGACCAAAAGGACCACTTAACCCTTCCAGAGCGGTGGTCGCCCCACTGCAAGGGTTAATTTTTTTAAGATACCCTTTTTCTCCTGAAGTTACAGATGCAATATCTGGGAGACGCGCCAAGAAATGGTCTCATCCCTCCGCTGTGAACGGGCGAGGGGTGAATCGCTAACAGAATCACCCTTGCCCATTCACAGAGTGCCTTACATTCTGGGGAAATAATACAAAGCGTTAGTTGAATGGGTGTGGTGCCGGCAAATGGGTGATTGCTTTATGGTCGCAGCCACACGCTGACCCTGCAATCCCAGGAGATTACAACTGTGGAGTATACAGCATCATGGAAAAGAGTTTCATTTATAGTAACCAGCGTGTAACTTGTAGTCCGCAACCCTGAAGATTATTTTGGTTGGGCCAGGTGTTCGGCGCGACCTCCGATGGACCAGGCCGTCACCTACGGACTTCAGGGGCCCTTTGCAACTAAGTTGCAACCAAGTGTATGTGTCTCCTGACATGGCCCACAGGCTCAAAAGACTGAAGCCAGAACTGGTTTTCTAAGGGCCCAACGCTGCAAAAGTTTTAGCTGTAGGCCTGGCATGGGAACTAACCTAACAACCCGCCGCCAGGGGGTTGCTCCAAATAGCCAGCAAGACATCGGGGATTCTTCATCAGAGGTATGTCTCTGGTTTGGTAGCCCCCAAAACATTTTGTCCTAGATTGTTCCCTTCTCCGGGCCTTCTCCAAACTCTTCACACTTTAGTGAATAGCCCTGTTAATGATTGCCAGGGCTGTAGTAAGCCTGGCTGGATTCTAGTTGGCATTTATGGTTAATTCCAGGTGTCTGGCATTAACTGTACCCCCCTGGGCGGAGTGTGACTCTGCTATATTGTGGAACAGCCAATGAGAGGCACTGTGAGTGTATGCACAGTACAGCAGCCAATCACTGGGTTTCTCTCAACCAGTGGTGCATGCTGGGATAGGGTACATAAACTGGAGGGATTTGGCATGTGCTCAGACTAGCCGGGACCAGCTGGGTGCTGTCCAGCCTACCCACAGGCTAAGCCTGAGGCCTGGGGGTGGGCATAGGCTGGTGTGTGTGGGAAGTGTTTCCCTGGGGCCTCCATTATGGAGGAGCCGTGTGTTGCTGCCAGAGGAAGAGGACCAGAAAAATGGATGGCTTGTCAAGGATTTTAGGGGCATGACTGGTGTCTCTCCTCCTGAGGATTTATGCTCATCCCTACTCATTTGCTACTTCAATTACTATCCTCTGTATCACAAGTGGATCTACAATGAGATGCCTAAGAGGTCTGGTGAGTCTGGAGCCTATGTCTGTACTACCCCTGGATGTCTAGGATCCCTATACCCTCTCTCCCCAGTGTGAAGATGTTTAATAAACGTTATTCAGCATTGCATTACTGGAGTGGACAGCAGCTTTGTGGGCACTAGCAGAGGGCGGTTAATGCTAATAGGGCGGCTGAAGATCATTCCCCTAGACAGACTAGTGATGATGACCCAGTTATACCAGCGGCTCCTTCGGGGATGAGCGCTACATTTCTAAGGTGTCGTTTTTTGTGCATTGCTCCCTTAATAATGGAGAAGATTGATGTTAAAATTTGATGTTTGGAATTGTATGTTTTGAAACTATTTAAAAGGAATAAATATTATTATAACAGGGAAGGTTGAATTTACTCTTTGCATTGTGCGTCTTAGCAGCCCTCGCCACCACTGAACAGACCACGACAGAGATAAACTATATAGAGGGCTAATGGGTTGTGCTGAAAACAAAACATTAGCCGAAAAGCCCAACAATCCGCTCGTGTCCCGCTCGCAGCGGCGGTGTCCGGTTGTCATGGCAACTCTTTCGCGCAGCCAATGTAAAGAAGTGACAGCTGGGACA
>NW_017306553.1:1104540-1139751 GCF_000935625.1 Nanorana parkeri
GGCCTCCCTCCCCAAGAGTGCCGCCGTCAGGTATCAGCATCCTGACGCGCGTGCGCGATGACGTCATCGCGCACGCGCGTGGTGATGTCACACGCATGTCACACTCGGTTACCGTTCCGGGTGTCACCCAGCCTCGGGACGCCCCTGTATGGAGTGCAGGTGATTTTGTATTATCCATGTTGTTACCTTGTCACACAGGCATATTCACTGCCTGTCCAAATAAAAATTCACCACCTGGATTTAGCTGAGCAAATAGGTCAGAACCCTCCATTGGATAAAAGATCTAGGTTCAGGAACATTATGTGCCCAAACAAATGAGGTCAGCTGCCTACCGGAATACTGTATACTGAATGACCAGGTTTTTCCATCAATGGATTTTTTCTTCCCTGAGGGCACATTGGGCATATTCCAAGATGACAATGCCAGGATTCATCGGACTCAGATTTTGAAAGCGTGGTCCAGAGAGCATGAGACATCATTGTCACACATGGATTGGCCACCAGAGTCCAATCCTTTACCCCATTAAGAATCTTTGGGGTGTGCTGGAGAAGACTACGCAGAGGTCCGAATCTCCCATCATCACTACAAGATCTTGGTGAAAAATGAATGCAAATCCGGATGGGAATAAATGTTGTGACATTCTATAAGCTTATCGCAACGATGCCACGGCGAATGTGTGCCGTAATCAAAGCTAAAAGTGTTCAACCAAATATTACTGTGCGCTTTTTTTTTGGACAGGCACTATATATTAACAAGTTGCATTTAATGATTACACCAACGCCTCATTCCAAAACATTTACTTTGCCAAAAATACATACTGCAGCCCTGCTCATAGCGTGCGATGCACTGGAGTTAGCAATTTTATGCGGCTACCCAGAATCCTCTACCACCGCACCAGCAGAGTACTCTGGGAAAAAAAATGTTATCGTCTGCATTTTTGAAATGGCTCATAAGCAGGCTTTCATTCCTTGTAGCAATGTGTGAAGGGTGCTTAATCGGCCTTCATCTCTTCTCTATAACAGACTTAAGTGCTTCCATTTATCAGTCCTCCTGTGTGAAAAGATGTTGACAAGCAGAAATCTTTTAATGCTAAAAGTTTTGTTTAAATTGCAAGCGTAATGATTAATTAAGTAATGCTGACTTCTCTGCTTGCTTCATAAAACTATACAGTGAAAGGGGGGGGGGGGGGGCGAGATCTACTGTACGGTTGTCGTTTTAAGCAAGCTATTTATGATCTGGGTTCCTTTGTAGTGTAATATATCGGGTACCTTACGCTGGCTAAACCCTGTAGTTTTTTCTCATTGAGCCATGTGGGCTGAACTAGAAACTTCACTTGAATACCCCATCCACGCTCTTTATTTATTTATTTTTCAATCTTTCATTAAAATTTCCAGTAATGAGAAGGACATACAAGAAATGCAATATAAAGATACAACACAGTATGGTACGATTGTAAGCAAGGAATTAAGAGCAGATACCTTCACATGACGGGAAAAAAGGTTACATGTTGTACATCGTCTCAAACATCACTTGTAGTCAAAGACCCACTGATACGTACCCGAGAATCGAGATGATGGACCTGCCTACAATGACCTGGGGTGTGCCGTGGTCACTATGGTCAGTATGCAAAATAAGGGGGCATACTCAGAGTAAAAGGTAACTGATGAAGGGGGTGAGGCGGGTGGGATGACGCCCACGAGACGACAAGTGAGTGTGGAAGACGGAGCAGCTTAA
Source organism: Nanorana parkeri (assembly GCF_000935625.1). Classification (NCBI taxonomy): domain Eukaryota; kingdom Metazoa; phylum Chordata; class Amphibia; order Anura; family Dicroglossidae; genus Nanorana; species Nanorana parkeri. The sequence continues at coordinate 1,106,275 of NW_017306553.1, forward strand.
ATGTGTGGGGCTCCTCCCACAAATACGGCTAATTAATTAGCCTACCACTTGTAGTCAAAGCTCCACTGATACGTACCTGAGAATCGAGATGATGGACCTGCCTACAATGACCTGGGGTGTGCAGTGGTCGCTATGGTCAGTATGTAAAATAAGCCCTCGTTCACACCTGAACGTTTTGTAGCGCGTTCTGCGCTCGGCGAACACTCTACAAAACGATCAAAAATATAAATCCCATTGTATTCAATGGTCTCGTTCCCACCTTGGCGTATTTCCGCCCGTCCCTAACGCGCTACAAAATGGCCCACGCCTGAAAAGGTACATATACTACTTTGGGCCGTTTTGTTGCGCGTTTCCATTGGGATACAGCCAAGTAGCCTTCGGAAACGCGCGTTCGTTGCGCAACTTTTTTACCGCAAATCGCGACAGACGCGCATATGCAATACGCCTAGATGTGAACGAGACCTTAGGGGGCAAAAACAAACTATAGGTTGAAACACTGGATTTATTGACAAACATTACAAGAGGAGTTTACCAAAAGCCTGAGCCATCTCCACCTGAGGGTCAGGTACATATCTGGTGAAGCACCCCGAAATCCAAATGAATGCCCCGAATATTGATCGGGGTTGAGACCCATGTTGCAAATTAGGATCCGAATATGTCTCAAAAATTGGGAGGTGCTAAGAGGACCGCCTGCAAAAGGTAACAAGGGACTATCAGGAGAGAGATGATCAAGGGCTGCAACCAACTGGTCCAACACCCTGACCGGACACCAATCATTTTGAGTCATGTAATAATTAAAGTGACATTAAACTCTAAGATTTTTTAACATAAAACAATACTGTAATGTGTGCCTTACTGTAATCCATGGTTGTTTCCCTTCTCTTTGCTGCTCTTCATTTTAAATCCGTATCTGTTCTCATGCTCTGCAGAACTTCTGTTTTGCAGCAGACTGCCTTGTCTCAGGAATGGATACACAGTGTCTGTGTATACATTTGTATAGGCTTGAAACCTGAGCCAGCACTACAGGAAGAGGCCCTGAGCTGAAAAGGGAAGTTCTTCATAAGCATGAGAAGACATGAGGATTTAAAAGGAAGAGCAGCAAAGAGAAGGGAAACAACCATGGATTACAGTAAGGCACACATTACAGTATTGGTTTATGTTAAAAAATCTGAGGGTTTAATGTCACTTTAACCTCAAAACTCATACCAGGTAGCAGAGTCTTGGAATGCTCTAGGCATAGGCTACAATGGGTGGGGTGCCGAGTCAGATGTTTCTTAGCCAAAATGGGGCTTTGAGACCTGGCCACTGTGAACTCCCCGGGTCTCAAGAAGCCGTAAAACACCATATAGGTGGCTGCTCTCAAACCTAACGAGTGCCAAAGGGGGACTCAGATAACATCCTATCGAAATCATGGAACATGTCCATATCAGGCACTATACTGGCTTAGCCCTATGTGCAAGCCGTTCATAGCTACCCAACATATCCCCTGTGAGGTCAACATCCATGCTCTTTAGAATCGCCTTTGCTGGAGGAATCTCCTCTGTAGGTTGCAGTTGTTGGTTGACAGATTTCCACCCGCTTTGACAAAAGTCCATTGAAAAATTGGCATTTGCCATGCCTGTTGGTGCAGGCCGGGTAACCCCCTGATGACTTGTAATAAAAGGGGGCTATAACATATACAGACCGCACTCTATGAGCTCCATCTGTAAACCTTTCATATTGTCAGCTCAGAAGGTGTGCTGGATTTTTGCACAGTCAAGGCAGTAGAATGGAGATAACTGATTTGTAGGCGGATAATTGCAGGATCATGACAGTGAACAGTAAGTTCCTACTTAAATATTGCACGCATACAAAGAGGAATTCTCGGACCCTGAGATCTCACAGTGTGACTTTTCTTACAATTCACTGATTTCTGTTTCTCACACAGAGACTAAACAAATGGGAAGGAAGCTGAGACTCTAAATATAAACTGCATTTCTTACTTCTGCCAACACACAAACAAACAGCATCGCAAAGCTGAAATTTGCTTCAGTTCTAGAACCAAGCGAGATAATGAAGGGGGGGACTCATCAAAACCCCTCAACTTGTCACACCCCAAATGTTCTGTAAAAAGGGATAAAGACGTTCCTTGTGTTCTTAGAGCTGGTGGCTAATTAAAATGCCCGCGCTGTTAAATGCCAAGATTTAACCATTTTTTCCTCTTCTCTGCGCTTCCGTAATGAGAACAAGGCCCCATTCACATTCGATTCAATGTTGCCAATAATGGTTGATTCACAAAGACTGTGTCTGTGTTGGAAAATTTGTTTTCGAAAATGTTGGTGCTTTGCAGGCCATGCTAATTTCTGTTTCTTTAATTCAGGTTTTGTTTAAGTAGATCTAAACACTGAATGGTTGAAATTTTTTGGAAATGTTTAAAAACCGTTTTCTGAAAACACGAATCGCACAGCTCTCCCCTATCAAGCGTCCCCGCAAGCCACACTCAGTGCACGGATGACTCTCCTCTGGAGTAATAGGCTCAAAAGCTGTGGAACCAGTACACGATAATCTTCCAAAGAAATTCAAACTTTATTCTACATGCATCTGTACAAAGCACAACCGTTGACGCGTTCCGGCCTTTCTCGGCTTTAGTCATAGCTAACCGTTTTCACCTGTAGACTCATTCCTGTCTACATGCACACCAGCGATGATTGCATGGCATTTCAGGGCGGGTTTCCTGATGGTGACAACAGTGCCTGGTTAATGTGTGCTGAAACGGCCACGTATAGTTGCCGTCAGAAGCCCGTATGACAACAGGAGCTTGCTGCAAAAAAGACTGGTCACTGTCACTTTCTCACCTTGTGCAAGTGACCGATCTTGTATCCGCCCCTTCCTGTAGTTTTCTGCAGGCAGTCTGTAGTGGGTGTGGCCTGCTGGGTCCATCCCACAGCTCTGCTTTCTGGAGCGCTGTCTACTTTAAAACACACACAAGGACCGGGAAGAAAAAAAGTAGCCCCCCTCCAGAAGGAAGGACAGTGTTGGCACCAATTCAGAGATGATTGGAGGTTCTACAGCCGATACACAAATAAGATACATTTCTGTTAATAGTTCAGGTACCTGAATGTATATTTAAGATTTAACTCCTGAGTTTAGTGTCACTTTAAGTGTAATTAGGTGCATGCTACCTCTTGGATTGCTGCACATGCTTTACAATTAGGGAAGTATAGGTTTGTATAATAGACTATAGACCAGTGGTTCTCAACCTGTGTAACCTCAGGACCCACATTTGTCCTTGGTCATTAAGTCGTGACCCAAGTCGCACGGCAATGAAATGCATGGCATTGGAGTACTAGGCGTTCAGGTGCAGGTGATCGGACTGTGGGCGGAAGGTGCGTTTGGGGTGTCATTGAAATGAATGGCAATGCAACACACCGATTGCGTGGTATAGTACGTTAATCGCATGGGACTGTGCGATCAATGCACTGTACTAGTGTGAACAAACCATCAAAAACACTGACAGACACACACAACCACAGACACAATCTCACACACACATACACACTCCAAGAAAAATTATATATATTTTTTATTTTTTTAAGATCCACCCAGCTTCCCTCCCTAGGAGTGTCCCGCCTAGAAAAGTTTAATTCATGTGGCGACCCACTGAGCATGGGGTCGTGACCCACTTTTGGGACATGACCCACCAGTTGAGAACCAAGGCTATAGACTAATAGACTATATACTCTATTGGGCTCTACTGTGCATGCACAGACACCAGAACGAAGAGGCCGTCAGCTTTCGCTATACTTCTGGCACTCCAAGAAAAGGTTTGCGGCTCTCTTTCATACAAGCCACACTGAATGGGTTCACAAAATACAAGGCGTTCTATGATTGGACACAAGGAGAGGAGGAACAGAAAAACAACAGTGTGGCTTGTGTATTTCAGACACCAGAAAGAAGAGGCCGTTGCCTTTCGTTATACTTCTGGTGCTTTGACAGAAGACTTGTGGGCCTCCTGCACAAAAGCCACACTGTCGTTTGTCCTCCCCTCCTCTACTGTTGTCCAGTCATAGAAAGCTTTGTAGTCTGTGAACCCATTCCCAAAAATGAAAGGGTTCTTTTAATTGACAGAGAAGAGGAGCAGCGGACAAACAGTGCGGCTTGTATGAAAGAGCTCCGCAAGCTTCTTTTCAGAGCACCAGAAGTATAGCAAGAGCCATCAGCCTCATCTTTTTGGTGTCTGTGCATGTACAATAGAACCCAATAGACTTCAATGGGGTTGTCTCCTCTTCGGTTGGGAATGAACATTGAGGTTGCCATCACTTTCTGTTACTTGTTATCTATAAAAACTTGACAGGCATTCTAACCCCTTACTAATCTATCCAAAATGCGTAAAAAGTTCTTATATAGATATACTTTAAATAGAAGGGGCTTTTACTGCGAAGTATTTGGCAATGGTAGCAGGAATGTGGAAAGTAGGGCTTGCCATAGACCCGGTTTTACTCATTCTAAACATCACTTTGCTTTGGTTCTTCGAGGAGGTGATAATGAGCACTGGAAAAGTCGTCTGGAGTTCATCTTTAATTGAGCTTGACAGTGCCCAAGAATCGCCCTGTGATGGTCCGGGCCCTAAGCGGTTAGTAAAGTGTTACTGGTTGTTCCCGTGGTTTTATGCGTGCTCTAGCTGAGTATTTTTAGGTACTGTTTTTCAGTTCTTGATCACACTTCTATTTGTTTATAAGGAGCATATAAATGGTGCTAATTGGGATAGTGAAATAATCATGTCATCAGTTTTCCCGGCTGGATTGCAGTGACTCATGTTCAGGACATCGCTGCTATCAGGTGCTCCACTGGAACACTCCAGTATAGAATCTCATCTCTTACCAGTAAATGTTCAACTCATACAGTTATTAGGGACATTTCCTGACCAATATGTAAGGTGTGAAATCATTTAGGCATATGCAAATACATTGCCTCCCCTGGTGGGCTCGAAGTAGGCAGAACATTGTAAAGCCATGCGGAATGGATCTCCGAGCCACTGTAGTTGCTCGTGCCACAAATCCATAATGCAGGAGGAGGAACCGGATGGTGATACGATGGGCAGAAGGGGGAGGTGACTTTATAGAAGGAAGAGAGCTTAGGGTGGGTGTTGTTCCCACGTGGTCCAGTTAGAAGGCATGGGGCGGGGTAGTGACACAACATCTGCAGAACTCCAGCCTCTTAAAAGGGACGTCCACCAGACAGCATACAGACTCCATGCAAAAGAGAAAAAGAGAGAGATGATTCCTTTTCTGTTGCTCCTATTAATCTAGGACAGGCCGGTTAGGATACTAGACCTATGCAGTATATCGCTCACCGATGTTTCTCAGAGCTCGGAAGAGAAAGAGTTACTTCTCCGGTGGAGAAAGTCTATAAACAGATATTCCCACGCTGCAGATTTGGGCAGGCGGGAAGTGATGAAGTGGGAGAGGGGCAGCAGACTTAGTGGCAGAGCTGCGGGATCTGTTCTGTGCAGGAGTTCAGAACAGAGGAACACTGAAGAACCTCAAAACCGAGGAGAGGAAAAATATTATAATTGCCCCCCAAATAGATTCCCCTGGTCCTAAGTATAGCCCAGACTGGGCAGGTTTCTGGTGATGGAATATTCACCACGTACCCCCTTTTCACAGCAGTCACATTCAACCTTTCACTTTCTATCCTACACTAAAAAAATAAATGTCTTATGATTTGTTCAATCATGTAGTTGCTTTCCTTATCAGTGGTTACATACATGGCTATAGTCAGGGGTGTATCTGCCGTGAGGCAATTAAGGCGTTTGCCTTGGGCGGCACTTTCCAGGGGGGGGGGCGGAAAAAATGTCTCCCCCCAGAACAGTCAGGCAAGCCAGGCTGCACAATATTCGGCAGCCTCGGCTGCCTAATCGAGGAGAGGAGGAGCAGCAGCAGGAAGGGGGCAGGTCCGGATCCCCGCAGCTCCGGTCGGGCGATGGAGGAAGCCGGTCCTGAAGTGCCAGTCGGACGCGGAGAAGACCGGAACCCGGAAGTGCCAGTCGGGCAGCGGAGAAGGCCGGGTGCCCACAGCGGAGGAGGCCAGATCCAGCAGCGGGTGGCAGATGCAGGTAAGAGGATCACACTGCTGATAAAGGACCCTGCACATCCCACCATAGACCCCGCACAGCCCACCATAGACCCTGCAGAGCCCACCACAGATCCTGCACAGCCCACTTGAGACCCTGCACAGTCCACCTGAGACCCCAGCTTTCCTGCTATGCTAGCAGCGGAACATATCAAAAGCTGGATAAGCATGTGCGCTGTATCCAGCGAAAACCAGATCCATAAAGACTTGGTTTGATGAGTTTGGTGTGGAGGAAATTGGGTGGCCTGCATAGATCCCTGATCTTAACTCTACTGAACACCTTTGGGATGAATTTGACCGCCGATTAAGAGCACAACATCAGTACCTAACCTCACAAATGTACTTTTGGCTGAATTGGCACAAATTCCAACAGACACACTCCAAAACCTTGTGGAAAGCCAACCCAGAAGGGTGAAGGTGGTGAGAGCCACAGAGGAGGGCCAGACTCACATTATTGCCCATGTTTTTGAAATGGGATGGTCAGGTGTCCACAAACCTTTTTCAATATACTGTATGCTTGTATATTACTGGTGTGGTAGAGTCATGAGACTCTGTAAGCTCCTCTGGTGCAGGGACTGGAAGAAAAGGTTTGGTGTACCCTGTACATCACCATAATATATGTTGGGTGCTATATAACTACAGGAAATAATTGAGTTCATAAATGATACCCTGACCATGGAATTGTAATATTGTATTATCTTCTGATAAAGGGGACACCTCATTGTCTGCTGACCATGGAAGCAGCATGAATTTTAGGACCCCTGAACGCCGTGGATTGTCTTCCAGCTTAACCTTAAGAAATCAGCGTTTTATTCAAAGGAAAATGAAAATATTGATTTGTGCCAATAGTTAAATGGGATAAGGCAGAAAAAGCAATTTGTGAAAAATTACACTTATTGATTGAATATGACCTATATTTTACTGAGAGTGACGGTGAAATGGAAAATCTTTCTACTCATTGCAATGGCTTCATCTTTCACTCTTATATGGTAAGTGGCATTCCCATACGTCTTCTGGTCCCTATGGAAGAGATACAGCAAACCATTAAAGGTACAGTCCGGTGAATCTTTGTACAATCTGGTTTATATTACCCAAAATTATGCAATATAAGCATCTACCCAAAATATGCAATTGATTTAATTTCTGTCAGGCTGGCCCTTGCACTAAATAGTTGTTGGTAGATTTAAAGCAGATTTTAATGTGTGTGGTGGGCTACAATCATATTGTAATGTATATGGTCAGTTGGTCAGCTTAGGGATGGCAATAGATGGGAAGAAGTCTCCCTATGAAAGATACAAGTCCTTCCATGAGCAAGTCATTAGAGAGACAAGACTCATCACAATACCTAATGGTAAGAGTGACACACAGGGTACTTCTGCCCTTCATTCCCTCATTGGACCAGCTTGCAGAAAGCTGAAAAATATCACAGTGTGAAAGTGAGCACCTTGCCCTGCCAGAGACACTTGTTATCACCCCTATGAGGTCAGTTGTCAACGCTATTGATGTTTAAAATTTGGAACCTCGCTCTTGGTATTATCAGATAGTTGTCCTCCCCATGTCCTGAAGAATGTTCCACCAGACTTGGGTTGGGAAGGTTGCCGTGGAAGATATCATGTGAAGTGTCCCCCATGTTTCCTTTTGCAGGAATGCGCACTCCCAATTTTTCAAGTTACATTGGCAACTATGTTGTCCAGACTTTAGAAACAGTCACTGGTCTTTATGTCGAAATGCAGTGGTCCCTGGTTACAGCCCTGCCCGCCCTTTGAGCCCAGAACAGCCCTCCCACACACAATAGCATGCAAGAAAAAGTGTTGTATGGCACAGAATCATGTTATAAGAGGCTTCAGAAGTATCCAGAAGCACTGTGAGAATACTTCTGCATCTGGGCACAATAGATTATATACAATTCAGACTTAGTTTACTTGAACCATTTATATGACTTTAGCACAGCTGCATTGTTTCCCAGATAAAAATAGAAGTTCATTGAATCATTGTACTTTGTATGGTGTTCCTTTGCATAGAGCACTATGTAGTTAAGAAAAATACTATACAAAACAACCCAGGGCCGGATTAAGGGCAATTGATTCCCTAAGCCCAGCCCAACAATAGTGCCCGCCCCAAGATCCTTTGCGACCACCTGAAAATTTTCAGATGTTCGGACGGGAGCACGCAGCGGAGACACAGGCATTTTTTAACCCTTTCAAAAAGTTTTTAGTTTTTTCTCATTGTTTTGCATATATCTAGTGCTTGCTAGCAGTAGATAAATGCAAAAACCTCCGAGGGTTTAATAACCCTTTAAAGGAGAACTATGAGGTGAGTAATTTTCACTCAACGTCATAGTTCGAGCCGTCGTGTCACAATGACACTTGCTCAATAGATCTAGAAGTGAGGGAACACATACCATCGCTCGCTCACTTCTCGATCATGTCCCTGCAGAGAGCCGTGGCTGTCACTCACGGCTCCCTGCAGGGATTCCCCCCTCCCTGCTCCGATCCTCCAGCGCTGACTGGCGGAACGGACAAGGGAAGGGGCGGGTACAGCTGGCTCTGCCTCTAGATAGGAAGAGCCAGCTGTCAATCACGCAGCTGGGTGGATCTTGACAGTAATGTGGGGATCCGTCCCAGCTGCGGCGGTCTTAGTATAGCTCGCGGTATACGGAGCTTTGGGTCACGGGAGAACGCTCGTTTATGTCCTCCCGTGACCCTTAGGAGAACTATGGGGAAAAAAACGTACCCCATAGTTCTCCTTTAAGCCAATTTTCTTGTGCATAGAATCCTTATGATTGGTGTATGTACAAATCATAAGAATTAGGGGTTCATAAGTTCAGGGTATGTCCTACTTTCCACCAAAAGCTGTCTCTCTTTCCAATCTCAGAAAGTTGGGAGGTATATTATTTAAGAGCCGATCTATAATGGTCGTTTCTATTTATCCAAATCGTTTTTTTAGTTTATATGCACATACATGTTCTCACTTGGCTGTATGTTGACACTGCAGCTTGCCCCATCAGGTCGTCACATGTTGTATTATAAACAAATCTGCACCTGGCTTTGTAATCCTTTCTCAGAATCCCCACATTTTCCACCATTCCTTCACTTCATATAAACGTTTTAATGTGTTTCCTCATTAGGTCATTAATGCAGTCAATGTTGATGGAAGTGATGCATGTGTGGAGGCTGCAGAACATGATCACATCTGGGTACCAGGTTTTGGCTTCCTGACATCTGCCAGAGTTCACAGTTCACCTCCAGGAGATGTTGGTGGGAATGGGAACCGCAGAGAGAGGAGGGAGAATGTCAGGAATCCTTCTCAGGAGTGAAGATCAAAGCTTTCCAGGAATGAACACCTTTCTGAGACTCCAATCGCTAATTTCCGTGCAGTTACAGATCCCTTAGGGCCAGTAAATTGTAGGTGTAGACTCCAAATATGTGTCCCAGCATGCCATTTACCGCAGTGTCTTCTGCTAATACCTGGAGTACTGACACAGCAACTCAAAGTGAACTCAATCCTGGCCAGAGCAGTTGAGTACTGTTTGTGATACTTTTTTTTTATTTGCACTAACAGTTGAATTTTAAGGACACGCTCTTGGGGTGTCCTCTTCTCCTTGGTCCAAGCACTACTGATACAGAAAGGGTTAAGCTAAATGTTTTGTAAAACCATTGTGTATTAGTACTTCTTGGACCGAGAAGAAGGAGGCATACCAAAAGCTTGCCCTTAAAATTAAAGGGGTTGATTTATAAAACTTCCGCCCAGTGTAAAGCTGAACAAATGCCACTCACACCGCATTACTGCCACTAGATGGAGCAGAGGAGCATAGGAAATTCCTATGCTCCTTGGCTCCATCTAGTGACCACAATGTTGCATGAACGGCATTCGCCTAGCTTTACGCTGGGTAGAAATTTTACACATCAGCCCCTATCTATTAGTACAAATAAAAGAAATGATCACGGATAGTACAACTGTGTTGCTGCAAGTGCCCTAATATGGCTACAATCACCTTAAACCGGGCCAGGAAACACTGTAACTTTGCGAATTACAGCAATTCAAATGTTAAAGCCCAATTCCAACCTAAACTTCTTTTTTGTTCTTAATAGACTTGGGACGAGTTCATACTTCTGTCAAGTTTTTATTCACTTTACTTCCTGTACCTGAGACAGCAAGACAAAAAATGAGGAAAATGGTTGTCACCATGTGCAGTAACTCAAAAAGGCATTAATTACAGTGATTGAGGCCATGAGTGGATGGTCTGTGCATATTTAGAAGCTGGACACTGAACCGGACAACCCATAAAATGGGTTCGATAGGTGGTTCCTGCATATTTAGAGGCTGGACACTGAAGTGAACAATCCTTCCAATGAGTGTGATATGTGGTTCCTGCATATTTAGAGGCTGAAAACTGAAGAGGACAACCAATAAAATGGGTGTAATAGGTGGTCCGTGCATATTTAGAGGCTGGACACTGAAGGAGACAACCCATAAAATGCATGTGATAGGTGGTCCGTGCATATTTATCACCTGGACACTGAAGAGGACAACCCATAAAATGTGTGCGATAGGTGGTTCCTGCATATTTAGAGGCTGGACACTGAAGAGGACAACCCATAAAATGGGTGTGATAGGTGGTTCCTGCATATTTAGAGGCAGGGTCTTGGTGGGATCATTCTGTAAAGTGGATATGATTTGGGCGCGCCCACTCAGAAATGGCAGAACGTGGGTGGGACTAACAGTATCCAGGGGTCTTAGACCATAATGTTGGTAAGCAGGCTGCTCATCATCATGTATGGTTTACACATGTTGTTTTTCTTCTATTTAAAAAGATTGACAGTATGACTGGTGGGTTTAGAAACATCACATCTTGGTGGTCCCAAAAGCTGTCTCCCAGCTTCTGAATGTGGAAAACATCATCAAATAACCCAGCCGTGAAGTTGTTCAGATCCTTCGAACCTAAGTCCAGTCCTGACGGGTTTTCTTAAAAAAAGGACATTGTAGAAACTTTACCTTGATCCCTCTGCCTTGCATTAAGCTGATAGAGGCTAATGGCTTGGCTTGCTCGTGTTATTAGAAAATGAAAAACTCGCAGTGTGTAAATCTTTTGGATGTGGAAGCTTGGCTAGGCTCTCCACATTGCTAGGCTCCTCTCAGGTGTCTTTCCCAGGGACAGGCGGCAAATCCGGTAAAGCGGCTATGTGCTTAGTAGAGCGAAATGCAATTTTGGCACTTCAACGTCTACAGGATATTTACCAGAATCCTCTGGGACAATTAATAATGAGATGTTTAATGGCTTCTGCTGTCAGTACACAGGCCGAGGATGACATCTACAAACACTCCGGACTCAACAATAATCCCAGAGCCTGCTGGAAATGTACTGATAAAACGGGAGACGGCTGAGCAAGCAATTACAGGTAGGTGAGTGTTACCAGCGCCGATGTTCTGCTTTAAATTAGATTTAAGTGGCATGTAAGATTGAAACAAACACCCAGATGATTCTATCTGTCTGTCGTGAAAAAGTATCTGCCCCTTCCTGATTTCTGCTATCGTTTTATTAACATTCTGGTTTATCTATTGTTGTCCTTCTAACGCTGACCATGGATCCATATAATAGCCTAAGAACCTTATTAAAGTGATCCCATCACAAGAAGCGCAAGTGCAACCTTCTGGAGCTTCGTAGAACCCCCCTCATTAGGTATGTGACAACATGTTCCCCTAATGTTGACCAATGGATCCAATTAATAGCCCAAAAACCTTATTTAAGTGATAACATCACAAGAAGCACAAGGGCAACCTTTTGGAGCTCAGTTGAACCCCCTCATTAGGTATGTGACAACATGTTCTTCTAATGTTGAGTAATGGATCCAATTAATAGCCCAAAAACCTTATTCAAGTGATAACATCACAATAAGTGCAAGTGCCTTGTAGGATTGCGGAGCCTTGTAGGACCCCTTCGTCTATTATGTGATAACGTACTGGATGATGGAGTCCCACATTGCATTTGCACCTATTGTGATGTGACCACTTTAATAATGGCGACCTATTCTTTCTTCCATGTTGATACCGATTAATCAGCCCCATATTCCAGGCTTTACCCAGCAAGGAGTGCATTGGGAATATTTCAGTATATGTCCATTATCTTATGCTGAGTATACACAATATATTCTGATTGTGCATTCACTTTGGATCCGCCAACAATCATGTAATGGGAAAGCCTGCTTGACTGTGCATACAGTGGATGAATTGGGCTTGATTTACTAAAGCAAAGGAACTAAAGTAGGGACACACAGTATCAATATGGTACTAAACTATTGCACAGCTGGGTTGCATAAGTGCACAGAGGTGCGCAAACACAAAAACACAATCCCCGAACTGATCTAGCACACACACCGATTATACGCTAATGTTCATGCATGCCAGAAAAAAAAATCATATGTATATTTTAGTCATGCCATTGCCTAGCCTATAGCAAACCTCACAAGTAATATTCACTGTATACAGTGGTGTATTTTGGTTTTGTGCTGCCCTAGGCAAGACTAAACTCGCCCCCCCCCCCATCTAAATTTGCCCCACCCCTTTCTGTTTAAGACATTTTACGTAAACCTGTCCGTTGCTTGATACAACCAGCATGCTGTATCCAGCTTATGAAAGGTTGTGCTATTAGCAGGTGGGTGGGCTGTGCAGGTTCTGTGGTGGCCTGTGTGGGGTCTATGGAGGCCTGTGCGGGGTCTTAGGAGGGCTGTGTGGCACTCCCCACGGGTCCAGAGACTGGTGAGGGCGGCGGGGTTCCCATGGAAGTACTAGATGTGTGGACAGCGCTGTAAACAGATGCTGCGTGGTCCCCAGAAGGCTGCCGTGAGGTCCCCGGCAAGCGTGGGACCTTAAGGTGGCCGCTTCCATTTAAAGATTTAAAGCGATTTTAAACGAGTACGAGTACTTGTGAAAATGCCCAGTATTAGCACCAATACCGACACCGGTATGGGAAGGTGAGGCTTTTGCCTCACGGGTTTTTGCTGCCCCCCTGGAAAATGCCGCCCAAGGCAAATGCAAAAGTCTGACTGTATATACGCTGCTGCCTGTGCACCATGGGTGCATAGTAAATACCATCAGGTTACCGTTATGTTATATGCCAGTAACACACTTCCTGCCCTGGGGTGACAACTTTCACTCACTCTACTATATCTATGAATGCGCCTCTCCTCTCCATCCATAACACGTGTGGGGGGGTGTTTTGTAATCCCCAAAGTTGACCTCTTACACTGTAGAATAAACAGTCAGAAACTTACTTGCACACTCATGCACACGCATTTCTGGCAGGATCAACAAGCATTTTTCTCACTTGATATAGATATAACAAAACACTTTCGATGGTTTCTTTAGACCAATAGGGAGCAAATACGAGAAGCTCATTGTTGGAGTTTACATACCCTTCAGTTGTAACTTGTAAATTGTGTCTAACGGGGTTATGTACAGTTCCCAGTACGGAAGAAACCTATTATATAAGTTTATTTATTTTTCTTCTTCAAACAACCTGCAAATGTCTAAATATAATCTTCTTACTATATACATATTCCTCATTTCCTCCCATTTCCTGGGTTGTACATACTCTCAAGCAGATGGCTGAATGTCCTCTACAAGTTCTGCACTGCTGACAACTAACAGACCCAAGTGCGCAGAGCCGTTGGACCGCTACCAGCAGCTGCCTGACAATATGGCAGCACTTCTATAAACAAGAAGTTATTTCACAGATCCTGTGCTGGATTAACCGGAATGTATATTGATTAGGAGATATTTATCAGGGTCAGGACCAAAAATATAATTTTTAGCATTTGTATTCTCTTTTGTTTTTCAAGTCAGGTGTCACGTACCTGGTTGGAGACTGAATGTGTGAGGAGGCCTCCCTTGCACCTGGTGTCCCAAGGACTCTGAGTATGGGGAAAGCGCGCTTGGCGCATGCGCAGTAACAGGCGGTCACCCACATCAGGTAAATATAACATTATGGGTATTTATAGCGTGCATTCTTCTTTCGAGTCAAGAGATATAAGTGCATATATTTAGTCAGTTTATCAAAAAAGGAATATCTTCAGTCTGAGGGTACCTAGATCGTCTTTTTATCGCTGCTTCTCATTTTACTGTACCGCATGCTGCAGGCGGTAGCGGTGTTGGAAGGGTTAACTCTGCTGTGGGACCGCACTGCTTTCATTCATCTCCCAGACCTATAAAGAAGATGGATGGTTTGTTGTTACCTGCAGTATTAGTTCCGCTATTACTTACAGAAGGGATAAAACCAAAGGCCATTTATCCGCCTGTCAATATTTTCTTAAGGCAGCAATTCGGATCGCAGCTGTAATATGCGGTCATCAGCGTTTATCCTGGATGATTATTAATGCCTGGAGATAAGGATTATGAAAGCCATGGCTGCTGAAAATTGGCATTATGGAGGCTTATTCAATAAAAGAGCATTGGCGGGGGGGTTGGAAAGCAAGCAATCGAAGGTCAGCTTTCAGTAGTACTCTGTGATTGGAGTACTGAACGCTGATCTGATTGGTGTTGCTATCACAAGCTATGTGCAAGGTGGTGATCTTTGCATCTTGCTTTTGCAAGCAAAACTCGTTATGATCATGCTGTAGCAGAATCTTGCACCATGTTAGCCATCCATTAATGCAAAACATTTGGGGTTTAAGTGATACCTTTATTGGTTAAGTTTGGTTATTCAAAATGCAAGCTTTCTGGACCCGTTAGACCCCTTCTTCTTCCATTGCACACAAATAAACCTTCAGCCTTCCCTTCAGTCTTGCACAGTAGTCCAGGCCCCTACCCTCTACTGAAGCTGGCTAGCTTCTAAACTTCCTCTCTACTTTGTTACCAGCACTCAAATACATGGGGGTTAGTCCCTTTGAATAGTGGAGATCCTGGGCTTGGTGTGAACCCAGTTCGGCAGAGTTTGTCCATGCCTGCTGAAAACTGTGACCGACACACCACTTCTGGCCCAATCAGCTGCGGTGTGGTATTGGCGTATAGTTGTGGGGCAGGGAATGCTCCTGCCACAACTGATTGGGCTGGGAGGAGGGGTGTGACGGTTACAGATTTGAACAGGCATTAGCAAACTGGGTTTGCACGAAGCTCATCATTACCCCTCAATGGCAATAACCTCCTTACCTTGCTGTTTTACTTATCTTAAGGTAAGCAGCTCTGGTACACAGATTTATTAATATCAATCTTTTCATGTAATAGCAGATTAACGTTCCCATGTTTTATCCATACAGAGAATGTTTTCCCCTGGCAGACAGCTGTTTCAGACTTTCAGGACCTCACCAATGCAATGGAACACATGACTCTATGAAGTAGGTCTGTGAAGGTTCTTATTCATCCAGGTCATGGTAAATCTGATAAAAAACAAAGCAAGTTAATTGGTCTTGCCGTATGTTTCATGAAGATGTTTCGCTGGTCATCCGACTAGCTTTTTCAATTCAGAAATTCTGAATAGAGAAAGCTAGTTGGATGACCAGGTGAAACAGCTTCAAGTAAAATACAGCAAGCCCGGTTGTCTCGATTTAATTTTTATCCGATCTATGAAGTAGGATTTGCATGAAGACCCAACTAGGATAGCTCAACTGCTTGTGATAAAACCACCTAAAGAAACCAAATGCCATTACAGCATTCTCGAGGAATGTCTTTTCAGTTCCTTTTTTCTTGCCTCACACTAACCTGACTTGCTATTATGACTGTATCATTTTTCAACACATTTCATCCATCCGGTATGTTTTTTGTCTGCTGTAAGAAAACACACATGCAAGGATTCCTTCCTGAGGATTCTTTAAACTGCACTGTGCTTGACTTGAGAGAGGGAGAAATAAGAGCCTATGGGAAAATAAAGTTACATGGAATGTGGCATGACACCTAAGTGTGGGAGAAGAAGAGGAGTAGGTAGGGAAGGAGGGGGTAGGGATTGGTAGGAGGTGCCCCTGAACGGGCCATTCCATTGTCTAAATGTGCCAGAGTGCCCAATCCCATAGATGCAGAGGGTCCAAGGTAAGTCCCTTGAGTGGGTTGATTAGGAAAGAATGAGAGAGAGGGAGATATATGGGCCTATGGGAAAACAGGACCCACTAGGGAAGGAGGGGATGTAAGAGAGTAATAATGTGGTGTGATACCTAAATGTGGGAGAAGAAGTGGAATGGGTAGGGATGGAGGGGGTAGGGATAGATAGAAGGTGCCCCCAAAAGGGCCATCCCATTGTCTAAATGTGGCTGTTCATTGTGCCAGGGTGTCCAATACCAAAGGTTGACATACTTTATCTTATTCGTGTGTTTTCAAAGCATACATACCATTTACATCTCTTAGAGTCAACAGTGGTTCCATAAAATGGTCACCAACATGCAGATCACCAACGTCAATTAAGAACATTGACTCACAACTGACAGGGTTGCCAACCGGCATAAATGTCACTTGTTGCCAATGTTATTAAAAATAAAATAAGGCCAATATTTCTGCCCAGAAAAAGGTTGCATCCCTGGAGGGGCCAGCAGTAAACGTTCAGCTGATATTTTTACAGGTGAATAAGCTGCTTTTAGCGTGGTGATGTGTGAGGCCAGCAACTGGGACTTCTGGGAAAGCAGCGAGCCTCAAAGAAGCAAAAGTAACACTTTTTTTTTTCTTTCTATTTTTACCCTCAATTATTCCTACTATAGGTAATTCAAAACCCTTTTATTTCTCCCCAGTTGACCTCATTGTAAAGAGAAAGAAGAAATAATTTGGGAAATTGCTTGGCTGGAATTAATAAGAATGTGCAGAATTTTTACGCGCCCCTTAGCAGTCACTCTATATGCGTGTAACCTAATCCCATATTTATATTAAACTCTCCAGGAAGGACAAAAGATTATTCCATCTCCTGGATGAACCACATCAAACACAGTGATATTACCATCTAAATGAGCCCGGTATTTGGCACCTGAGATTATCTGCAAAATATGCGCCAGACTCCATTTGTATTCAAATTTGCACAGCTTTATTACTCATTTCTTCAGCACAACATCCTAAAAAAAAAATCTGAAACAGACTATCCGGCTTCAAAGGTTCTTTTTCTAGGAAATAAAGAAATGTGAAACAGATGATTTAGGTTGGTTGGGTGTCTGTCAATGGTTCTGAGCTGTTGCCTGCGCAATTCTGCAAATTTTTTTAGCAATTCCGACAGTTTCTTGGGTGATCATGGATTGCGCTTTCAAATCGTATTTTTCCCTGCAACTGTGTATGGTTCCTTTTCCTTCTAAGCTGCTTCTTGAGACAAGTGCAAGTAGTCTCTTGATCATTCTTTAGGCACTGTGACTATGTGACACTTTGTAGTCAATAAATATTGACTTATATTTACTCTGGAGTGCTAGTGACTTCTCTTTACCTGCATTCTATAGGCACAGCACATGTTACCTGACACATGTAAAAGCTTGGCCATAGAACTATAAGGCCCTGTTCACACCTTTACGTTTTGTCACGCGTTCAACGCTCTATGAACGCTCTACAAAACGTACAAACTTGAAAATCCCATTGTTTTCTATGGGTATGGTTCACACCTTTCCGTACATGTACTTCTTTGGGGCGTTTTGGTCTCGCGTTTCCATTGGGATACAGCCAAGTAGCCCTCGCGGTAAAAACGCACGACGCAAAACGCGCAACAAACGCGCATATTCAATACGCCTAGGTGTGAACCCAGCCTAAAGGTGCATGTATGGTCCAACCACCCACAGCCACCAATACCAATAAATAGCGGGCTATGTACAGCTGATTGTTCCTCCAGCTGATTGTTCTTAAAGGAAGAAGATGAATGGTGGTGATAAGGGGGCAAAGGCATCCAAAGGAAGTTTTTTAACCTATCCAGACAATTGCACCCATTTAGGGACTGATATCATCTCCCATCTGTCCAAATTTGGCTAGTTTGGGTGTCATGTGTCATGTTTGTGGGTAGCCCTAAAGCCACTCAGCAGTTACATTGTATCCTCCCTAATGTGCAAGTGCAATAAGGTCACGTTTAACCAGAGTTTATGTTTTCTTTGGGATAGATTTCAGCGCGTTTCGTCCCTATAGACTTAATAGTAAAATGCGTGAAAACGCACGGTATGATTATTTTTGAGCGTTTTACAAACGTTTTGCCCATTCACTAGAATGTGTCAAAATCTGCTCCCACAAAAATGCGCAACTTAACATACTTATGGTAAGCAGCTCTGGCACACAGCTTTAATAATATCAATCTTTTCATGTAGGAAATAAAGAAATGTGAAACAGGTCGGTTGGGTGTCTGTCAATGGTTCTGAGCTGTTGCCTGCGCAATTCTGCACATTTTCTAGCAATTCCGACAGTTTCTTCGGGTGATCATGGATTGTACTTTTTAATTGTATTTTTCCCTGCAACTGCGTATGGTTCACTTTCCTGCTAAGCTGCTTCTTGAGACAAATGCAAGCAGTCTCTTGACCATTCTATAGGCAGCACATGTTACCTGACTCATGTAAAAGCCTGGCCATAGAACTTTGAAGGTGCATGTATGGTCCAACCACCCATAGCCACCAATACCAATAAATAGCGGGCTATGTACAGCTGATTGTTCCTCCAGCGGATCGTTCTTTCCCAAGGAAGAAGACGAATGGTGGTGATAAGGGGGAAATGGCATCCAAAGGAAGTTTTCTAAACTATCCAGTCAATTGCACCCATTTAGAGAACATTATCATCTCCCATCTGTCCAAATTTGGCTAACTTGGATGTCATGTCATGCTTGTGGGTAGCCCTAAAGCCACTCAGCAGATACATTGTATCCTTCAAATGTGCAAGTGCAATAAGGTCACGTTTAACCAGAGTTTATGTTTAATGCTCCAGACAATTCAAAACACTATTAGAGGGGGTAACACCAAATACATATGAACTATTTTCCCTACCAAAGAATTTGCAACTCTGTTCAGCCAGTCTCCTTATTGAGGTACGCCCTGCCAGACGACACAGCCTGCTCAGTGACCTCCTTGCAGACTACAATGCAGCTAGTTCAGGATCCAGGACTCGATAATGGAACCAAATGAGGACATTCCTGCGATCTTCCCTCCTGTAAGCATGTTCACACGGTTTGGTGGGCAGCACTGTGCAAAGCAATGGATCCCCCATCGGCTCAAAGTACTGGAATGAAGCGGAATACAGGCAGCTAGAATGAAGACAGATTCCGGTACTTATGCTAGTTTTGTATTAAATAAAAAAAACATTTAAAGCAGATCTAAACCCAATCCCAAGAATATCATATAAGCTTTAATAAGGTGATGTCATTTAAAACATTGTTTTACATTCAGAGGCATCAGCAAGCGGGGGTCACCTGGTGCGCACTTCATTACTTTACATGTGACATCATTACGTATGCTTGTAATGACATCATGTGCACTTCACTGCCAGCAGCCATCTTGGTGATAGAAGCTGGCAAAGAGAGGAGGGGATGTTAATTTAGTGGGATAAGGTACGCCACCTGGTCCCCTCCTCTCTTGTGCAGCTGTCAGGCTCTCGGACCATAACCGAGTGCCCAGCTTTTCAGAGGGGTGACACCAAAACAGCTGTCAGTTATTTTGGTGTTACCACCTCTGATAGTGTCACCCGGTGGGGGCCGTACCCCCACTTCCCCCGCACCCCCCTTGTGATGCCACTGTTTGCATCTGCAGCTTTCATTAGAATTATACCTGGTGATCCTACCATGAAGGTCAATGTTCAGGCACTTCCTGTTATGGGGTGACCACTGTCTCCCAACTGTGCCTCTGTATTGTCACCCTGTCAGATGCACCACTGGTGGAGAATACAAGTAGTCATACTGGGACACTTTGGCCAGGCATGATCCTTCATTATCAGGAAGCTGGTCCACAGCAATGATGTGCAGCCAATGTAGACAGAAAGCAGCTGAGAAATGCTGGAGGAGATCAGCAGCTCTGAGATACAAAAAGAGAATGAAAAAATGACAATTCTTTATTTCTTTATGTTATAAAGCACTTTATAAAACAAAATGTCCCCCACTTAGGATTTGAACTACTTTAGTACATAACTAGATTACATTTTTTAAATCTTTTTTATATGAAGCCTGATCCTGGTTGACCAGAATGAAACAGAATCTCTAGAACTACACCTAATTTATACAAGCGCCTTGGCCTATATAACAATAGAAGACCAAGCATTGACAATAGAGCGGCGTACATCCTCTTCTCATGAATGGGTTAACAAGCAAGGAGAAGCATCAAAGCCCCAGGCGAGCTGGGTGGGGGAGAGGGGCTTCTCTCACCTCTATTCAGCTCTGATATTTGCTTTCTGTGCACTCTCCAAACAGATTAGCCTCTGAGGAGCAGATGACATGGCTCAGAGAGTGTCTGTGACCACAATACACGCCATCCATCAGACCCTACTACCAGCTCCCAGGATGTTGATGACTTAGTGAGCTGTGTCTGCAAGCCCAGAGGTCAGCAACTCTTCACTTCCTACAGCTGCATCTCTCCTATTTATCAAAACCTCCCAACTATGGAACCAGGGCTGCCAGGAGGAAGGATCCTAATGCCACCTGTGCCAAATACTGGCAAATGATGGCAGACCTTCATCGGCCAACATCTAGACAAAGACCAACATTTAAAGAGTTGACCTAACCGGGTTCAATCACCTACAGTGTTCTCATATTCCGAGGAGACTACATAGCATATCTCTAACCTGGAGTTCCCGGCTCTGCTCCCTCCTGTTGTGGAGTCTTATTCCTTCTGTTGTATTCCTCACATTGTAAAATTAACAATTCAGTTCAACAAGGAGAATGAGAGATCTCCATTTTATATATTCAAGTGTATCTAGACCAGTCTCTCTCTCTCTCTCTCTCTCTCTCTCGATTCATTTTAATTTGCTCATGTATAAAATACAGAGACTGCCCTTAAATCTCATTACAAAGAACACTGAAGCCTTAGTCTAGGTTCCTGCCCCTAATGAAGCTAACATTTTGTTATATGTCACAGAGTAATATGTAGGAGGATGTAATGTAGGAGGACAATGTGACAACATATGAATATTAAATTGTGGGAGGAAACCACAATCAGGATAAAAGCAATGTGTTAGTTAGGCCGTCCATGGTTATGACGGGCCAATAGTGAAGTGCAGGAGTTGTGAAAGAGCCAATCATCATGGAGGCTTACTATTATTAGCATATTAGATGTCCAATCAGGAGGCCTGGTCTTCTGCCAAGCTGTATTGCTTGAGGGCCATTTCACACCACTGATGTGTGTCATAGGTTTGCTTCAGATGTAACAGAATTTCATCTTCTTTATTACATGAAAAAATCATATCATGTACAGTACATAAAATAAAATGCGCTATTTAGCTTTTTTCCTCTATTTCAACTTTCAGACATGTTTATAGGAGGATTATAGGGTTTGACAGGCCAAATCTTCTCTTCTCTGTGTCTTTGGTGGACCGTGGTATCAGAACGAAAAGATGAGATATGATACAGCTCCATGGAGCTTGCATTTCACAACCCAAAACCCTTCTTCCTCTTAGAGCAGCTATAAATAGCAGAGGTGAAACTTCTGTAACTGTTAAAAGCATAATAGCAACAAAGAAACATTAAAAATATATGTAGAGAGGAGTGAAGAGAGAGCACATTCAGCCTGGAGCAAAGTGAATCACCGGCTGAACTTCAGTCCCGAATTGGTGCAATGTCTCCAATCTCCATATTCATATGAGGTCAGTTAAAGGCCGCCATTAGAAAACATGGGGCCTCCTACAGCCTACCCTTGTATCTCTATGATCATGAGAATCAGTGGAAGTGTTGAGCTACTGACTGAACTCACCTTTCATCACTGAACACAGCGGAAAGTGGGTTAGGTTGGCAGGCTATACACTAATATACACTAAACCACTAAATTCTAGCATCCAAGCTAAATTGTCTGGATAGAGGAATCTCACTTTCCAGCTATTGCAATACCCAGACAGCTGAGTGGATGCAGCCTCTGTTTGCCCAACAATTTTCAGGCCAGCAAGACCATCCAAAGTGAGAATTTTGGCAGATCGGCCAAAATTCTAACAGTATATAGCCAACTTTACCAGTAACATTCCATACAGAGAGTATGAATCCCTCAGATCCAAAGCTGTCCCTCCTCACTCACCTACCAACAGTAGTCGGGGTCCTCAGGGCTCTTGATCCAGCTCCTCCTCGCCTGTCATCAAATTGGGTAGGAACATAACTGCCACTCCCACACTTCCTCTAATTGGGCACTCATCATGCTTTCAAGCTGAACTTGGGTCCCACTGCTGTCCATTTAGAGCCTGGCAAGGGAGTACTGCCTGTACTACCCTATTGGCTGCCCTGGGTCAGTTACATGAGAAGGAACACATCTGTGAGCCAGGGAGCAATCCACTAGAGCTTGCAATCAACTGTATAACTATCCTGATCAACTGTGGGAACAGTATAATTCAAAGGAGACCCGTACTGAGAAAAATATAGAGGTTGACCTCTCCCTATGGGAAAATAATGCCAAACTCCAGCCATGCTTTTTTTTTTAATAACTCCCACCCCGTGCTTGCAATCAACTGTATACTTATCCTGATCAACTTTGGGAACAGTACAATGCAAAGGAGACCTGTACTGAGAAAAATATAGAGGTTGACCTATCCCTATGGGAAAATAATGTCAAATTCCAGCCATGTTTTTTTTTAATAACTCCCACCCCGCACCCAAAAAAAAACAGCCACAAAACTCATAAACACACAACTAAATCCACAGTCATTCCATCTCCAAGACGCCTCTTCAGGTAGCGGTGCCCGGTGGTTGGAAGCTGCTCTCTGTTCTCTTCACCGCTCCAGCCAATTGGTCTTGTGCCCACACCTTGCGTGACGTCAATCCTGAAAGCCTTAGAACCCTGAGAGGACCCTCTGATGGGCCGACCAGACACTCTCACTGATCTTGTGTCTGCACCGTGTGTGAAGTCACTTTTGAAGGCTTCAGAACCATGAGAGGACCCGCTGACCAGACCCTCTCACACTACAGAGCAGAAGAAAGAAGGCCTGGGATCCACTGTGTCACCTGACCAGATTTTTAGGTAAGTAATTGTGGTTTTTAGGTAGATTATTTTACATAAAACATACATATAGGGTACATGGGGTGGAGAGGAAAAAGGGCTCTCCCTAGAGATTAGCTTTTATGTTTGTACAAACGTTGGGAAAAGTTAGAAACTCTACAACAAGGGTAGCAAAATATTGACTCTCCAGCTGTTGTGGAACTTCAAGTCCCATGAGGCACTGCAAGACTCCGACAGCCACAGGCATGACTTCCAGAGGCAGATGCAAGGTGGGATTTGTAGCTTCACCACAGCCGGAGAGCCAGAGTTTGGCCACCCTTGCTCTACAAGGTTTCCATTGTTGTCTATTCCAAATGGGAAGATTTCTGTCCCAATGACACGGTATCACCAGGACAATGATCTACAAGGTTTCCATTGTTGTCTGTCCCCAATGGAGAGATTTCTGTCCCAATGACAGGGCATCACCAGGACAATGAGTGATGGGGTAGCGCTTCGATAGGGAGACAGCAACAAAAACACATTTATTCAGAGCAAGGAGGAGCACCTCTACGCTTTTTATTGCTCTTTGTGTTTTCCTTTCTATGTGTGTGGTGTTTAGTACAAATGTTCATTCATTCAATTCTTTTTAAAACATCTATTGGTTTAGAGCATTAGATAGATTCAATACATTTTGGGAGACAGGATCTCCCTTCTTCAGGGCTTAAACAACAGTTGTAATAGAATCGTGGTAAAATAATATACAAAGCCTGATTTATAAGACTTGAGGCTAGCGTGTTCTAACAACAATGTGTACAGCTGGCTGGTGACACCCAAACTCGTTCTTCTTGTCTTGGTGTCATTGGGACAGGAAATTAGGGGAAATCTCCCAAATGAGGACACAGACACCAATGCCTTGAAAACTAAAAAAATAACTGGGACGGATTTGGGTTTTAAAGGGAACTTGTCATGGCAATAATATCTTGGCTGTCTGATCTCCTTCTGAAAACACCACTAGTTTAGGGCACAGATAAAGCCTTGAGCCACGTCCAGCCCCTCCAGCCATTTAAGCTCTCGTCAGTACAATATTTTGGAAGCATCAGCTGCTATGAAGTAGGCCTGCCACACAACAAAACAAGAAAAGCAGAAATAATGTATCAATGTTCCTCAAGTTGCACTGCTCTTGGCACACTGCCGGTTAATTATCATTTTAACAGACTGGTGTACACAGGAACCAGCTCTCCATACTGACAAAATGTAGGTTAAATCTGACTCACCATCTGCCAGAACTGTTTATAGATGATGCAAATCTCACATTACATTATAGGACAAGAGATGTTTTTCTGGGCCCGTGCTAGCCCCATCTGTTGAAAATGTTGTAGACTTTAAGTGGATCTAACCAACTTTCTAGCAGAGAATTAGCTTCATCTGTTGAAATGTGTATAAAATTCACTGTGCTTGCTCAATTACATTGGGATAAACCGGAACGATGACGTAGCTACCGCTTCCTGGCTCCTGGATTCGGCTCTGTCGCTGTTTGCATGAATTGTAAATGGAGGAACACAAAGGCTGTTATTGCTGAAAATGGAAACGCAAGGGCTGTTATTGCTGAAAATGATGGCTGTCTTGCTGTCATAATGATCCTCTGGCTTGAATACTTTCCAAGCCATTGACCTGAAACATACTGGGGGGAATTTATCAACACTGGAGAAGACAAAATCTGGAGCAGTTGCTCATGACAACCAATCAGCTTCTCTCTTCAATTTGTTCAGTTAAGATTTGAAAATGAAAGAGAGAAGCTGATTGGTTGCCATGCACAGCTGCTCCAGATATTGTCTGCTCAAGTTTTGATAAATTCCCCTCACTGTATATACACAGGTCAGGAACGCCAATGAAGCCATAACTTGTTATATCTATACTTGTTGTAGGTCAGGGACTTGGAAGGTACTGAAGCCATTCTGACAGCTAGGGAGCTAATATTTCCAAAAGGAGAAGATTTCTAAACCACAAAAATTGGCTTTCTCTCTAAGTCCCTTAGTGGCCCAATAAAATAAACTAATAGATAGGCTACACCGCCATGGTTCCCATTTCTTTAGTATTAGATATAATCCCATCTGTGCTGATAGCACAAATATCCAACTAATGACACACAGGCTCTTTCTTATTTCCTCCAGTCTGATCAAAGCAAAGATCTGATTTGTTGTCACGGGGTCACCGATTGGCCTTTTGAACTTGTAAAGGTCAGCTTTAAAAGCCTATCTGTCTTTTTGTCACTGATAGGCTTAAACTTTAGAAATATGTCTGCCTTTAATATTGAAAAAATCTAGACCTTTTCCTGGGCAGCAGGTACAAACTTAAAAATTCTTCGAGCAGAGCAATGAATGAATCGAATAGTGGGCAATGGCAACACCCACAAAGGCCTACCAAATTAAAGAAGACTTTGCTACACAAAAGCAGGAACCATTTTATTATCCTAAAGCAATATTCAATTTTCTAGAAACTAGTGACATCAGAGAGGCAGGAGGCACATAGATACTCATGCATCTTGTTCATGCATTATTGATAGGCTGCATTCTCAAGTGCTGTCTATGTCAATAAAATGGCTGCCTTTTTTGAACTATAGAAGACAGGTACTACTAAAGCACGCGTTAAACTATTTTTGTTTAGCTTTGAATAGCGTGAGGAATTAATAAAACATTTTCAGGGCAGATGCAAAATAAAGTTTTAGTACAGTCCAAATCACGGGTATGTTCCTGAGTAGGGCATGCTGACAATTTGTTGATCAGGCGCAGACCAAATGTCCAGGAGCCTATTTAAGCATTACTAATCATGACAGGTGTGCACCGCAATATAATACAGCGTCTGGTTGGACCAAACTCTAGCTCATCCGAACTGGGAAGGAAGCCAACAGTACCGGCCCAATCAGCTGCAGCTGGGACATTCCCCACCTTGCATCTGCACTTAAACAAAGTGGTGGGATGGTGGTGACATATTTTACCTTATATGGCCACATGCTCATATAAAGTCAATGCCATTGAGTAAATATGGTCATGTCTCCATATAGGTTCAAAGGCATTGATCAAATATGGGCATGTGTCCATACAAGTTCAATGTCATTGATCAAATCTGGGCATGTGTCCATACAAGTTCAATGGCATTGATCAAATATGTGCATGTGTCCATACAAGTTCAATGGCATTGACCAAATATGGGCATGTGTCCGTACAAGTTCAATGGCATTGATCAAATATGGGCATGTGGCCATATAAGCTCAATGATGTCATCAGCATTCCACCCTTTTGTTTTCCTGCAGCTACAGGGTAGGGAATGCCCCGGCCACAGCTGATTCAGCCAGCACTATTCTCTCCCTTCCCGGTCTGGATGAACTAGGGTTTGCTCTAAACGTGAGTGCACCCTTACCAAAGTCCAACTCTGTAACCAAAGAGGAAGGGGGAGTCATGCACACCTCCATACTGGGAGGTTCTGGGTGTTTTCTCCACTCCCAATAGTTAAAAGGAACAGAGACATAGAGGTGTGGTGAAAAAATTAAATGCACTGCTGGGAGGGGAAGGGGGGGCATTAAAGTGAATGCATTTTGCAATCTTTGATACCACCATTCACTGCCTACTTGGGTATCAGCATGCCAAGCGATCCTAACTTTCTTTTGAAAATGTCACTTACCTGGTTTTCATATCAATCCTCTGGCTTCAATAATGTCAATGTACACTGAACCACTTTATATGGCTGGTGAAGTCAAAATTTCAGGTGTGTGCACTTGTACTGGGTCAGTAATACTGAGCCCAGAGCATCAGTACAATAGCCAGGAAACTGGCATATTCTGTAGAGGATCAGAAACCGCGTCCATATTTTCCTCATAAAAAAGAATATATTAAAGCCCATCTCCGGGCAAACCAAAACCCCCCTGCAGTGGGGCCTCCCCCGCTCTGGAAGTCTAGTGGAGTAAAGCACTTTTACTTATCTAATCCCCGCTCCCCATTGGTCACCTCCGTCTAATCTAATCCCCCGCTCACCTACGTCTGGCGGACTGTCCCTCAGCGTCCTTGCGCCTAATGCAGGTCTTTACTCCGATCCCCTGGACAAAAGCTTACCTAATCCCCGCTTCCTAGTGGGACGCTCACCTTGTCTCCCCCTCCACTCTGGCTGGTGGACTGTGCCTAAGCGTCCTCGCATCTAATGCAGGTCTATGGAACATGCATTAGAAGTGATAACCTCCGTGGACCTCTGTGACTAGCGGAGCGAAGGAAAGAAGAGGATGTGGTGTGGTCCTTGAAGCCAGTGGGAGTGGGGATCTGGTAAACAAAAATGCTTTACTCTGAACCCCTAGACAAATCCCCGCTCCCTAGTGGGACGCTCACCTTGCCCCCCGCCCCCCTCCCCTCCAATTATGTGGTGGACTGTTCCTGAGCGACCTCGCATCTATTGCAGGTCTAGGGAACCTGTATTAGACGTGATGACGTCAGTGGACCTCTGACCGCCAGAGCAGAGGGAAGAAGAGGATGCGGCGCCGCTCTTGGAGCCAGTGGGAGCGGGGATCAGGTAAGTAAAAGTGCTTTACTCCAACAAAAGCATCAAGCTGTTAACACTTGCAGCGCCAGGGAATCCCCACTGCATTGGTAGCTTTTAGACTTTACATCTTCCGGCTTGCAGAGCATTGCGCAGTTGTACACTGCCTCGAATCTGAAATAAAGGAACACTGTGAATTTCAGACGGGTTTATTTTGGTCCTTTGTTTCTGGATCATCTCCAGTGCTTTAAGCTCTATTCCTGGCAATCATTGATCATACGGTGACTTCCATTAATCAGGCCTCCGTGTAACAATAAAACGCTTGCACCGTTTCACCTTCTTCCCACTTTAATAAGGCAAAGGGTAATGGCGGCGTGCAAAGCGCAGGAACCCGCCATAACCAAGCTAAAGGGATTCAGAACAAAGAAAGATTAATTCTGATTGGTTGTTTGGAATTACTGCCCTTTGCACGTCGCCCCTTTTGCCGTATTAATCATGGCCACATGTTACCATCGTTTTTCATTCAATCAATTCAATGCTTTTCAGCTGTTTCCTCTTTTCATTCTAATACTGGAAGGAACATGACTTGTCTTTTGTTATAAAGACACCTAAAAAGAAAAAAACAAAAATAAATAGATCTCTCATCCTATGAACTGTCAATCATTCGCTACACATTCATTATGAACGGAAAAATTATCGCAATAGGGGAACTCCACAGGTTACAATTTAATTGGACAGAGCGAGAAATCTTCCGCCACATCCGACAGAAATTCCATCTGATCAGATATACGGATCGGAAACCAGCGCACGTGTTTCAATAATCAGCCAACAATGTTAACGGAAAGTATTAAAAATAAGATTGTGATGTGTGTACACCGTGTACAGTGTATGTCAGGGGTGGGCAACTTCAGCACTCCGGCTGTGGTGGAACTACAAGTCCCATGAGGAACTTCAAAACTCTGACAGCCACAGACATGACTCCCAGAGGCAGAAGCATTAACACATTTGTAGTTTTAGCACAGCTGGAGTTCCGCGGTTGCCTACCCCTGGTGTAAGTAAACCCTAGATTTATTTGTTACTATGTTTGTCATCATGTCTCACAGTATACAGTGAGACAAATCGTGTTTTGTAAATTGCGGCAACTGTCAGTAACAGAACGTCCTGTTACAGGCTGACAACGCTAAGCCACTGGCTCTCAACTACTGGCATTGTTGTCAGCTTGCTATGCGCGCTCCGTCAGTTGGGCATTGGGTTGCTTATCAGGTCTATCAGATTGACAGCCCAATGCCCAACTAAAGGAGCGCACACGGCAGGCTGACAACGCTGCTCAGGGCAGGCTGACAACGCTGCTGCTAATTGCACGGCAGTGGCTTAGTGCTGTCAGTCTGGAACAGGAAGTGTTGTCCTTGGCAGGATCTCCAGGTAAGAGACTTAGCAATTTTTGCACAAAATGATTTGTTCAAATCTATTGCTAGCACGCTGCCCACCTGGCACGCTGCAGAGAGATCTTTGTGTCCTATTCATTCCTCCTTGGGCACACGTTGGGCTCTTTGTCCCCCGCACAGAATGAACTTGATGGACTCACTGGGGGGAATTGATCAAAACTGGAGCAGACAGAATGTGGAGCAGTTGCTCATGGCAACCAATCAGCTTCTCTTTTCAGTTTGCTCCAGTAAGATTTGAAAACGAGACAGAGAAGCTGATAGGCTGCAGTGCAAATCTGCTCCAGTTTTGATAAATCCCCCCCCCCCCACACACACACACTGTATCTAGTGAGACATGATGACAGACAATAGATTTTGGGGTTCACATTCACCTTAACCACGTGTTATATTCATCCCACCACAATCCCCTTTAACCTGTACAAATATCATCATCAGAATGCAAAAAGCATGAAGTGCCATTTCATAACATGAACCAAAAATCAGTTTACTAATGAATTCTGATTTCTGATAGGCCGCTATGGCTCAGGGCACTTCCTTGCTGTTCGCACAGTGTTATTAAATAAAGCTAATACAAAGCAGTACAAAGTGCAACCATGGAGTGCAAAGTGTCCTCACCCATATCAACCAATCGATTTCCACCCTTCATCCGTTTAGCCAGATAAGAACAAGAGGCGGTCATTCTGATTGGTTGCTAGGGGCCACTGCATGTCATTGCTCTTGGAACTGTAATTAAATCTCATCATTTTTAGACAGATCAATCAGTAGTACAAGCATCTCTTTACAGATAACACAGTTAGTAAACTTTTATATTAAAAAAAACGAGATTTTTAAACTTTCTCTGCTTTTGGTGGCAGTGTCCTACAAGAAAGTTGTCCTTGACAAATGTGACCCTTAGGTTCTAGATCCACATTTATCAGCTGTACCTGTCCTGGCAGCTCTGTATGTGTCTATATAGAAGTCCCACTCTGTCTTGTAAGACCTGTGCCTCCGACTCAGTTAATAAGCCGAGTTCCGCGGCCAGCGGTTCACCAGCCAAGTACAATGAGTGCAGCTCCTCCGCGGTGCGTTGCCCTAAGTAAAGCTCCCGCAGTTTCCGCACCATGCCCCTGCGGAACAGGCACACTGTAGCCAGCAGCTCTTTGTTGTACTTGTCCCAGGTGTCCCGAACCCTGTAACCATGTGCCAGTCCGGCCTCGTTATCCAGCAAAACCAAGGTGCCATCTGGTGATCGATGGAGGTTGTTAGTTCCGCGCAACATGACCCGAGCATCCCACTGGAGGCTGAAAAGATTACTCACCAGCCTGTCAAAGTTGGCGGTCAGGTAGTCAAAGACAATCAAGTCGCCCCATTGTGCCAGCTCGACCATTCCAGTGTATCCTGAGTGTAATTCCTCCAGCAAAGGGCGCAGTTTGCCATCCTCAGCTCGCAGGGCAAGGGGTGGCAGGACTGAGCTGAGGTTATGCAGCCAAGGGGTCATCGTGACAAAGGATCCTGCTACCCAGCCTGTGCCCCCCAACTCAGCTAGCACCGGTGCCCATTGCATGCTGCCCACTTTGGAGAGGATGCAGGGTGGCACAGCTGGCAGCCCCAGCAGTCGAGATAGGTAGAAGGAGAGGACTTCTCCCTGGATCTGTTCAGGGTTGATGCCATACCGTACGCAGGCTTTGCTGCCATCTGATAAGGTTGCAAGCCGGTTGGTGCTGCGCCCACAGCCTCTCTCCAGGGCCACCACGCTGGCAGTGCGGGCAAATTGCTGCCAACGTTGAGAGTATTCATCCGTAAAGCCTTGAGGCAATGCCCTCTCCAGTGCCCGTGGCCAGTAGATGCCCTGCTCCAGGGAAAAGCTGGGCTGTGAACGGTTCTCTGGGTTCGTGTGCCCTGGAAATAACCCCTGGGCACTGGAGTGGCCCTCGGTGACCGGTGGAGTCTGCGGGGCAAGCGCAGGCAGGCGCAGTGCCCTGGGAGGTCGTGGATGGGGGTGCCCAGGTTGTTCAACAGGATGAGGATCTTTCCTTATCCAGAAGACACCCCCTATCACCAGGAGAAGCCCTGAAGTGACCAGTACCAGAGCAGTCCTCATCCTAGCTGGGCACGAACAGAGCTTGGTACAATCACAATAACCCTAAGGGCACAGGGCACTTATTCCATGGGTACATCCTCTCTATCGGTACAAGTGGGAAGATCCTTGGTCCACTGGTCCCTCGGGAGCATCATTTAAGGTACCTCTTTGTCCAGGAGTTAGGTGTCGCACATTTTCCTGGCTGGGCATATTGTCGGGTGCCCACCTGGCACGCTGCAGGCAGCTCTCTGTGTCTTATTCATCCCTCCTTGGGCACATGTTGAGCTCTTTGTCCACCGCTGCTGAGCTCCTTATGCCATCTTCCAGGGTCCCCAGTTCTTAGAAAGTTGTGACCAGCCCCCTGCAGTGGCCATCAGTGCCAGGGGCAAGGGTTGGCACCATGCTCTGAGCAAAGAAAAGTACCAGTCACCCTAGGAACCCACCACACAGCCTGACTGCCTCTCTCTTTGCTCCTGATCTGCTCTGAGAAGCGTTAGCTTTGTATCTTCCAGATGAGGAATATTCCCACACCCTCCCAGCCCCCCCTGTGACCCCCTCAACTCCGCCTCTTAAAGGGGCAGAGTCTTGGGTCCCACCAGGATAAGCTCAGACAGCATTCTTCAGAACTTCACATGTGTGACCACAGAATAGAATAAATACATCTAACATATCATTTACACCCACAAGGCATGGGAATCTCTACACGTAATCAACACATCCAATTGCAATGATAAAATGAAGCAATTGTGCCAATACAAACCTTAGTTTGCTTTGTCGTGTAAGATACATCTCCTTTATCGTTTGTCTTAATCAGAATTAATAGACCACATAGCACTGCACTGATCTGATTTCCCAGCCTGTGTCCTGGCAGGAAAGGGTTAATGCGTTCTCTTTGGTAAGTCGTGCAGTCACTGGGTTATACTGCAGCCCACCTGCTCTGAAAGGGTCAGGCAAGGGGTCACTTATGCAGCTTCTTAATCCCCCTCCATGTATCTCCTAATTAGGACCCTCCTGCAACTGGATCTGCCTTGCAGAGTGCAAACTGACTGTAGTACGCGAGCTCCCCCATCTGTCCGCACGGCGGTACTGCAGCTTCCGATCACATCTTGTGCTGATACATTTATTTGCAAACAGAAAAGAAGTTACAATATATATGTTGTGTTGTTATATTTTATCCTGCGTGATGAGAGCCAACGGAATTGTCACATCCTTTCTGCTGTTAAAGAACCTGCTTCAATTATAGGTAATCCCAATAAATAATATTTATCATTTGTAACAGATTACTGTCATTTCAGAAGTTTATTTTTACTTTTTATATTTCTTGTCTGTTACATGTATTTTTTTAAATAGAAGAGAAGTTATAAAATATATTTTGTGTTGTTACATTTTATCCTCCTTGAGAACCTTGCCTCAGTTATATGCAAACCCACTAATGTAAAAGATTACTGTCATTTCAGAAGTTTATTTGTATATTTCATATTCCTGTCTGTTACATTTATGTGTAAATAGAAGAGAAGCTGCAACAAATATTCTGAATTGTTACATCCTTTCTGCTGTTAAAGAGACTGCTTCAATTATATGTAAACCCAGTAACTAGTATTTCTTATCATTTGTAACAGATTGCTGTTATTTCAAAAGTTTATTTTAATATTTTATATTCTGTCTGTTACATTTATTTGTAAATAGAAGAATAGCTAGAAAATATATTTTGTGTTGTTATATTTTATCCTCACTGAGAACCAACGGAATTGTCACATCCTTTCTGCTGCTAAAGAACCTGCTTCAATTATAGGCAATCCCAATAAATAATATTTATCATTTCTAACATTTTACTTTCATTTCTGAAGTTTATTTTTATGTTTTATATTTCTTGTCTGTTACATTTATTTGTAAATAGAAGGGAAGTTACACAATATATTTTGTGTTGTTACATTTTATCCTCCTTGAGAACCTTGCTTCAATTATATATAAACCCAATAACTCATATAAAAGATTACTGTCATTTCAGAAGTGTATTTTTATATTTCATATTCTGTTACGTTTATGTGTAAATAGAAGAGAAACTGCAACAAATATTCTGTATTGTTACATCGTTTGCTATTAAGGAGACTGCTTCAATGATGTGTAAACCCAATAACTAGTATTTTTATAATTTGTTACAGATGGCCTTAATATCAAGCGTTTATTTTAATATTTATATTCTTTCTGTTACATTTATTTGTAAATAGAAAGGAAGCTACAAACATTTTATCTGTCTTGAGAACCCTGCTTCAAGGGTGTTTTCTCTTTCCCAGATGAATTTAGGAAAATTGGATTACCCTCC
>NW_017306553.1:1139821-1171446 GCF_000935625.1 Nanorana parkeri
CCTACTTCTACTTACCTGTTACCTTTCAGCAAATTCTCCTTCCCCTCCGTTGGTGCGGGTGTACTATCCGTATCCCGCACTGCCGTGCAGCACAGCCCTGCGCTCTGGATTTTGAATTTCGCTCGCAAATGGTGGGCACTCATTAGTCAGCTCACTGACACTGACAGGTCCAATGAGAAGCACTTGTGACCACGCTGACCGATGAGAAGTGCTTCTTGATTAGAAGCGCTTCTCATTGGTCGGCACAGTCAGGTTACCAGGCTGACCAATGAGTGCTCACCATTTGCAAGCAAAATTCAAAATTCATAGCACAGGGCTTGGCTTAGGGTTGCCACCTGTCCCGGATCCACCTGGACAGTCCAGGTTTTGAGTCCTGTCTGTGCTGTGCTTGGGTTTCAGCTGGTCTGGAACCTGGAAACAGCACATACAGGACTCAAAACCCAGACTGCCAGACTGTCCAGGTGAATCCGGGAAATGCGGCAACCCTAGCTGCGCTACACAGCAGTATGGAGTACGGATAGTAAACCCGCACCGGCTAAGGGAAAGGACAGGTCACCAAAAGGTAAGTATAGCCAGGGGGATATATAGGCCAATAAGGCCCTTTCAGGTGGCTGGCCCAATCAGGTCCACATGTCAGTTTTTCAGGCGGACCCGATAGAATGACCAATGTAAGTCTATGGGCTGCCAGATCTAAATGGACGCGTTTTCGTTTACATGGAGTTGCCCCCAGCTCCGGCCAGGTCCAGAAATCAAACAGAACAGAGTTCAGTTTTGCCGGACCTGATCATGCCAGATCTGTGTTAATCTGATGTAAAGGGACACAAGTCATTTTACATCTGATTCCCCATAGGCCAGGGATGTCCAAACTCCGGCCTTCCAGCTGTTTGAAACTACAAATCCCATGATGCATCTCTCTCCAGGAGTCTGTGGCTGTGAGAACCTTGCAATGCCTCATGGGATTTGTAGTTCCACCACAGCTGGAGGCCCATAGTTTGGACATCCCTGCCGTAGTCCAACATGGGGTCCGATCATTTCAGTTTATTCCTCCATTGCAAGATGGAGGAAAAAACTGGGTGGATGCGGATGTCACAGCGCTGACATCTGATCACTACTGCTCTGATAAGCAAGGGATCTGTGCACGGATCCCCTCCGGATCGGACCATGCGATAGGGGTCTAACTAATATTTCCTATCATTTGTAACAGATTACAGTCATTTCAAAAGTTGTTCCATTTTTATATCTGCAGTGTTAATTAAAACAATCCCTGGTGATCCAGTTTAGGCACTTCCTGTTTTAGGGTGACAACTCTCTGTCCCTGTCTCTACTGTTTTCCTTCGCTGTCACCCTGTCAGTTGGGTTTATGTGGATACTACAAATGACCATTTCAAAACACATTACCGGAACATGTTCCACTTTTGTCAATATTAGGAAAGCAGCAGCAAGAAATGCCCTGCAGCCATCACTGGAATGCATGTGGACTGAAAGTGAATGCAGCACAGAAATGCAGCAAAAAGGATGAAAATGAATATTTTAATAAAAATATATACAACTGGAAAGGATTGTTTAGGTCGGACTTCTGCTACATGGTTTTGGTATATGTGAAGGAGATTGTACAGAGATTGCAAAGTCAGGTCATAATGTGTGTGGCCTGCTGATTAACCCCTTCTTCTGCATGCTCACCTTGCCCTGCATTGAAATCACACGAGACCAGCAAAAACTGCTTTGCTCTCCGGGAACACAGAGTACGGATCTTAATGGGACTGCTGGCTGCACTTTAGCAGAGATCAAGCAAACTTCAGCAAGCATTTAGCTGGAAAAGATTATTAATGGTCAGCTAACCCCTCTCCCCGGGATTCATCAAACCTCCAGTGGAGTGCACAGTCCGTGTTCATTCACCGCCATAAATATAGGAAATGGGTCAGCAGAATCCTCCGCACTCTGTAAAACGTCACTTTTAAAATCATCTCAGCAAAAGTCTAAAAAATGACAGTGCACATAGCAACGCATTTCGACCTGACAAGGTCTTGTTCGTGTGAACATTACTGCGGATGTTGTACATTGCTGTGCCATTCATTTTGAACGCGCCGTTGAAAATGAATGGTACAGCAATGCACAACATCCGCAGTAATGTTCACATGGACAAGACCTTGTCAGTTCGAGATGCGTTGCTATGTGCACTGTCATTTTTTTATACTTCGCACACCACAAAACACAGATCGGGAGCATCTTTGAGTCTTGGCACGTTGCATTGAATATTAAATGGTGCATGGCTGGTTTTTCTTAAGCTTTGGCAACCCATCTGAAATTAATGGGCCACCTTAAAGCTGAACTCCGGGCTCACAAACTTCCACTTAAATATATTCCTTAAGCATCACAAAGGATATAAATCCACCTTATGATGCCCAAATGCCTTTGGAAGCCCAGCTTTACCATGTAAAAGTAGCGATGACATAATCACTGTGCTGTACATAACCTGTGTAGAAAGCAGAGCTGTGGGAGGGGCAAAGCAGGCTCCACCCAATACAAGCTACCTGCAGCAAACTACGGGAGGGGGCGGAGACAAGACGAGTCACCCTGCACTACGAGGGAGAGCAGCAGTGAGTGGTCTTTATTACAAGAGAGGGCGGAGACAAGACCAGTCACCCTGCACAAGGAGAGAGATCAGCAGGGACCGGTCTTTATTACAGGAGGGGGTGGAGGCGAGACCAGTCACCCTGCACCACGAGGGAGAGCAGCAGTGACCGGTGTTTATTACAAGAGGGGGCAGAGACAAGACCAGTCACCCTGCACCAGGAGAGAGATCAACAGGGACCGGTCTTTATTACAGGAGGGGTGGAGGCAAGACCAGTCACCCTACACAAGGAGAGAGATCAGCAGGGACCAGTCTTTATTACAGGAGGGGTGGAGGCAAGACAAGTCACCCTGCACTACGAGGGAAAGCAGCAATGACCGGTCTTTATTACAGGAGGGGGCGTAAACAAGGCCAGTCATCCTGTACAAGGAGAGAGAGCAGCAGTGACCCGTCTTTATTACAGGAGGAGACAGAGACAAAACCAGTCATTTTACAGAAGGAGAAAGGACAGCAGTGACCGGTCTATATTATAGAAGTCACCCTGCACAAGGAGACAGAGCAGAGGTGACTGGTCTTTATTACAGGAAGCTGACCCTGCAGTCCCACCCACTACAGGCTGCCTGTAGATAACTACAAGAGGGGCAGAGACAAGAACAGTCACCGTGCACAAGAAGAGAGAGCAGCGCTGAGTGGTCTGTATTACAGGAGGGGGCGGAGACAAGACCAGTCACCCTGCACAAGGAGAGAGAGCAGGAGTGAGCGGTCTTTATCACTGGAAGCTCCAAGTCTTACATTGGATTACTGCACAGATCTGGTAGAAATACACAAAGCTCACCAAGATTCAAAGAAGAATACACAGGACTCTTGTATGAGGACAGTATATTCTTTTTCTGGAGTTCAGCTGGAATGCAATGCACATTAGCGTCTGTGAAATAATACTCTGCAACACACTGTAGAGGAGTGAAGAGTCCTTAATATAGAAATGAAGCCAACACTCTTTTGAAGGGTTTAACCCCTCATTCCTCAGTTGCACCTTTTTTACCACCTTTGTCCTAATTTGGAATATTTCCTCTCACTTTAAGTTCTGGTTGCTGACTGACAATGGGACAGGAAGTGAATAGAAATGTTACTAACGGTGTCACAGGCTAAAAGTAAAAACCAGACACAGGGTGTAGACTCTTCACACCCGATCCAAATGTAAAAAGCTGGTTTTGCCTCCAGTTTAAAGTGATTTGTGGACCGTGCCACCTTGTGAAGCGCTGTGCTAAAAACTGACAACACTGAAGTAAAGGATTGCATCTAACATACAGAAATCAGCAACACAATTGACTGACATCTCGGTTGCTGAGTAAATTATCCCATCTTAGAAATGTTCCTTAGTGACAGCTGTAATGACTATGTTCCCCAGAAGCCTAATCACACCGTAATGTTACTCAGAATGCAGAAAACACCATGTGACAAGCACATTATAATTCTTCTGTGCAAGCACAGGTTTACTTTAGGCACTTGTATTGCAGTCAGATGTAAAGCAACCCGCCCTTAAAATCATAACTAAATTCACAGTCCGCTATTCCAGACTGCTGCCCCTGTTATAAACCCGCCCCCCGTGCTGAAATTTTTAGCTATCAGCTAAACTGGGTTCACCCCAGTTGCCACCAACTACAGTCTTCACCTATACGATTTGACCCCAGTGTCCTGAGCGCAGCAACTTTTAATTTATTTTACATATATTAAAGATATATGTACATATATTTTAATCCATAAGCGCAGATTTTACATATTTTAATACTAAAACTGAGGCTCCCAGACCCGAATGCCATACTAACGAAATTCGTATTTCGTCCGAATCCGAAACCCGAACCGAATTGAATTCGGATCCGAAATCCTGAAATAACGAACTATCTGAACCGAACCAAATTTTTCCGCAGCTTACATGTCTACTCCCCATGCTCCCTGTGTGTGTTGTAAAGTAGTCACCGCTCCAAGCTCACTCCTGTGATGGACTAAAATCTCAATACAAGATTAGTGAACCTAACATGGGTTTGTAGTCCATCATGGGAGCGAGCTTGGAGCGGTGACTACTTTACAACACACACAGGGACCAGGGGGAACAAAAGTAGCCCCCCAACAGAAGGAAGGACGGTGTCAGCACCAATTCAGAGATGATTTGAGGATCTACAGCCGAGTGATATACAAATAAGATACATTTTTGGTTAGTAGCTGAATGATTTTTTTTAAGGCTTAAAGGAGAACTATGAGGTGAGTGTTTTTCACTCACCTCATAGTTCTAGCCGACCTGTGACAATGAGACTGTCACAGGTCGGCTCAGTAGATCGGGAGGTGAGCGAACAACATATAAGAATGTGTTAGTTGGTTTAATTCTTCAGCATCCACCAAACACTTAACTATGCATCGGGTGGCCTAACCCATTACTTCCCCTTCAATATGCTTTTTTATTCTGTCACACAACAATGTATTAAAATTATATATTTGAAAATTAGTTTCAAAAGTTAATAGTGAAAAAAAAAAGAAAATGAATATTGGGCTCATTACCGCGTCTTAATATCAAATCACATCTGAGAAAGTCATTTTAGATGGACATTCCTGCAGGTTAATGGCTCGCTGTGCGGCAGAGCCGCTTGGCCCTTCAGGACGGAGCTGCCGAAGGTGGGCGGGTGGAAATGTAATTGTCGATTTTTCTTTTTGGCATAATATACACATCACCTTCTACGTTTCATTTTTCAGGATTTTATACAACCAGAACATCTGTTTCTGTTGGACGCATCCAGAAGTGAAAATAATGTCATCCTCTCATAAAACAATGGAAACAAAGACCTGTGATTATGATTTAAGGGATTGGGATTTAATAGAATTCTCTATTAAAAAGACTCTTTACATTTAAAGGGGATATATGGAGGTTTTGTATCTTTTTTCTTTATGGTAAGGACTAAAAAAGAACAAATTTATGTAAAATGTATTTTTTATTTTCAAACAGCCGGTGGAGCTGCAGACTTCTTTTTACATGTTTGTCTGACTATTCTTACCTACTATTTGAAAAATGCCTGTTGTTTACGGAGCTCAGTAGCTGAAGCTGAAATTTACACACTATACATGGAGTCAAAGCAATGGCTTACCATGCCTCCCTCTCCCTACTTACTATGTACAGGGGAATCCAAATGCTCAATCAGAGAGAGGGAGCTTGAAGGCAATAGTCCAAAAATAGATATCAAACATTACTAAATGTATAAGTTTAAAAAAACAAACATTTTTTTATTTATTTCTTTGATGTCTGTCCCAAGCCACAACACTGTACTCTCTGTCCCAAGCCAAAACAGGAAGTAAGGGGAAA
Source organism: Nanorana parkeri (assembly GCF_000935625.1). NCBI lineage: Eukaryota > Metazoa > Chordata > Amphibia > Anura > Dicroglossidae > Nanorana > Nanorana parkeri. The sequence continues at coordinate 1,145,743 of NW_017306553.1, forward strand.
TCTCTCCAAAGGAAGTGAAATCACAGGCACTGGAACAAGTATTCATTATTGGGCCTCATTCACAGTGCTAAGAGCCGGCCCGTACAGATCAATGCGGCGTGCACGGCTGTATCGGGCCGCTCCCAGGAAGGACAGGGGCTGCATGTGATTGTACGCAGCAGCCTGTTCTTCTTTATGGGAGGACGCTGCCGCACGCTCATCCAAGGTGCACGTACTCAGACAGGATGGATCCTGTCTGCATCTGAGCATTGACACCCGCACGGATGTGCAGTTTGGTTGAGCGTAAGGCAGCATCCTCCCATAGAGAAGAACAGGCTGCTGCGTACAATCACATGCTGCACCTGTCCTTCCTAGGAGCGGCCGTACATGCCACACAGATCTGTACGGGCCGGCTCTTAGTAGTGTGAATAAGGCCTTAGAGCCTGTTCACACGACGTCCGATTTCTGTGCTGTCCTGATCCGTACGCTCCTGCACTAAATATGCATCCCAATGTATCCCTATGTGTTTTATGGGCTACAGTTCTCACGTGCGCAGTCCGTTCAGGTTATGACAGAAAAAATACTGCATGTCACATTTTGTCCGGTCGGGAAACGCACAAACGCGGCGAAAATGCAACGAAAACGCAACGAAAACGGAACGTAATGCAGCTAAGCAAAAAAAAAAGAGACAGACAGGTTGAGGTAAAGACATGAACTGCAAACATTTTGAACATGCCCATTACCTTTCCATGGACATACGAGTAAAGGAAAAAAATGTATCCGGGTGACCTCGCAAATCCTCATATAAACTCCAGAACTGACCCTTGGAGTCCCGATGCCTCAAGATCGGGTGTACCCAATAAAGGCGTCTCCTGCGAGCTCGTTCTCTGCAGATTGCTGTAGCCAGCACCATCAACATGCCTGCAAACATGTGATACATGTCTGATCACCAGCTTTACATACACAAAGAGAAGTAGATGTTACGAGAGGGCGGAAGTGACCTCAGAGGAAGAATCTGCATACTGACAGCCCCACAGCTTAAAAAAAAATCAGCATTCGGACCGAAACGCGTCAAAAACGCACTACATGAGTAGCAACGCGTCTGAAGATCCGGACCTGATACGGACCTGAAAATCATGTGAACAGGCCCTTAGTGTTAAGATTTCAACTCTATTCCTGACCCAGCAGCAATGCCTTACTTTTATTCCTGGTGATCATGGTCACTAGGACAGATAAAGACGGTGAATCTCCCCAGCCGTGATACAGATAGCAATAAAAATCAGACACAGGATCTGAATCTTCTCTACTCTATCTAATACAAAAAAAAGGACTTTAGATACATTTTAATGTAATAATCAGCCTTCAGCCATTACCACCGGCTGATTGATACATTGCATTGCACACCTTCCCTAATTAGTAATGATTAAATAGAGTGCTGGATATTCAATCCATGTCTGATCAGCAGCCTATGTTCAGTTCAGCTATGTTCAGCTCCTGTCTACATGCACTCCTGTGATTTGTACTATAATGAAACTCCATTTTGCATTTCTCTGAAAATCTGCCTTGAGTCTATAGACTTCAGTCCAGCTTATTGTATCTCTTCAGTGTCTTTCACGTCTGTTAGTTGGCTGCCATCCCTCGTGACCCAGCATGTCCACTCCAAGATAATCTAACACAATTAAAGTTTCCCTTAAAATGGAGTGGGGAGGGGATGCAGAGGGGGCACTTGCCTTAATGTGTAAGTATTCACACTCTTTGATAAGATGGCCAGTGATGATGTAAATCCCATGCATGTGTGATGGAGTTGAATCCTCCTGGCATTAGGCTCCACTCTTCAGCGTCTGACAGATGGCAAGAGTCTACACTGCATTGCACTTGTGCAGCAGGCAGTGTTAGAAAACAAAAGGGAAAGGGCACTGCAGCTCTGACCAAACCCTGGCTCCCACTGCCACCAACCAAATTCTCTTCTCCTTTTCCCTTTTGCAAGTCTTAGAGGTCTATTTTTAAACAATTTGTGGGGCCATTTGCCCTGCGAGTATCTGTGAACGTTCACTCTGAGCAAAAATATGCCAAAACAACCATTCCTTCGTTTTTTTTGTTGTTGTTTTATTACAAGAGCAAATTTTCAAATGTTTTCATGTAATATCTCATTATGGCTCTAGATTGAGCTATATGCGCTCAGGAAATAAGCATAGATGTAAACAAATTCGTAAATACAGTCCCTTCATTGTGGCATATATCCGCACAGAAGGAGCATAGCAGTCTGGCTAGTGCTCCCGGCTGCTTACGTCCACCTGGAGCCTGTGGAAGCTAGCCGGCAGGAGAATGGGGCCGCACCAGGGGGATTGGGGGCTAAGCCACGGGAGGGGGGCTAGGGGGTGCAAGTAGCTGGTCTTGCCTAGGGCACAAAATAGTCTAGCACTGGCCCTGGCCCTTTGAATAGTTTAAAACTAGACCCCTTAGTGATCTTCCTCGTGAATCTGTATAGGAAAGGGCCAGCTCCAAATCTGGCAATTCTGCACAACAACAGAACCAGACAGTCCCTAATGGTAGCATTGTGTCCCCCACCTACTGCATAGTATAAAAAGCTATAGAAGCTTTATACAATATGAAACAACAACAACAAATACAATCATCAAGAATGTCAGGAATATTCCAAAAGATTCCCTCTGCAAAAAGTATTAAAAAAACAAAGGGATTTGTAGTGCTTTTTTACTATTTTTTTATTAATTTGTCTCAGAGTCTTTTTTCTTTATTTTTCCTTTTTTTTTTTTATTTCAGCTATAAATTTCCCCCCCTCCTTTGTGGGCTATATGCCAAAGGGCAAAATGTCAAAATCATAATTTCACAGGAAAAAAAAAAGGATGAACTATTGATTTCAACCTTTAAAGCTGAACTCAGGGGGGAAATTGTAATACTAACCTTGCCGTGGGGTTTCCTTCTGCACTGCAAGGGCTAAATGCTCGTTTTTGTCTAGGGTGCCATCAAAAACAGTTTTACTTACCCTATTCCACACTCCTCCTGCACTCTGTTCTTCCCTTTGACGCTCCGGGTGTTGGACAGGCCTTCGGCATCCACACTTACAATTCAAGACTACTGGTCCCTCATTGTACGTGATGATGTCGGAGTGCAACCGACGGACAGAACACCAAAGGCTTCAGGGGACTGGGTGCATGGAGAGAAGGAGCCTGCAGGAGCAAGGGATACTGTAATTAAACCTGCTTTTTAATGGTACCCTGCACAAAAGGGAGCATTTAACCCTTACAATGCGGGGGGCAGTGCGGGGCAGTTTTACCGTTTCCTTGGAGTTCAGCTTTTAAGGAAACCTACATTCCTATAATGAGGTAGGCTGAGGCTGTTGCCTAAGGCGGCATCTGTTTGGGTCACATGGGGGGCAGCAGGCAGAGCAGCATGGCCACTCTATGGCACAATGTTTGCAGCGTGTCTGCCACCCCCTTTCCAGCCAGAGCATCCCAAGTTGCTAAAAGCCAGGCAGGGTGATGTGTAAGGGCCATATACATCTCCCCACCTAGCTCTTAGCAACCTGGCATGCTCTTGCAGGCATTCTGCCCAGCTCCTAGCAACCAGTGACATCACTGGTTGCCAGGAGCTCGGCGAAACGTCGGCTATAGCATCCCAGGTTACCAAGAGCTGGGTGGGAAGATGCAGAGCCCTTACACATCTTCCTGCCCAATTCTTAGTGGCGTCACTCTCCACCAGCAGCCCCACTCCAATGATTGTGCACCATCCAGAAACTTGATTGGACTAAACCCCCCACACATCACTAATTTTCAGAAAGAGAGATCAGTGATGGCAGTCAGTCAGGGCCATAACTACAGACCTAGATATTGTGCATCTGAAGTCATCTATACACTGTAGACTTTACAGGGAATTAAAGTGGGGCCCCTTTCCACACCCAGGCCCCATAGCAGCCACCTGGGCTGCTATAGCTATAGTTACACCACTGCAGTCAGTAGAGGAAGTTACTGCACTGGCCTATCTTGGTATCACCAGTTTAGAAGCAGATAAGAACCTGCAAGAAAACCTTGCTAAAATCTGACCAAAGTATATAATGAACCTAGGGGAACGTGTTTTTCTTCAAAAGTCGGACATTAACAAATAGGCTTCTTAAAATCCCATTGATAGCTGCAGGCAACACCTTTTTTTGTCATTTTAATGAAGCCAAAGTAAATTTGCACTTAACGTGAGCATGAAAATGTGTTGACAGTAGCAGCAGATATTAATAATCAGCGTACGCGCTTGCAGCGTAATTTATGCACATATTAAGAAGGTGTCATTCAAGAAAAACCTGTGCCCATGTTAATGAACAGCATTGCAATATGCTCCATCAGATGGTTACACAAGTTGTCTGTGACTTCACAAGTGTCTGCTCGCAGCACGATGAAACTAAATGACAAAAAGGTGCAAACATTAGAAGTGAAGGTTTGTTCCTGCAGAGACAATGAAGCAGGTCAATCGGTGTAATGCTGCCTCCTAGTGACCATCACGGGTACTGCTTATGCTGCCACTTTGTTCCAATTCTAATTCGTTTAGATTTTATTTGGAAAAAAGTTATAGTTGTAGTAGTAATAAATATAATAATAATAATAATAACCATAACAGTATTTTATATTATAAAACTTTAATAATGCTCTGTCACACAATTACTCTCTAACTCCGAACCGACCAAAATTTGCTCCATGTGGCCAGCTTTAGGGCAGGTTAACACCATTTTCCGGACCAGATGTGGAACGCACTACATTGTGTTTTGCCGCGTTTTTGTGGCGATTTTACTGTGATTGTGCCGCGTTCTGGAGCTGTGTTTTTTTGTGCTTTTTTTTTTAAAGTTTAAAATGGGCTTTTAAGTGTGTTCCAGTGCGATTGCATGAGTTTGTATGCCTTTCCATGCATTCCAGACCAGATAAAATGAGACATGCAGTATTTTTCTGGTCTGGTCTGATCTGGAACGGATTGCCCTGGTGTGAACAGAGTCCAGAAATAGCATAGGGATACATCAGGATGCATTTTGGGTTCGGAAACATTCTGATCTGGTCTGGAGATGATCTGGATGTGGTGTGAATGGGCCCTGAGGCACATAGGGTTCATATCAGTCTGTAGGGCAATCTCACATTTCGTTTTCTAATTTGTATTGAGATTGTAGTCCATCACGGGAGCGAGCTTGGAGCAGTGGCTACTTTACAACACACACAGGGACCATGGGGAACAAAAGTAGCCACCCTCCAGAAGGAAGCACAGTGTCGGCACCAATTATTATTATTATTACAATTATTTATATAGCGCCGACAATTTACACAGCGCTTTACATAGTTGCACATTCACATCAGTCCCTACTCTCAAAGAGCTTACAATCTAAGGTCCCTAGTTCACATGCATACATAGAGGGCCAACTTAGAGAGGAGCCAATTGACCTACCAGCATGTCTTTCAGAGATGATTTGAGGATCTACAGCTGAGTGATACACAAATAAGATACATTTTTGTTAATAGTTATGCTACTTAAATGCATGTTTAAGATATAATTCCTGAGTTTAGTGTCACTTTAAGCAAAGCAGTGGAGCAGATTCACTCCTATATGAAGCTGGCAGGTAGTTCGACCCGCTGACATTCGCAGAATAATGAAAAACATCGGTCTTAGGTGAAGTGATCCTTTAAGACGAGGGCCTGTCACCCCGTCGGTAATAATAAAGTTCTGCTCCGGGTTTGATGTGACAGCTGCCTGCTTTCTGTTGCCTCGGCGTGAAAAGAAATTAATGTGAGCGGGAACGGAGAGAGATCTGCTGACTGTCTGGTCATAGCGGCGTGCGCTGTTCGCTGCTTTATCCTAGGTAAACATAGCCGAGGCGCTGTCACCCGGCATGAGAAGTCTTCTCACCTCTCCATTTGTCATCATGTTCTCTTTGCGGGCTGCCAGCCAAAGATATTGGACTCCCTTTGTATAGACACGCTATAAAATAAAAATTATTTTCAAGCAGCTTCTACCTTATCTTATTTATTAGATCTCATATGCTTCCTAATCAATATAATAGGTATTGACAGCTAGCACATAATTGTGTACTAAGGCTCATTGATTCTAACACATAAACCAATCAATAGTCAGTGTTGTACTTCTCTGTGAAAAGGATCATCTGATCTGACATTTACATCTGATTGGGGGTAATCAGATGTAAATGAACACACGTCCATTCAGACCCAGCTGCCCATAGACTAACATTGGGCTTCCGATTAAAATAACATTCATTATTTGATAACATGGACTATTCTCTATAGCGGGGGTGCCCACAAGGTCTATCGCGATCTACCAGTCGATCGCGTAGCGATCACTGGTAGATCGCCATGTCCTCTCCTCCCTCCCAGCGGGGATCCGAGAAGACGTGAAGGAACCGGCGGCGGGGGAGCGCGGAGGACGGAGCCTCTGTCACTATAATGCAGAGCAGTGAGGAGAGAGAGAGAGACGCTCGGCCAGGATCTGACAGCCGGCGCCTCTCTCTCCCATCACTGCTCGTCCGTTCTGTCACAGCGGCTCCCCCCCCCCCCCCGCGGCTCGTAGTATCAGGGGGAGCAGGGGGATCCAGAGAAGTGGCAGACCCACTGTGCGTGGACGAGCGGCAGAGGATCGGTACATATCACCAGTATGTACCAATCCTCTGTGTGGGACAAACCCTGGAGCGATCGGCTGATCACCTCCTGTTCATTTACATCACCTCCTGTTCATTCATAAGTTTCTCAATGGGGAGAAGCACTCTGTACAGAGGCTCCTCCCCATTCAGAAACAGCTTGATAGTAAAATATTTTCTTAATGAATGGGAAGCCTCTGTGCTTTCCATTCATTTAGGCTGGGTTCACACCTAGGCGTATTACGACACTCCCCCTCCCGCTCCTGAATGCAGGTGTTTTTTCGTTGGTAGATCTCAATGAGCTCGTCATTTGAAAAGTAGATCTCCAGACGGAAAATAGTGGGCGCCCCTGCTCTATAGATTGTATGTTTTTTTTTTACATAATAAGATTTTATCAGGTGTATAAAACATCAAACAAACACACAGGAAGGTTACAAAGCATTTCCAGGAAGAATTTTCTAATACAGCCTTTCTCAACCACTGTGCCATGGTACCCTGGGGTGCCTTCTGTCTTTCTCAGGTGTGCTTCGAAATTTGTGCACAGCATCATGCCTTTCCGTGGTGCAGACAGGCTTCTTATGTGAAGGGGTTTCCTGATGTGAAGGGGGGTACCCAGGGCCGTCCCTACCTTGGATTCACAATCTTTGGATTTGCAATTGGTTTGGATTCACAATCTTTAGCTTCTCTCGATCACACTGCACTGCAGGGAAGAGATATGAATGGGTCTGATTGGATGACATTTCCCAGTGGAAGCTGACTGCGTTATACCACTAGGAGTTGCTCAGATTTAAACGCAGGCTTTCAGCATTGGACTTGTGTTATTTTAAGTCTGCATGTTGGAAATGACTGTTTCTTCCGATGCACCGGGTTCTACTCACGCCTGTTCCTTTTGCTTCCGAAGTACCTCAATCTCAGCCAAAATCAGTTAGCCATTGCTCCATCCTTTTCCAGACCAGAACTGGATCTCCCCCGTGGCTGCAGTAATATTACGGGACCAATGGCTCTTTGGCAGACTTTTACCGCCATGTAAAAAGCAAATTGCGGTGGATCGTTTTTCTGAGTCGAGGTTTGCAGGTGTTCAGGAGGCGATACTGCAGCCTCCTGAATGGCTTTTTTTTTTGCAATACTGGGGCACACCTGCAAACCAAGGGTTTGGCACACTTTACATACTATACATTCACATCAGTCCCTACTCTCAAGGAGCTTACAATCTAAGGTCCCTATCTCACATACATACATACAAGGCCAATTTAGACCGGAGCCACTTAGTCTTCTAGTATATGTTTGGAGTGTGGGAGGAAACCAGAGTACCCGAAGGAAACCCACAAAAGCACAGGGAGAACATGAAAATTCCTTGCAGATAATGACCTAGCTGGGACATTTACACTTCTGCATTGCAATAAGGCATGCATTACCGCATGTAACTTGCATTGCCGAGTTGTGGCGGCAATGCAATGCACTAGGGCAATGCACCTACGCTGTGGCACACCGCAACACTAATCCAGCAAAGGTAATTATGTGTGAAACACCCAAAAATTATATACTAACAAGATATTGCAGGACACCAATGAAAAGAGTTCTCCTACCCCTTCTGATGTCACCCAAAATGTCTATTTCTGACTCATTTGTCCCTCTTTTTTTTGTGTACCAATGTAAAAATGTACTAATAATTTACCAAAAGTGTTATTCTACCTTTTATACAATCTCTATATTATTGCATTTGTTTTGTATAAAAGGAAAGAGCTGAAAAAATACATTGTGGCTTTAACCAATCATTTTTTGCACGTTCATTCATTATAGTGTGTGTAAATGAGGAACTTTGCTGTGATGCATCCCATGCCTACATACTCGTGCTAAATTATGTCTCTGTTTCTCATCTCAGAAAGTTGGGAGGTATGTGATTGTTGCTTTCCATAAGAGAATGCTGAGACTTGTAGGGTAAAATAGTAACAATTTGTCTTTAGACACAGTGCTGGTCCCTCACACAGCTCTCTAGCACCACCCGGTTGTAAGAAGAGGAGTTATCCATTATAATATCTGACTTTCTTCCTGCTGTAACCAACTTTAAAGGAGAACTATGAGGTGAGTGCTTTTCACTCACCTCATAGTTCTAGCCGACCTGTGACAATGAGACTGTTACAGGTCGGCTCAGTAGATCGGGAGGTGAGCGAACACATACCGGGTTCGCTCGCCTCTCGATCCTGTCACGGCTCTCTGCCGTGACAGGGGGAGGGGCTGGATTCCCCTCTCCCCGCTCCGATCTGCCATCGCTGACTGGCGGAACGGACGGGGGAGGATACAGCTGACTCTGCCTCTAGATAGGCAGAGCCAGCTGTCACTCACGCAGCTGGGCGAATCCCGTCGTCTAAGTCGGGATCCGCTCCGGCTGCGGCGTCTCAGTATACCGCGAGCTGTAGCTCGCGGTATACTGAGCTTAGGGTAACGGGAGGACGCTAGTTTGTGTCCTCCCGTTACCCTAAGGAGAACTATGGGGAAAAACACTGACCCCATAGTTCTCCTTTAACTCAATACAGTTACTAGACCAGGGGTAGGCAACCTCATTCAAGCTGTGAGAAATTACAGATCCCATCATTCTCTCTGGGTCACACCTGAGTCTTGCAATGCCTCATGGAACTTGTAGCACCACCACATCTGGAGTGCGAAGGTTTCCCACTCCTGGACTAGAATATATTTTTGGCTATAGTGGGCCTTTTCTTTTCTGTTTTGTTGTTTTGTTTAGAACATTACAGAGTAAAAAAAACTTGAAGGTGAATCTGGTGGAACGTTATTCACCCAGCAGATAATTTGGCTCACCTCTACTACTGGCAGCCGGGATAGTTGGCTGCGGTGTGTCCTGGAGCAACCTGAGGTCACCTCTGACTGCGCAGCCCAAGGTTGGATCTCACACATAAGAGTCCAGATATCGGAGCCCCGAGTGGCGCAATAACTTTGCAGGAGTATAAACAACGTGGGCTGTCATGGTAACGAGAAAAACACACAGTTATGGAGCGGCTAGAGACATGTGGAAAAATCCTCTCAAACTAAACAAATGAGTCAGGAAAGTTTGATTTATTCCTTGCTGTCGCATGTTTGTTTTGTCTTCGAGAGAGGATCAGACAGAGTGCTCCTGAAGAACATGTTACAACACATTCAAGGGAAGGGAGCCGCCGTGCCAATTTGTTTTTAAAGGTGCAGGCTTCCAGGGCCGTCATCCTTCTTTCACTACCTAGTGACCCACAACAAGTATGCAGACAATGAAGTTGGACCTTCAAACCTGCTTATTGGCAACGGTTGATCTTCTGTCCCATAAGGGGGTTTAGTCTTCATTTTAGGATAGTTGTCAAGGACATGCAAATCATTCCTGAGTGTTCAGAACTGCTGGTTTACAGCACAGATCCAGTGTTATCTGCAGAGCCAGTTATTCCAAACTGCATGCGGATCTTTTCAGGCTTGTTGGCTATCATCAGTGCAGTGCTTGGTAATATTGTCTACTGCAGTGAAAGGCATTTTGGTTCCTTTTAGCCCACCATAAGCCTAACTCCATGCAAACCTTTATTACCATACATTGTACTGATGATGACCAGCTAACTTACCAATAGTAAGGTGCAATTTGGAATAAATGGCTCCATAATATTATTCTTTATCTGAATGTAGTGTTTGCCCAGGCAGGCATGCACCGTTGGCCCAGAGAGATTCTGGATGTGCAGCTGTCCTGTCCCAATCATTTTTTAGATGCAATGTTGGCCCAGAAAGTTTCTGGGCATATTTTTAAGGAGGATTTGGGTGCATAGTTGGCTTTGGAAGGTTCTGGATGCACAGGTGTCCCAGGGCGGAACTGGATGCACAGTTGGCCCAGGGAGGACCTGAATGCACAATTAGCCCAGGGGGGATCTGGATGCACAGTTGGCCTAGGAAGGTTTTGGATGCACAGGTGGCCCAGGGAGGTCCTTAATGCACAGTTAGCCCTGGGAGGATCTAAATGCACAGTTGGCTTAGGAAGGATCTGGATGCCCAGGTGGCCCAGGGAGGACCTGGATGCACAATTAACCCAGGGAGGATCTGGATGCACAGTTGGCCTAGGGAGGATATGGATGCCCAGGTGGCCCAAGTGGGACCTGGATGCACAGTTGGCCCAGGGAGGACCTGAATGCACAGTTAGCTCAGGGTGGACCTGGATGCAAAGTTAGCCAAGGGAGGATCTGGATGCATATTTGGCCTAGGGAAGATCTGAATGCACATGTGGCCCAAGGGGGACCTGGCTGCACAGTTGGCTCAGGGAGGACCTGGATGCACAATTAGCCCAGGGAGAATCTTTATGCACAGTTGGCCCAGGGAGGACCTGAATGCACAGTTAGCCCAGGGAGGATCTGTATGCACAGTTGGCCCAGGGAGGACCTGAATGCACAGTTGGCCCAGGGAGGATCTGGATGCACGGTTAGCCCAGGGAGGATCTGGATGCACAGTTAGCCCAGGGAGGATCTGGATGCACGGTTAGCCCAGGGAGGATCTGGATGCACAGTTAGCCCAGGGAGGATCTGGATGCACGGTTAGCCCAGGGAGGATCTGGATGCACAGTTAGCCCAGGGAGGATCTGGATGCACGGTTAGCCCAGGGAGGATCTGGATGCAGTTAGCCCAGGGAGGATCTGGATGCACAGTTAGCCCAGGGAGGATCTGGATGCACGGTTAGCCCAGGGAGGATCTGGATGCACAGTTAGCCCAGGGAGGATCTGGATGCACAGTTAGCCCAGGGAGGATCTGGATGCAGTTAGCCCAGGGAGGATCTGGATGCACGGTTAGCCCAGGGAGGATCTGGATGCACAGTTAGCCCAGGGAGGATTTGGATGCACATTTGGCCTAGGGAGCATCTGGATGCCCAGGTGGCCCAATGGGGACCTGGATGCACAGTTGGCCCAGGGAGGACCTAGATGCACAGTTACCCCAGGTAGGTAAACTGGGTATAAGATAAGATATGTAATAAAAACATAAATCATTTTGAGAGGGGGATCAGGGAAGGCAAAATATAAACAGCTCAAACTTTAGCTTTAAATGTTTTATTTAAAAAAAACAGAATGTCAGGGGGAGGAGCTTATTTCAGAGATGTCCTGAGATCCATCAAGAACGTGTTTGTTTTTGAGCTGTTTGCAGGCGCCGGCCTTCGTTCATCCTTTGTCCCTGAGCCTCTTGCCAAGGCATGTTGCAATTCACGTGGAACAGAAGAGATGTAGCAAGTGTGGAATGTGTCTGAAAATGTTGGACAACACGATAAAATATGATTTTAATTCGCCGCCCGCTTTCGAGAGCACCATGGAGACAGTTTATTTCTGCTGATAAACCAGAAACACAAACAAGGCTTGTTTTTAAGTTATTTGACTTTGAAGCACACCAGTCCCACGTGGGAGTATCTAATTAGACGCTGCAACAGAGCAACAGCGATGTGTAGAGTGCAGAAATCTATTACAAAGTATTAGAATGTGTTGTCCACCAGGTTGGAGCGGTCAGGATGTTGAAGGAAGATTGTGATGCATGTAAACCCATCTCCTGTGTGCCTCTCTGATTTAGTTTTGTTACTAGGTTTGACTTTCCTTACTTCTAGGCTAAGCCCACCATGCCTGTGTGCACTTTAACTAATAGAAGTGCCAATAATGGCCACTGAAGTCCATTGCACAAGGGGTGTAAACTGGGTCCAACCTGTATCAAAGAGACACACAGAAAAGCTGGAGTTGGGCTTTTATTTGTTGGTCCCTTACTTAAAGAGGACCTGTACCCAAATATTTGAAATGACAACAAAGACACCTTTGGACATGTTTAGCAATAACAATCTACAAACACATACTTCTAGATAATTGCCGGCTTTGTATTCTTTGCATACTGTTTTCTTTTTCTCCCCATTCTCCTCACAGTGGCCATTTTGCTAAGGGCAGATCAATCCATCTCCTTTTGCTTCCTGGAACTCTTGCACATGTGACTAGGACATGTGACCATGCACATCATCTCAGGGGAGGAAAATGCCTTTCCCTGAGATCTCGTGAGATTACAGATGAGATTTCCCAGCAATGCCCTGCTGATGTAACCTTCCCAGGATGCAATGCTTGGGCACATGACATCACTAATACCCAAGAGGACCAGGAAGTGGGAAAAAAATAATTGTAAGAAAAATAAAAATATATTTCTTTACCTAATGAATGTAAGATGATTTCATATCAGCATGCAGAGCTGCACGCTGATGTGGTTTTTAGTGAAAGGGGGTAAAGCCCTGCTTTAAAGTCTATTTAAAATGACATATTCATCTAAGACTACCCTGTCTACAAGGTGACAATGCATCTGTGTGATTTCACTGCAGAATGAACAGCGTTGTCACCCTGTTATAGGATGTGAAATGATAAAAGATTTCCTGGCAGGATCAAGATTCATATTAGGTTACAGGGGAGACTCAGGAAAATAAAAACGGCTGTGTAGATGCTAGTGCGGGACTGCATCGTATATGTAATTTATGATTGTCTCCATAGTTCCACTTAGTGACTTGTTACTGCCTAGTGACTTGTTATTGCCAGGTTAAAACCAGTGAAGCATTGTATATCTCTATAGGTTGAACTCAATGGACATTAGTCTTTTTTCAACCTGACTAACTATGTAACTATGTGTACTGGAGGTGATACTAGCAGGCGGCTATGCTATGGGTGCCAATTATGTTCTGCCGGCGGGCTCCAGCCAGAGATCACGCACCTAATGTGGCTTGAGGGCTGTAGCTGAGATCTTTTATACTTTGATTTTCCGAGGGACATTCCTGTTACTTATATTCAGCTTATAGTCACGTCTGTTCATACTCACACACTAATACCTTAATGGATGCAAAACACAAATACGAAAAGATCAGCTTCAGGATTCGGATGATCTCAGCGCTGGCTGGGGAAGACTTGGGAGGCAGAACCTGTTGCGGTCATTATCTGCTGTGTGATTCATGTGTTTTAAGGGAAAACGGCTACGGATCAAAGAATCCCTGGCTGTGAAACATTAATACTGAATATCAGCCTAAACCAGGAAACTTTCTTCAGGGAGAACTATGAGGTGAGTGAAAATCACTCAGCCTCATAGTTCGAGCCGACGTGTGACAATGAAACTGTCACACGTCGGCTCAAAAGTTTGGGAAGTGAGCGAACACATACCGTCGCTCACTCACTTCTCGATCATGTCCCTGCATAGAGCTGTGACCGTCACTCACGGCTCCCTGCAGGGATTCCCCCCTTTCCCCGCTCCGATCCTCCAGCGCTCACTGGCGGAACAGACGGGGGAGGGGGCGGGTACAGCTGGCTCTGCCTCTAGATTGGCAGAGCCAGCTGTCAATCACGCAGCTTGGTGGATCTCAACAGTATTGATGGGATCTGTCCCGGCTGCGGTGGTCTCAGTATACCGTGAGCTGTAGCTCGCGGTATACTGAGCTTTTGGGCTACTTTATGTCCTCCCGTGACCCTTAGGAGAACTATGGGGAAAAACACTGACCCCCATAGTTCTCCTTTAAAGTAACATGAAGCCAAAACATTTTTTATTAGTTGTGGATTCAGGTATGGTTGTAGCCCCTGTGAGCTTTTTTGCCATCTGTGTCCCATTGGGGAAATTTCTCTTCACTTCTGGTCCAATAGGCAGTTAGGCACAACAGGACGTGTAAAGAAATCCCTCCAAAGTGAGGGAAATCCCTGGGGGTTCTCAGATTAGCTACAGCCAAGCTACATCAAGCACCAACAAACTAAACTAAGGACACTACACACAGAAGGGTCCCTACACATAAAGTGATGTTTTCACCAGTATTTCATCCTTTGCTGCATCACAGCTTTGTGATCCCTTCCAGTCTCTTTCAAGCTATGAGTGGGTACAAGCCCAAGGTACCCCTCACCCCCCACCTACAATTAGGGTTGCCACCTTTTCTTCAAGCGAAACCCGAACACTCAAGCGATGCACAGACATTTTTGGGGGAGAATGAGTGGCGGCTTATTCATATGTAAATATTGCCGCCCATTCATATGCAAATATCACAGTTGAGACTATTTTCAGTGGGGGGCCAGTAGCCCCTATTCTAATTTTGGTTGCCCCTGTCTGCCTTGCATCTTGTGCCCGGGTCTCTGCTGCCATGAAACCCGAACACAGCATTCAAAAACCGAACTGTCCGGGTGAATCCTGGACAGGTGGTAACCCTACCTACAATAAAGACACAGTGCAACATTTAGATTAATAATAATTTTATGTAAAAATTGGAAATGTGGCCACAACAGTCAAACACACCACAACAAACAGAACATTCACAAAAAACAGTATATTACCATATACCAGGGGTAGGTAAGTCCGCATGGGACCTGAGGTTCCAATCTGTGGTACTTCAGGTCCCATGAGGCATTGCAAGACTGACAGTTACAGGCATGACTCCCAGATACAGAGGCATGTTGGGGTTTGTCGTTTAAGCACAGCTGGAGTGCCAGAGTTGCCCACTCCTGCACTATACCCTTCCAAATAATTCTAAAGGTGCCCATGCACTGCTCGATTCTCGTATGAGAATCGCGGGAAATCCCGCGATCGTACGAGAATCGAGCAGTGTGAACGAAGACGTGCGACCGTTTCTACTGTACGGTCGCACGTCTTTTGTCGAACCAGCATGCTCAAAAACCCGCCGAGAATCGTACGATTGTCGGCGGGTTTCTAGCCTGCTCGTTCGATAGCTGTGGAACGGGCCGGTGTGCGCACGCGCACACTGCCCGTTCTGCATTGCGGTCATCGGAAGCCCGCCCCTCAGCGGGGCGGGCTTTCGATGATCGCAAGTACGATCTGCCCGTCCAAGGTGGGCAGATCGTACGAGCTTTCAATAAGCATGCGACCATCGCAAGACAAAAGTCTTGCGATGGTCGTAATGTGTATGGGCACCTTTACAATAATGTGCAATAAACTGTGAAACCAAAACATCTGTGCCAATTAGTTCCCCGTCTAATGTCAAAACACCACTGCCTTTCTTACAGAGAGATTTATCATGACCCAATAACAGTGTACCAACTATTGGCCGCCCATTATCAAGCCCAAGTGGGTACGTCAATAAATTGGCTCCTGCAAGCTACTAAAGCTATTCAGCCCCAGTAGCCCACCATCTCCACCGCCACATTTTCCATCCCTGTTTCTTCTGTGGAGAGATAGATCTTCATTATACAAATTATGGCGCTCTCAGGGACTTCTCCTTCTGTTAAAGTTGCCTAAAAGGAAAACTAATTAGCCCAGTGAAATGTATGGAAATCGACTACCCATAGTTCATCCACAATCTTACTATAACCCACGTATTCCTCCTCCCGGTGTCACATTAATGGCAACTAACTAAGCAGAACATCAACTATTCCCTGCTTTCTAATGGGAGGGTGGTTGGGACTTACTCACTCTTTGTTCTGCCATTGCAAAATGGTCCCTGCCTTACCACGCTTTTAAATGATTACCCTCAATATGTGCCCACCAAAGCTAACCCACCTATCCTACCCTAACCAGCCTTTCCTCCAAACTAACCACCCCACCCCCTCCCTTCTATTTCCAATCCTTACCCTTCCCATTCTTCAGATCTAGTATACAGCTCCATAGGGGACTTTACTTGTCTACATGCACTCCCTCCAACGTCAGCTGCACATCATTGATGTACACTCCCTCCAACGTCAGCTGTACATAGTTACATAGTTACATAGTATTTGAGGTTGAATAAAGACATTAGTCCATCAAGTCCAACCTATTAGGATCTCATTCTAGGAGTACCCGTACCCCTGTATATTACGGTCCCTTAAGAAATCGTCCAAAAGTTTCTTGAACAATTCCACATTCTTTGCTGAAATCACTGTCTGTGGCAGTGAGTTCCAGACCCTAACTGATCTTACTGTGAAGAACCCCCTTCGCCCCTTGTGCTGGAATTTTTTTTCCATCAATTTTAGGTGGTGGCCTCTAGTTTTTGTAATGGAGTTAATTTTAAACAGATTATGGTTCACAAGTGGTACGTTCAATAACTTGTTTGTTAAACTAAATTTAATTTATACCACCGCCCTGGAAGTTACAACTGGCCTGGGTAAACTTCAATTGTTTAAACGCCAATTTTTTAACGCCACTTAGCTTCCAGGCACTTTGTTCTCCAAGCCCTGTTGTGAGCAAGCTCAAAATGAGTGATGCACTAGTTTATAATACACCTGCTCAATGAGAGACACCTGAGCTCAATTAACCCCTCCCCCTAACAAGAGCACTGCAACCTGAGGAGAAAAAAAAAAGGTAACAGTTTAAAAACTGACAGAAAAGGAAAAAGAGTTTTTAAATACTAAAAAAGGGTCTAAAAAGGAAGGAAGGAAGCAGAGACAACAAGTATACCAAAAATCAAGCACTTAATATACCAAAAATCAAGCACTTAATATATCCCAAACAGTTCAAATCAAATGTTTTAACGCCACTTAGCTTCCAGGCACTTTGTTCTCCAAGCCCTGTTGTGAGCAACATCATTGCTGTACACTCCCTCCAATGTGAGCTCCATGATCCAATATCCAACCACTTGAAGTCTCAATCAGGGTGACAACACAGGAGTATAAATTGAAGAAAGTTGTTACCCCATGACAGGAAGTGCCTGACCACAACCGTCACAAAGAATTACCCATACCTCCCAACGTTCTGAGATGGAAACGAGGGACACCTTTTAGTACAACGTATACAGGCAAAGGACACACACGTGCTCTCATTCCCTGTCTCGTGTCCTCATTTCATTGACTGCAAATTACTAATATTAAAAAAAGAATTGAAGTGCTTTTATTACCACTATTTTTCCTTTACACTGACTTACTAAAATATCATATACAATAATTTACAGGTTGGATGAATGCTTTAGTATAATATAACACTTTGCTAGTTAAATATTGCATTTTGTAGTAGAGATCCATACATCAGGGCAAAAAGAGAGACTGAGGAGAAGGGAAGGACAAAGGGATTGGGTTCCAAAAGATGGACCGTTAGGAGCTACGGGATTGCCAGGTATTATGAAGAAAAACATTTTTTTTAAATGACATCAACATGTTAGGATAATATGAGATTTTAGGGATTGGGTAAGCTTGTCCTGCACTTCATAGATCACCTTAATTTTTTGCACAGCCTCATCAATAAAGTTTCTGCGTCGATGTGGATGATGCTGTAGAAGCCGTGGCCAGGCACACCTCCAGACAAAATGGTTCCATATTCTGAACAGCCTATTACATCACAGCGGCCATTATCTCATTAGTCATCCTGAGACCTGCAGGGCATTTAGGCTGGAAATTGAGAGGCCCCAAAGTGCCTTTTCGCTCCGTCTGAGCGGGGTGAACCGCAGCGAATAATCTCTGTGTGGTTAACCAACTCTGGAAGCCATCAAATCCCCCCGACCATACCTTCCCCTCCTGTCTGTGCCCAGACAGGGGCCAGCCTAGTAATAGAGCTTCTGGTCTCTGAATTGGGACATAATTGTTTCATACAGCAGTGCCGGAAAGTTCCTAAATTATGACAACATAATAGCTTGAGTCTAAGGGTATCCTGTTATATGTTAGAGGTTTTTAAAGAGAGCAATGGGAGATTTGTATTTTTTCTGGCATTTCTGCAAGTCGGATTTGCTTTCTAGAGCAGTGGATCTCAACTGGGGCTTGGAAAATTCTTCCAAAACCTTCCATGCCCCAACAGTAAGGGCCCATTTACTTCTTTTAGTTGAGTTGAGGCAGCCCATTCCAAATGGATGAGCTGCCAACATACCATAACCTGCCAGAAATTACACATGACCGTAGGTGCATTGCCTTAGTGTATTTGGCTGCCATTCAAAATGAATGGCACTGCAACAGATTACACACATGTACATGTACATGTACACGTTACTTGCGTTGCAGTGATGGCTATGTTAATGCAATGTGCTTGCAAAAAAGAGTTTATACTCCCATAACATTATTGTATGAGTATATTTTTTTGCCTGCCTAGTGCCTGCTCTGTACCTGTATTAAACTATTTTGTCATTCACCGTAGGTCCTCTCCACTCTCCCATGCTGTCACTGACTCCCCAGTCTCTGTGCTTGTTCTGCATTCTGCGGGTTCTCTTTGGTCACATAACTGCCAGGGGAGGGCACACTGGCACCGCCCAACAAACAAACACCAGGCCCTAATGCCACTTGCATGCCGTTGTGCTCGGCGTTATCCTGGCTGTAGACGCTGGAGGACACAGGAAGCCGTAGCCCACAGGATGGAGGCCGTGGCCCAGCACCGGTCCATGGTCTGGTGTTTGAGAACCATTGTTCGATGGCATTAAAGTGACATTGTCACTCGCTTACAAAAAAACTAATTAAAGACCCCTGCAATTGAAGAAGTATTATACTCACCTCTACACCTCCTATGTTCCAGTGCTGCAGCTTCTATCTGGCAGTGTTGGATGCCTGTGTCTCCCACCATGCACCGTGATTCCTTTACTCTCACCCTCATGTCACTACAGGACATAGACTTGTATAAACATTTTTTTTTTTTTTGCTTTATTTTATTGCTATCACATGGGGGCTAACTCAGCCCAAGCAAATCGTGGACAGAAAGTCCCCAATTTGCTTCTTGCCCAGCCACAGCCAATCGGATCTGACAACTGTGAACCTGGAAGTGCTCAGAACAGAGTGCTTCCAGGTTAAAGGAAATTGTGGAACTTCCATTCAAACTCTCTAATCCTGAAAGGTTCATTGGATGTCTCAGGAATTACAGGTGGGTCCAGCCAATGGGAAGGGAGGCAATAGCATCACATTGGAGTGGTCAAGTGGCTTTACAGACACCCAAATCACTTTTCTTACATACTAGAATGGTTTTTGATAATGCAATCAAAGCTTAATTGATAAAATCCCTTTTATGTAGTGAGTTTCTGTCTGGCCATCACTTCCAACAACTTCCTGGATTCCCAGTGTGCTTTGTATCTTATTCCTTGCTGCTTAGAATGATGCAATCTCGGTTTCTCCAAGGTCAGTGGCCGGCAGCAATCAAGAGAGTAGTCAAGGCAAGGTCTCGGGTCAAAATCCAGGAGACAGGCAGTTCACAGGGACAGGTAATCGCAGGACACAGAAACACGGGGAGGGGCTAAAGACAACCCAGAAATCTGTAGGTCTGCAGGCCGGGTTTAAGTAGGAAAGTAATCCTGAGTGCGTCACTTCCGGTGCGCCATTTGCGCGGTTTCCTGTGCGTCACTTCCGGTGCGCTATTTGGCACGGTTTCCTGCGCGTCACTTCCGGTGTGCCATTTGCCGCGTTTTTCTGTGCTTTACGCGCATGCGCGTAAGAGTTCTACGAACAGCACCCGCAGGAGGTAGAACTTATGGAAATTCAATATAGAAATACAGATTTATTTGGAGTTTTTGACCATAGATACCCTTGAAAGTGACATTAAACCCTCAGATTTTTTAACATAAAACAATACTGTAATGTGCGCCTTACTGTAATCCATGGTAGTTTCTTTGCTGCTCTTCCCTTTAAATCTGGATCTGTTCTCATGCTGGGCAGAACTTCTGTTTTGCAGCAGACTGCCTTGTCTCTGGAATGGATACATGGTGTCTGTGTGTAGGTTCACAACCTGAGCCAGCACTACAGGAAGAGGCACTCAGCTGCAAAGGGAAGTTCTCCCCCAGCATGAGAAGACATGAGGATTTAAAAGGAAGAGCAGCAAAGAGAAGGGAAACTACCATGGATTACAGTAAGGCACACATTACAGTATTGGTTTATGTTAAAAAATCTGAGTGTTTAATGTCACTTTAAGTTACTTGCAACATGATATCCTTTTAGAATCTCCAAGATACAGCATTCAATAAAAGGTCGTCTCTCATTAGATAGATGCCCTTTAAACATTACTTGAGATTTTATTAACTTGGTTATAACCACCTGGAATTCAGCTTTCATTTTCTTTTTACTTTTCCTGTATTGCGCCATTTTTTGTGGCCATTATTCTCTAATTCTCCCCTCACTTTTTTTAACACTGTAACTGCGTATGTCAAACATCATTATTCTGGTGAAAAAAACAAACCTGTTACATTTTGTGACAAAACATTTTAAAGTTACATAAATATCACAAGCAGCCATTTGACTGCTCGGTCTGAATTGTCCGCCTGCTTCCTTGCAGTTCATGTATTTCGGCCTCGGTTGTATTTGGCAAAATCCCGCAAAATAGTTTTGCGATTTTTTTTTTTTTCTGTCTTCTTCATTACATGTATGTTGGAAACGTAAATCCCTCAAGTAGCGGCCGCCTTGTACAATTTCCAGCTCGCTGGGAACGGCCCTCCCAGCTGTCAAAATGATTGAGAAACCGCAATAGTCCGCCTGTTTTCAAGAAAGAATAAAGTCGATTTTCCATTTATTAGGACTTGGGTCGCTTTTAGGAAAATAGTTAAACAATGTGGTACTCTGAAGGAAAAACTCCAGACCATCAGCGTAATACACAGTTCTAATACATATAGGTGAAAAGCTATATATAGATATATACAGTATATATAGGTGCAGCAAAATGACTTCTTTTCGAGATGGAAGGGTGACACAATTTTTCCCTGCTGCAACTTTGTAGCTTCTGGTGTCCCCTAGAATCTCGGTGGTCTATGAATGAGTATTTAATCCTCCTGTCCCATCGCACTCCTGACTGGACAAAAACCCAAATCCAACTGGGTGGGTGGGTGCGGTGGTGACAACTGATGCCTCTGTGAAATGTAGATAGATGAAAGTAGTCACACGCACTCCATGATATTAAAGTCAATTCTGTTTATTGACTGAGATAACACACATCTCCTTAGCTAAGGAGATGTGTGTTATCTCAGTCAATAAACAGCATTGACTTTAAAGGAGAACTATGAGGTGAGTGCATTTCACTCACCTCATAGTTCTAGCCGGCCTGTGACAACGAGACTGTCACAGGTCGGCTCAGTGGATCTTGAAATGAGCGAACACATACTGGCGGAACGGATGGGGGAGGGGGAGGGTACAGCTGGCTCTGCCTCTAGATAGGCAGAGCCAGCTGTCAGTCAAGCAGCTGGGCGGATCCAGACATAATTGTCGGGATCCGCTTCAGCTGCGGCGTCTTAGTATACCGCGTACAGCAGCTACAGCTCGCGGTATACTGAGCTTAGGGTGACGGGAGGACGCTAGTTTGTGTCCTCCCGTTACCCTAAGGAGAACTATGGGGAAAAGCCTTAACCCCGTAGTTCTCCTTTAATATCATGGCGTGCGAGTGACTACTTTCATCTATGAATGAGTATTGTCACACTGCTGAAGGTCGCCCTCGGCTTGTGTTATTCTGTAAGTTTGTTTAATGCACACTTGTCGCTGTATCAGACTGGATGCTGGTCCCAGATAGTTGGCACCTCTTGCATGCAAAATCAACTTCTCTCCAGAGTGTTCCAGGAGCTCAAAACCCAACATCGCCCTTACTGTGGGCAGAGTTTGAATAGTCATTATATGGCCCGTTCTTCATTTTTCTATAGACAGTGAATGGGATCAGCAGACAAGAGCAAAACAACCCACAGATGTACTTTAAAGAAGGAGGCAAAGGGGGGCGGAGCCTAAGGAAATGCTTCCTCCTGCCTGCAACAGACTGATTACATCATCTGAGCCTAGGCAATAGGGAGAGTACTCTAAGGAAATGCTTCCTCCTGCCTACAACAGACTGATTACATCATCTGAGCTTAGGCAAAGTGGAGAATAGACTAAGGAAATGCTTCCTCCTGCCTGCAGCAGACTGATGACATCATATCAGCCTAGGCAAAGTGGGGAGGAAACACAGGAAATAGTCCATGAACCCATCACACTCCTTATAAAAGACGGGTGCTGCGACAGTCGACGGATGGCAACCGTCTATAATCACAGGATAACATATTATTATTATTACTACATAGGATTTATATGGCGCCAACAGTTTGCGCAGCGCTTTACAAGGAAGACATTACAATTACAATACAATTCAAGACAAGATGGTAAGGAGGGCCCTGCCCCTGAGGGCTTACAATCTAAAAGAGGAGGGGGAAATGATACATGAGGAGGGAACTGTGTGGGGATGAATTATTTGAGAACATGATGGTTCAGTGGTTAGGTCGAGGTGGGATAGGCTTCCCTGAAGAGATGAGTCTTTAGGGAACGCCTAAAGACAGTCAAGGTGGGAGATAGACAGACAGGTTGGGGTAAAGAGTTCCAGAGGATGGGAGAGACTCTAGAGAAGTCCTGGAGTGCCTGATGAAGGGGATCCTGTGAGACCCCGAAACGTTGCTTTTTGATGCATTGTGCTGTGCTTCATGCGTCAATAAACAGAAGCCATTGATTCATTACTTGGAGTGCCGGTGTCTATGTTATCCTGAAACTGAGGAAATGCCTCCTCCTGCCTGCAGCAGACCGATGACATCATCTGAGCCTAGGCACCAGACTGTAGCTCTAGGATGTCTTTTTAGTGATAAAAGGTGAAGCTTTTCTGAAAAATCACGCCGTCGCTGTATTTTGTGACATGCCAGGAATGTATTCACACAGACTTGCAATGTTACTGAAAGCTCCACATTTAAGTCAGCGGCATTCACAATCACAATTAAAAACCCCCCAAAAAAGATGAGTGTTTCCCTTGCCGTGTCACCGCCGCGCACACCATAAATTAGTTAATATTTAATTAGTTTTTGTGTGTGTGTGCGGTGGCGTCACTGATGAAGAATGTATGTTATTGCAAACACATGTATTGGACAGAGAGCGATTTTCCAGACTTCTTGCCAGGTCAGGATGGGGGTTGACTGCTATTATTATGGAGACATCCTCTCTGCCTAAGACAAGTGTGTGCGTTGTGTTCTCCGTCAGTACCTGCATGAGTCCTCCCCACCTCCGCCACCCCTGTCTGCGGCTTCCCTGGGTCGTCTGCGTCTCTCCTCTCCCAACCTGCTGCTGTGTGCGCAGACTCGTATAACCCAGCTGCCTCTCGTTTGGGATTCCCCACAGCAGAAACCCACAAGGAGTTAAGGCAGCTGAGTGTTTTCGGGGTGACGTAGCCTGGAAGACCCCCGGTGGAAGCGTTCCGTGAGCATGCCGCAGCCCGGACGGTGGAAAGTTTGAAAAGTCGAGAGGCCGGCGCATCGAGAGGCATGGCTCGGTGGGCACCCTGATCCTAAACACAGATCCCGGGACCGGAAGGATGGATAGGACCATGACCTTGTTACTGTGGACCAGTCTGCTGCTGTCGTACCTGTATGCCTTCCATATCGCCGCCTACCCCAAAGGCTCGAGTGAGTACTGAACTTAAGTTGAATTTGTATGCAAGTTGGAACAGGTACATTTTTAAAGTGTAACTCCAGCCCAAATCTTATTTGTTTTGTATAGCATAGGGAAAGATTGACCCCCCTGTAAAGTTTGTTTTCTCTGTGTGCCCCTGTTCAGAAGATTTCACCTCACTTTCTGTCCCTGTGACAATTGGATTTTGAAAATGTTGGGTTGTCGTGGAAACAAGGATTGGTGATGAAGCTTCAGTGTAGACACCTTTTTCCCGTGATCACTCTTACAGGAGTGAATTTCCCTTCCTAGGGGTAGATTTCCTCTCACTTCCTGTCACTTCCTGTTGTCTCAAGATTAAATCTCTCTAATGAGGATACAGACAGCAGTAAAAACCTCACAGTGACCCGGAAGAAGAGGCGGGCACCCCTTGTCTGCATGTCTAGCAACTTCCTGTAATGTACGTACAGTACTACGAACCAGACCCAAAAAGGAGGGCACTCCTCGTCGGCACGAGCGCGGTAGCATTACAACCCTGCTACCCCTGCTGTACAGTAATAGCCTCCGTTTGTAAGTAGGAGTCGGATGTTAGTCGGATGTATGTAACTCAGGGACTGCATGTATAAAAGAATTAGCAGGGAACCTTGAAGTAGTATTAAACACTCAATTTTTTTTCCATAATGCATCCAAATCAAAGAAATACACATTGCTCGGGAAAGTATTTATTTCTGAACAGCTCCAACTCTCTCTGCTCAGCTTCCCTGAACTTCCTGTCCAGTACAATTTCACAAGGGACAGAGCAGTCTCCTGCAGCGGTCCATCTACTAGCTTGGAGAAGGAAGAAGGGATGGAGCAGGAGCAGGAGAGTCAATTGCCGTGCTGTGCCTGGAGACAGACACAGCTTACCAGCACACACAAGGGTGGCTCTATAGGGCCCAGTAAGGGAAAGGAGTCACCCTAAAACTGGATATCAGGGCCAGTGCTCAGGGGACCAGCTGATTCTGCAGGAAGATAACTCTTCTAAACACCAAGGAGCAGCTTCCAAAAATAATACCCGTTGATCCCGCCGGAAATCTTGTGAGATTATAATTCCTTCCTGTGCTGTTATCAGTAAGTATTCTCCTCCAGCTATCTATGTGGACTACAGAACACATCCCCCTATATTATAGAGATGACAATAGAGGGAGGCAGGGGCGTCCTGAGGCCGGGTGTCACCCGGAGCGGAGAAGGGATGACACCCAGCCGTGACGTCATTGTGCATGCGCGGTCATCTTATTGACGCCTGCCGGCGGCCATCTTGGTGTTGGATGCCGGCAGAGAGACATCAGCAGGGGACGTTCACCTGGCGCAATGAGTATGCTGCCGGGTCCCCTCCTCTCTCCTGACACTGTCCATGACCGAGTGCCCGACTTTTCATAGGGGGTGATACCAAAATGACTGACAGTCATTTTGGTGTCACCCCTCCAATGGTTGCACCTGGGTGCGGGCCACCCCCCCCTTGTGATGCCACTGGGGGAGGTGTTCTGTAGTCCTAACATACACTAGGCAGACAACCTAACTCCTTCGCAGATACAGTGCAGTCACTGAGTGTTGTCATCTACAGGCACCATGAAAGCCCTGCTCAATCCAGTTGCGAGGTTTTATATACAATTTGGACTGTAGTTGGACTTTTTGGGCTCTTTGTGTTTTCTTGATAGTGATAGAAGTCTTTGTTTTTATTTTTTTGGGTTGTTTTGTATTTTTCTTAGTTCTGCATTCCCAGCTGGACAGAAGAGAAACTGATGAATGTGCAAAACATCAATAATGTATTCCAGTCACGTTTGTCCTGCCCGCAGCTGGTCCTCCCCCAAGT
>NW_017306553.1:1171472-1181624 GCF_000935625.1 Nanorana parkeri
AGAATCACAAATGAATCCCCAATTGTTTGTATAGAATAAAAGATGAATATAAAAAAAAAAAGAAAAGAAAAGATTAGAAAAGAAAAAAGAAAAGATGAGGTTGTGCCAAGTCAATAAAAAAAGATGAATATAATTAAATTAAATAAAAGATATAAAAATACAAAATAAAACATGAGGATGTCAAGAAAATAAAATAAAAGATGAATATAAAAAAAAATAAGAAAAAAAAAGAAAAGATGAGGTTGTGTCAAGTAAATAAAAAAAGATGAATATAATCAAATAAAATAAAAGATAAAAAAATAAAAAATAAGAGATGAGGTTGTGTCAGGTAAATAAAATAAAACATGACTATAATATAATAAAATAAAAGATAAGAAAATACAAAATAAGAGATGAGGTTGCATCAAGTCAATAAAACAAATTGAAAAATACATAAAATAAAATTAAAGATGAGGTTGTGTCCAGTAAATAAATACCAAATATATCAAACCTCAAAACTGTGTGAGCCTGCGCAAAGGCGGAAAAAAAGTCATGGTACCCAAAAGCCATTAGTTTAGAGCAGGGGTAGACAAACTCCGGGACCTCCAACTGTGGTGGAACTACAAGTCCCATGAGCCATTGCAACGCCCTCAGCCACAGGCATGACTCCCAGAGGCAGAGGCATGATGGGAGATGTATCAGACCCCTAATTTTTCCCCCACCCTCTGCCTCAGCCAGGACTGTACTTGATGTCAATCTGGCTTTTCAGTTGGGTTTTGGCAGCACTGAACCCGGAAATGTTCAGAGCTGAGCTCCTCCGCGTTCTCATTTTGCAGCATGGAACCGGGTAAGGAAATTAGACCCAAGTTCATGGCTTGAAAGCCCGCATGTACCAGACGTGTCCAAAGAGCTCAAGGAGGTTAAAGTACCATACGTGTACTGTATACCCAATCACTAAAGTTTCATTCAAATTAAATATGGTAATATCATTTCAAAAGCCATTTTCCACCCTGCCATGAAAGTCCTTATCCCGGCACTTCCTCTTATAGAGTGACAACACTCCGTCCCTGTCTCCCAATTGTGTTCCTGCATTGCCACATTGTCTCAGAGCCTTCCGATATGCAATTTCAACACACATATTATTATACAGTATGTGCAGGGCCAGAAGGACCAGACGAAGTCCAACCAAGGCCCAGCCTTGGGGCAGCAGGGAGTAGAGGGGCGGCAGGGGTGTGGAATTCCTATCTCCCGACGCCCGGGACATGCAGTTCCGGGTGCTGGGCGGGTAGTTGTTTTCTACATTTTAGCCCTGCCTCGGGCAAGCAGAGCTAAATGTACAGCGGGGAAGCCGCCGCTTGTTATGTACAGTGATCACTTGTATGCAACCTGCAGATCTGCCATTCTCCACGGGGGTGGGGGGTTGGTGGGCATTGAGGAACCTGGTATTGGGGCAGCAGAGAGAGTAAATCCAGCCCTGAGTATGTATGGTACACCATTGTCACCATTAGGAAACCCGCCCTGAGGAATGCCATGCAACCATCACTGGAGCACACATGTAGACAGGAAATGGCTGCAAACAGACTGCAGGAGTCTATCCGCAGGCAGCGACAGAGAGTTGTCACCCTATAACAGGAAGAGGCTTGAACTTTCATGGCAGGATCACCAGGGATTCTTTTCATGGAAAGTGCAGATATAAAAATATTGAGAATTACTATTTAAAATGACATTCATTGGTCAAAGTTTACATGAGATATTAGTGATTGGGTGTACATCTACTACAGTGGTTCTCAATCTGTGGGGTCGCTGTGTGATTTCTGCTGTGCTAGGTGAGAGTCCTCCTCAGCCCTCTCCTAGCGCAGCAGTGTCAGTTCTCCCGCCACGCCGCCAGATGTCGCTGCAGCAGCCGCGTCATCCCTAAATTTTACCGTTGGGGGTCAGCACAACTTGGCAAATGTTACCAAGGGGTCCCGGCCCTAGAAAGGTTGAGAACCGCTGATCTACTATAAAAGGAAAGGTTTAACACAGCTATAAAACAAAACATGCTCCCTCACAGACATAGATGTATACTGCCCACTGCTGGTTTATATAACAATATAACTGATAATAATAATAATAATAATAAACTATTCACTGAAAGTGAAATAACATCCCACATTTTGGGTTGTCACCAGAAGAGGAATAGAGGGGAAATGTCCAATGGGGAGACTAATTCTGGTGACCACCAGGGATTTCTCTTACTTCCTGTTGTGACTAGGAAGGGAAATCCAAAGGGAACTCATCTTAAAGATGAACTCCGGGCAAATAAAAAAAGACACAAATGAATGCAGCTCTGCGATCAATACGACATTACATGTATTTTTTTTTAAAATAAATAAAAGTAGTGAAATGATTAGAATAAGAATATCGAGGAATTGTTTTGGCTTCATGTTACTTTAAAGGAGAAATATGGGGTCAGTGTTTTTCCCCATAGTTCTCCTAAGGGTCTTGGGAGGACATAAAGTAGCGTCCTCCCGTCACCCAAAGCTCAGTATACCGCGAGCTACAGCTCCTGGTATACTGAGACCACCGCAGCTGGGACAGATCCCAACATTACTGTCAAGATCCACCCAGCTGCGTGAGTGACAGCTGGCTCTGCCTATCTAGAGGCAGAGCCAGCTGTACCCGCCCCCCTCCCCGTCCGTTCCTCCAGTCAGCGCTGGAGGATCGGAGCGGGCAGGGGGGGAATACCTGTGGGGAGCGGTGAGTGACAGTCACGGCTCTCTGCAGGGAGATGATCGAGAAGTGAGCGAGCGACGGTATGTGTTCGCTCACTTCCCGATCTATTGAGCCGACGTGTGACAGTTTCATTGTCACATGTCGGCTCGAACTATGAGGAGCCGTGGTTTTCACTCACCTCATAGTTCTCCTTTAACCCTTGCAGTGCTGGGGTAGCCCCACTGCATGGGTAGCCTTTTTAAATTCCAGGAGTTCCTCTTTAAATGTAAGTTGTATCCACCTGACTGCACTGTGTAATGGGGCTGTACATTGTATATTGGATTATTGATGCCTGATACATGTCTTCAGAATACAATGCCACGAGATGCAGTTATGTAACGCCTCTTATAATGTCTCTTCCATCGTGTTTGCCAGAGTACACAGTCATCAACGAGAACTGCCCCGGGGCGGAGTGGAATATTATGTGTCGGGATTGCTGTGAATATGACCAGGTGGAGTGTACGTGTCCCGGGGGCAATAAGAAGGTTGGCTACACCATCCCCTGCTGCCGCAACGAGGATAATGAGTGTGACTCCTGCCTTATACACCCAGGTACTAGAATCGGAGTGCTGGCTCAAAACACGGGATCACATAAAAGCAGTTATGGTAGGCAAAGGGGGTGATAACACTTAGGGGTGCATTTATAAACAATTCACAGAGCCATTGGCCCGGTGAATCTCTGTGAATACTCATTCTGTGCGAATGGATGCTCAAAATGAATTTCAAATATCATCACATAATACCACAATATGGCCACTAGATGGAGCTTAGCAGCACAGGACATAAATGCTTCACTCCTATGCTTCTCAGCTCCATCTAGTGGCCACAATGTGGTATTTACATAATACATTCAAATTGGAAGTAAACTGTACCAAGAAATTAATTACAGGCAGCGCTGCATCCGGCTTTTAACAGGTAGTTAGATTACACAACAGCGGGCTTCCCCACTGCTTGTGAAACCTAACTTGGTGAGGCAAGAGCTGTCACAGCCTCTACTCTGTGTTAGAGGTGTGAGCTATGTGGATGGCTTGGACCAATGGCAAAGCGCCATTGGTCCACACTGTCCAATCAAAAAAAAACGAGAAAAAAACAAACAGTGAGGACATTGATCTCGATGCCTCACCAGTGGCTCAGCAGTGACGAGCAAGTGGGAGACAGGGAGGCTCCTCCTCCCCACACAGCTTGGTTACCGAGCTGGGGGCGGGGCTTTGGCAGGATAGGAGTGGAGCTTTGGCGGGAAGGGAGCAGAGCTTGGCGGGCTGGGGGATGCCTCACCCAGCACAGAAGGCACGACATGTCGCTGATATTTAGATATGATTTTCCTATAGTTGTGTCCAATACGTGCCTGATCCCCGCCATATTTCTGTCCCAGGATGCACCATATTCGACAACTGCAAGTCCTGTTACAATGGATCGTGGGGAGGAACATTGGACGACTTCTACGTGAAAGGAAAGTACTGTTCAGAGTGCCGCATCGGCTGGTATGGAGGAGACTGCATGAGTAAGTAGCATCAATATATACAACATATACAGTATAATATATATATATATACACACACACACACACACACACACACACACACACACACACACACACACACACACACACACACTTATTTCCAGTGCTCATGAGCTCCATCTAGTGCCCATAACTTGGTATTACATTACATGTGACCTGAAAAGACAATTATACCAAGAATGTTGGTGTTTGCCTCTATTCACTTACAAGGAACATTCGCCGAGATTCACAGGGTGAATGGTTCTGTGAATTATTTTTTAACTAGACCCCTCGGGTGTAGGATGTCTGACACCATTGCATGATGAAAGCTACCATCTTTTCCTCATAACGGTCCCTCAGTGCATTCTAAAAGCTTCCCTAGCACCAGTTTCGTCACAAGAGGGGTGCGGCCCGCACCCGGGTGACACCATTGGAGGGGTGATACCAAAATGACTGACAGTCATTTTGGTGTTGCCCCCTCTGAAAAGTCAGGCACTCGGTCAGGGACCGAGAGCCTGACAGTTGCTCGAGAAAGAGGAGGGGACCCGGCGGCATACCTGCCCGGTGACGTCCCCTCCTCTCTCTGCTGGCATCCATCACCAAGATGGCCGCCAGCAGGTAACAGCGCTACCGCGCGTGACGTCATCACGCGCATGCGTCACTGCAGGGTGTCACCCGGAACCCGCACTGGGTGTCACCTGGTACCGCACCAAGTGTCACCCCGCCTCCGTAGGCAAAATTTTTTGCAAAAATAGAAGCTCAGGTGCCTCCTTCTTGACTCCCATGTGACAAAGGCCTGTTAATGGATCATTCAGTCCACAGGGGCGCACTGCAGGATGATGGGAACTTTTCAGAGGCATTGCAGGTTTTTTTTTTGGCATGCGTTGAAGGCCCGTTCTTAGAAACGAAGGGTGCATACCGCCATCTGATGGTGCTGGGTGCCCTGCATTGTGGTAAGTTTAACATAAGAGTGCCAAGCACAGGTTTACAATAGGGTATGCACTATTTTTTCAGATCTCACTGGCCTGTAACGCAGGCATCGATGTGCCACGCGGTCTGGCGCTGGCGATCGCACTGCAGGCAGGGGGTACCATTGACTTCAACGCAGCGCCACGCCCCCTTCCGCTCCTGTACGCAGGAAGCCGGCCGGGATGCGTTCCAGCGCGTTCCAGCAGCTAACCGCTCTGGAACACACTGCATATGGTGTGAACAAGCCCTCACTCCTGAGATTCACACAACTCTGCCAGATAGAATTCTCAGCCTAGCGACCTGACATTTCTCTGCTGCAGTTGAGCAGCGCAACTTGGTCACCACCCAGCAGTCAGCCTGGGATTGGATAATGAAGGAGCAGCGGCAGAATTGTGAGGTCATCTGCCTGCTCTCTCCTCCTGTCATGCTGGCTGCATATTTGTAGACTTAAATGACGGGATCCGCCCAGCTGCCTGAGTGACAGCAGGCTCTGCCTATCTAGAGGCAGAGCCAGCTGTACCCGCCCCCTCCCCCGTCCGTTCCGCCAGTCAGCGCTGGCAGATCGGAGCGGGGAGGGGGGAATCCAGCCCCTCCCCTGTCATGGCAGAGAGCCGTGACAGGATCGAGAGGTGAGCGAACGCCGGTATGTGTTCGCTCACCTCCCGATCTACTGAGCCGACCTGTGACAGTCTCATTGTCACAGGTCGGCTAGAACTATGAGGTGAGTGAAAAGCACTCACCTCATAGTGCTCCTTTAAACACATGCACCAGGAAGTTTAACCTGCAGTGAATATTTGGTTACTGTCACATTCACTGCCCCGAAGAGTCATTTAGTATTTCTTTTATACCATTATTTTTAGTGCTTTTTATATGGCAGGAAAAGTTGTTGAGTAGCATGGAAGCAGCGGTCTCTCTCCAGAGGTCCAACATGCCCCCTGCTGAGTCAGAGCTTACCAATTAGCAGGGGGCAGGAGCTTTGTTAATTGCAGAGGTTTTGGTCTGAAGGGGGTGTGCCAGACCTCTGAAGAGAGACCCCTCCTCCCACACATAGAGCAAGGGGGTATTTCTCTGCAGCACACTGGCAGGGAGGGGAGGGGAGGGGGAGAAGCTTTTCCACTCAGGCTGTGGCTGCTTTCTAAAGAAAATTAAAGGATAACTATGTGGTTAAGGCTTTTCCCCATAGTTCTCCTTAGGGTAACGGGAGGACACAAACTAGCGTCCTCCCGTCACCCTAGGCTCAGTATACCGCGAGCTACAGCTCGAGGTATACTGAGACGCCGCTGTATACTTTTATGTCTGGATCCGCCCAGTTGCGTGACTGACAGCTGGCTCTGCCTATCTAGGAGGCAGAGCCAGCTGTACCCGCCCCCTCTCCCGTCCGTTCCGCCAGTCAGCGCTGGCAGATCGGAGTGGGGAGGGGGGAATCCAGCCCCTCCCCTGTCATGGCAGAGAGCCGTGACAGGATCGAGAGGTGAGCGAACGCCGGTATGTGTTCGCTCACTTCCCGATCTACTGAGCCGACCTGTGACAGTCTCATTGTCACAGGTCGCCTAGAACTATGAGGTGAGTGAAAAGCACTCACCTCATAGTTCTCCCTTAAATGTAAGACACCTTTTGTTTTGATGTACCTGAAATATGTAATGTACCTTAATATATCTATATCTATCTATCTATCTATCTATATATGTAGCTGATTTAAAAATAAAAGATCAATTAGGCTTTAAATAGTCTGCATTAAAAAAGAAATAAAACGTAAAATATATACAAAATAAGATAAAAATATATTCCAAATAAAATAAAACAATATATTGAAAATAAAATAAAAAAATATATATCAAAACATATGAGAATATATTTATATATGAGGAAACAAAGAATATGAGGATTTATATATATTTCAAAAATTCATATTAGTGGTCCGTGGGATCTAAAATGATGAATTTAGCGTTCCATGAGGTCCGAAAGGTTGTCGACCGCTGATTTAGAAAGCTTCCAACCCTCAAGCAGACATCTGTTTTCACAACATCGGAAAATAAAATGGTTTTATGTAATACACACCGTGCATGTCCCATCAATGATTAATATCTTAAATCCTGTTACATAAAGGTTCCATCAGGTGTCTAAAATTCAGCATATTTGTTTTCCTCGGGGAGTCACTTTGTTTTTATAGTACATTTTAAAAAAACAGAATCAGCTTTTTTTCAACAAAGAACATTTCCTCCAGGTATTTCCCTGGAAACCGCACGTGGTGATAAATGCGGGGCGTGCCGATGTCACCAGGAATGATCCGCGAGTGCGCCACTTCAGCTTATTTTGGGGTTTTCTGTTATTTATAGCAAACCTTTGCTGAACTGCGGCATTAACCTCTCGTTCCTCATCCCTGAGGGATTAAGGAAGATGAAGCGTTCAGACGAACGCCAATCGGGGATGTCTTGTAGTGGTACCCGTTGCTATGGCAACTGCAAAAAAAAAAATCCCCCTTTCCAACAGCAGCTTTTTGATTTAATGAGCGAGAAGCGATAAGAATAGTCTCTATGGGGCGGCCCTGTAACCCTCTGTTGGCTGGAAAGCCGGCCTGTAACTTTAATGCTCCGGTATTGATTAGGTATCGATCGGTAAAATCTCATATAGAGTCTCATATGAATTGTATATAAGCTGTAACATTTAAATGTGATTTCTATATTGGTTTTCAATCTTTTTTTTTTTTTTATGTGCAACCTTCGTTGATCCTGCCACAGAGGTCATTGTTTAGGCACTCCCTGCTATGGGGTGACTACTGATTCCCAATTGTGCTTCTGTGTTGTCACCCTGTCACATGAATACAAGTGACAGTGCTAGTGCTAACATGTGTTTTGCGCAGGCATGGTCAACGCAGAAATCTGTAATCAACAAAGATCATGCCCCCTGGCAATTGGAGAGGTCTAAGTCTGACTCAGCAAGGGGCATATTGGACCTCTGCAGAGTGACCACTGCTTCTCCACATCTCCACAACTGCACCATTCCATAAAAAAACTACATTAAAAAGTGGGACACAAGGAAACGCTTCCACTGCTTCTCTGCAGCATGCTGGAACTGGCCTCAGTGGCGTTCACAAGGGGGGGCGGCCCGCCCCTGGGTGACACTATTGCAGGGGTGACACCAAAATCGGGTCTGGGAGCCTCAGGTTTAGTAATATCTGTAGATGGTTTTCTGTTGTATTCGCAACGAATATTCGTAAACTCATCCGAAAATAACGAAAATTCGGATTTTGTCCGAATCTGAAAACTCGAACCGAATTGAATTTCGGATCCGGATCCCGAATTCAGAAATAACAAAATATCCACACGGAATCGAACTGAACTGAATTTTTCTGCAGCTTACACGTCTATGACTCAGCAAGGGGCATGTTGCACCTCTGCAGAGAGACCTCTGCTCCTCCACATCTCCACAACTGCTCCATTCCATAGAAAACTACATTGAATAAAAATGGGACAGCAGGAAAAGCTTCCACTGCTTCACTGCAGAGGCCTGTCCCCTGCCAACATGCTGCATGCCTCTCTACTCTATGGCTGTTACTTAGCAAAGGACATGTTGGACCTCTGCAGAGAGACCACTGTTTCTCCACTTCTCCTTTCATTATCTGATTTAGTTCAGTTGGGCTGAAATCAAATGCACACTGAACCATTATAGTGTCTTTATGATATATCGCCAATATATGGACCCAAAATCTATAACTTACACACATGCCAGAAAGCAGGCTGAGAGTAGGAGCTCCTGGTTGCAAGTCTATTCAGACTCAATTGGATTGTTGTCCTCTTATCATGCTTCATGCATTACAGGTTGACTATGAGGGATGGGGGGGCATGTCAAGTCATCTGGGGGAAAGGGGAGGACTGCGCTAGTGAACTGATGCTCCTTCATGGTCCAATGAGAAGGGTTGGGATGGGCAAGTAACACGGGAGGCTGCAGTGCTGCAGGCCTTGTCACCCTTCTGCTCTATACTATGTGAACTGCGAGAGTGCCTGACATTTTGCTCTTAGGAGAGGGAATTGATGTTCTGGATGTGGAAATGCCTCAGCAGAGCCAGAGACTGAATCCAATGATTTGCTCTTTTCCACAGGATGCGGAGAGGTCATCCAAGCGGCCCGCGGAGAGATTATGATGGAGAGTTACCCCTTTAATGCCCACTGTGAATGGAGCATCCAAGTCACCCCCGGATATACAATAGAACTCAGGTACATAAAGCTTTAACATTCAAGTTATATGAACACAGCGGCAGGGGCTCATCTAGATGGGCGTTCTTGTCCAACGCAGCCATTCAAACTCAAAAACATGCCCGACACCCATTGGCATGAGCCCTAAATCTACCAACATGTTCTTTCACATACCTGTCTGCAGAAATTGGCCATTGCCGTTTGGAGGGCTCTTTGTTTTTTTTTTCTTAAAGTGTAATTTTCTGTTATTATTGGAACATTTGTCATTTTTGGTGTCACATTTGTACTTTCTGTATTATTTTTTCATTTCTGTGTTATATATTCTCAGATCTGAGGGTTCTGATGTCACGGGCTGCAGCTGAGCGGCTGTGATATCAAATGTTGGCCGTTTAGAATATCTCTATAGAATAAAATGGAGCCACGAGTGGCTTCTGCGTCCAACCTTTAGACGGCAACTCCGCTTAGGAGCTCACCTCCGCTCCCTACAAATGTAGCCGTGTAAGTCTAGCGCCCTCAAAAAACTTTATTGATTTGAGACAGTCAAACAAGACCCTCCCTGGGTCCTCCCACTTTAACCATACAGGCCTATTGCTTCATGTTCCGTCTCTTTAAAAACAGAGAAATGCCAGATCTGCCGGGAATCCGGAGAGCGCTGACAATGCTGCCTCTTCTGTACT
Organism: Nanorana parkeri; assembly: GCF_000935625.1. Taxonomy (NCBI): domain Eukaryota; kingdom Metazoa; phylum Chordata; class Amphibia; order Anura; family Dicroglossidae; genus Nanorana; species Nanorana parkeri. The sequence continues at coordinate 1,181,543 of NW_017306553.1, forward strand.
GAAATCTAAAGCTGTGTTGTCAGTTCTCTCCTTCTGGACTACAGAACCCCCCCCCCCCCCACCCCCACCCCACACCACATCT
>NW_017306553.1:1181673-1189447 GCF_000935625.1 Nanorana parkeri
CAACCCCCCCCCCCCCCACACACACACACACACACACTTATTTTATGGAGATGATGAGATGGGGAGGTGCAGAGTGCAATCACTGTACAGCACTACTAAGCAGGAACCAGAGCCTGCATGGCTAATGAGCACATATCGCTGTTCCTATCTACATGGATAATTCAAGCAGGGCTGATGCCAAAGCTTTTTTTAGTTTTGGATAGAGTAAGGGAAGGTTTTTTCAGATTTGTTTTTGCCATTGGGGAGATTTCCCTTGACTTCCAATCTGATAACCACAACAGGAAGTGAGGAAAAATCCCTCCAAGGAGAGGGAAATCCCTGATGGTCAGTAGGGTCACCGAAACTAGTGTCCCCAATGGAAGATTTCCCATTTATTCTAGCTGAAAATGTGGGATTTTCTTTCAGTAATAACATTTGTCAGGACAAATAGAGGGGGTGAAAAATATGGGAGATTGTGTTTTTTACCCATCCTATGTTCAGTATGAATTGCTCAGGTTAAGACTGTTTTACTTTAAAGGGGAAGAACTCCAAAACAAATAACTTCTGTTATTATTAAATTAAGAGCATCAACTAGCTGCAGTTTCCTATGGTGACCACTAGAGGCCGCCATTACCCAATAGAACAAGTATAGAGTACAACATTGTACCACTGGCACTGCCAGTATGTTTCAGGTTCCACAGCCTATTATAGCTTGACTATTACTTGCTTTAAAATCTATAGTTCTAAGAGCAGAAATGTATTAATTTCTACATAGAATTTATTGATAATTACATCTCAGATACTGAAGCTTGTAGACCTGCTTATATGCAAATGAGCTTATCTCCTAAATTAGACATGGGGAGCTCCCAGCAGATATGAATAAAGTAATTAAGTATTCATCATTAATAGAAAATAATGAAATGTATTTTTAAATGCAATTAGTGTCAGTATCTAAATGTGTGAGATATCAGCCTTGGCACAGCAGGAATCCAATTGGGAAGGCCAACACTGGGGGCCAATCGGGTTCTACAGATCTCCTCTCTGGTCTGCTGTTACTCCATTATTGAATCTAAGAGTGTGCCCTTCATCAAACTGTACTGATGATATTGCACTGGAGATCGAAAGTCTATCTATCTATCTATCTATCTACCATTATTTATCTATCTATCTATCTATCTACCATTATCTCTATTATATATTTATCTATCTATGTATCTATGTATTTATCTATCTATCTATTCATTATCTCTCTCTCTCACTACCCATCTGTTATCTATCTATCTATCTATCTATCTATCCATGTATTCATTATCTCTCTCTCTCACTACCCATCTGTTATCTATCTACCTACCATTATCTCTATTATCTATTTATTTATCTATCTATCTATCTACCTAACTATTCATTATCTCTCTCGCTCTCTCGCCCTCTCTCTCTACCCATCTGTTATCTATCTATCTATCTATTCATTATCTCTCTCTACCCATCTGTTATCTATCTATCTATCTATCTATCCATCTAACTATTCATTATCTCTCTCTCTCGCCCTCTCTCTCTACCCATCTGTTATCTATCTATCTACCTATCTATTTAGCTAACTATTCATTATCTCTCTCTCTCTCGCCCTCTCTCTCTACCCATCTATCTATCTATCCATCCATCCATGTACCCATTGGTCTATCGCCAATCTAGTAGTCCTGGCATGGAAGCAGAATTGTCTGTAGCAGGAAATGGATATCACGATTTTATATCAGTCTGTATTGAATAGCGATGGCGTCTCCTGGGAGCCATTGACTGCTTAGTGAAGTCACACTTCATCTTGTGAATCGTGACTGTTCTGCTTCCCTGGGGACCATATGAGGAGGGAGGTCTTCATTCCACATGCCAGCTCCTCTTCTCGGCTTCTCAGGATTAATTCTGTGTGTGCTTTCTATAATAACAGCAGACTGCTTTTCAGCCAACCCAGCCACTAATAATTATAAGATTATTTCTACATGGGCGGTAGAATTTTATGACGTTCGTGTCGGAATGATCTACCGTCTGTATGAATTATCTTCTCTTTTCTACTAATTTAACTAAGCAGCAACTCCAATCAGCTTGTTAATGCAGTTGGGGAATGGCTAAAGATATCTGGAAGCTTTATAGCCATGATTAGGTCAGAGGAAGGGTTCCATGTTCTCAGTCTTCACTTCAAACTGAAATGCCTGATTTAGGGTCTGCCTTGTTTTGGATACAGTAGGAAAGGGATAGCAACCCTGTTATTTTTAATTACTGTCTGTGTCACCACTGAAGAGGTCCTCTCTATTACTCCCGGTGACCACGACTGAAAATGTGGGAAAATCCAAACATTGGAGTTACCAATTCTCATCGATCATAATACATCATATTAAACAACATTTCCAACATTGGAACCTTAAACCTGCAGCTGATCAGGAGAAAGGTTCCAACAGGAAACTCATTCCTTCCCGAATTCCAGAAGGCAATCGGTCAAAGTCAATTTGAACAAAAGTTTTGTGGTTTTTCACGCAAATGCAGGGCCCAAAAGTTGCAAATCCTGACTGTTTCCCTTTGAGGCCACTAATTAAACCTCACCCTTGCAGCCCCACAGTGCATACCCTGCATTTAACTTTCACAGAGGTAGATAGTCTTAGTAGCCTCTTGCCAATATCTGGCAAACCTCCAGGGAACCCCACATGTCCACCGGCATATTTGCAGCCAATCCACTTGTATGGCAAATGAAGGGTCCTCTTCCAGGTGGTGTACTGTCCGCCATGCAGCCATAGATGGCCACGCCATGTCTCTTCCAGAAAAATGCTCCTGTCGTTTTCTGCACAAAGCGCTCATGCACCAACTCCACTCCAAATTCAAATTCCAGTCAACAAGCAGAAACACTTTACTGCACACCTGGGATGTAGAAAGTAATTTGTTGATAAGAGGACCTGTCACACCATTACAATTCTATTAAACACTACAGCATGGTGTAGGCAACTTCAGCACTCCAGGTGTGGTGAAACTACGAGTCCCATGAGGCACTGCAAGCCTCTAACAGTGACGGGCATGACTCCCAGAGGCAGGGACATGGTGGGATTTGTAGCTTCACCACAGGTGGAGTGCCAGGGTTGCCTACCCTTGCAATACAGAATCAGCGATGGCAAAGGCTGGCGGGCTAGGTGTAAAGATTACACAAGAAAGGGAATAAAGTACTTTCTGCTGTTTTATTTGAGCTGAAAATGAACAGGGTGGAATCTTAGTTGGGGGAAGCAGAATCACAAGCAGCTGGTCTCATTATCCATGTGGTCTCGTTCTCAAAGATTACTGTGATTACAAGTCCCATTTGGCACAATTCATTATATACGCTGGGAATTCAGTTTTAAAGAAGAAACACAGAACCAAACCTCTTTCACTCAAATTACTTATTACTGTATTATGGTAGGAGTAGTAGTCATTAGCAAAGACAAAGGTTTTTACATGTCAAGAGGAACCCCAACAAAACAAAACACTTTCTAGAGTTTAATGGAAGAATGGTCTAGATCTCTAGAAATAATTATTTTACACAATATGCTAATTATCTGATCGCCTAATCTAGACAGCCAGGATAATTTGGTTTCTGTACTCTCCCAACTATAATATAGGTCAGATGGTGTCGGTTCCTGCCTCTACCATGGCAGTATTGGTAATATTGGGCACGAGATAAGAAGCCTAATTAGGCAACAGAGCTTTACTTTTACTCCTGGTTCATACATGCTCACCTTTAATAGGCTGAGTAGGAGGCATGACCACCCACAGGTCCTGTTCTGTTGAGGCTGTTCACAAGTGTATGACTGTTGGAGCAATGAAGGTCCACTGAATGAAAGGAGGACTCAGAAAAGGCTCCACAATGACAAAGTACTTATTATTTACTGTGTAGTGAATGACGTGTATTGTAGTGTATATATCTATATATCTATATATACAGTATATATATATATATACACACACTGAGTGGCCGTATCTTCTCTGGGAACAGTATAATCAACAGAGTTTGTATTGCTATAATAATCAGTCTTCTCTTCCTGAGATCAATGGTCACTTTGATGTGCTAGAAACTGTACGCAGAGGTGGTGCCTTGGGAATGCCAGGGCTGTTGTTGACATAGGAAGACAATATTTATTTAAGACTGTTCTCGTGGACAGCATATAGCTGAACATTAATTTATGGCAGCTTCAGTTGCCATCCAATCACTGTCATGAGAAAGATATGTTTGTGTTTTTTGGACCAATCGCGGATACCTCATGTTAATGAATGGGAGCAACTAGAATAAAGATGGATAGGCAGAAGTTATCAGGAAGAGTTCACTGACGCCAGAGCACCTCACTGGAACAGAGGACAAGAAGCCATTTTCCTGATAACTCCTAATCACCATGAAGTCCTGTTCAATATGGAATTTTGTATACCAGCTACAACCAAAGCTAAGTATCAGATAAATAAGTAGCTGTAAAAGTTTGCTAAGCAAAACATGCTGCAGTGCCATAGCCAGGATACGAAGGAGTCACAGTGGCCCCCTTACAGTGACAGCCCTCATGGCATCCTGTCAATATGGAGTATGGCGGTGGGGTTGTGGAGGTTTAGGTGCCTGGTTTGGTGGAGGGTCTATGTGACCTCTCAAGAAGTAGTTCCCAGTAGTTTGTTGTGGAAGCACACCCGAAAACGTTTACTGCTACATATAATACCACAGTACATCACTCATTTTGAATGGTACCACAATGCATCACCCAGCATGGACAAAGCACAGTTTTGATTTAGGAATAGCAAAAAGAAAGAAAGAGATAAGTCAGTTGCTGATAAACCATAAAGAGGAAAGAATTGCTTGCTTAGCCTGGACAGCACCTTGAAGCCGAGGAGAACTTTAGACTCACACAGTTACTGTTTCAAGGCTGGTGCTTGTAGACTTGGCACAAGAGTATGCACAGATTTTTTTCAACTTAATGGCAAGGCTCTGGTGAATGCAATTCCACTGGCGGAGTCCCTATTCTGATCTTGATGTATCGTCTGTATCACCGGGTACCAGGAGCTAGGCATAGAGTTGCCTAGCAACCCAGCATCTCTCTTGCTCAGCCACTTCATCTTTCCTCTGCTGTAGGGCAACCCCAGGCTAAAGCTAGTATATACAACATATACCATATTTAACCCTACGTACAGTAATTACAGAGGCAACTAAACCTCAACTCTACAAAGCATTATCTTTCTGAGTCTTTAGCATGTTACCTGCAAAAGATAAAAAAGGGAACTTTCATTTTTCCTATCTAGCTAACTAAATCAGTCAGTACAAGTAACATAGGTACAGCTGGTTCATGTGGACATGTGTAAGATGAAGTTAGAAAATGAAGACTGATTAGTTAGCGCACAACTAGAGGTGTGTGTGGTGTGTCGTGGCCGTTGTGCGTCTCCTTGTGTTATTAGACCGGGGTGTCTAACTGTGTGATACTGAAGAGCAAACAGGAAAGGGAAGGAGCGCAACTAACTGGAGCAGGCTGCGCCAGTTAGTTACGCTCTTTCCCTTTCCTGTTAGCTGTAAGATGAACCTGATCCACCTGTTGCACCAAGCCATAGTGAAGAAGGCAGTGGCAGAGCCAACAAAGGGTTAAATGGTTGCTCAGTGCTGTAGTGTAGGAAATTACATTCTGGTAACGGTGTCTGTTGATACCTGTAATGATAATATTCAGTACCGGAATTCCTTTTTGCATTTCACATATCTTTATTTATATTTGTCGCCACATTTACATGCGAGCCAAGCTGTCCAGCAACAGTGACAGTTACAGGATTGAGACAAACCATATACCACTGTTGAGGGTGCTTACTACAGTCAGGTTTAATGCAAAGTTTTTATTCCTTTTAAAACCTTTTATTTGTACTATTTAACATTTTATATAATGAACACTGTTGCTGTAACTACTTAAAAGGTATTAGCTGTAGTTGGGTTGTACTTTGTCTCTTGCTTATCCCACTTCCAGCGTGCGTGCGCACAACGGAGGTGAGCCCTCTTCCATGGGGGCCACATACATGCCTACCAGTGTTTCTGCTTAGAGTGCACTTCATTGTACACCCCTAGATAGAGACTAGGCTGTCCTCGACTCAGTCTTGTACTAATGATCAGGACCTGGGAGGACCGGCTCCCGATCACATGATCACAGATATAGCCTGTGGTTGGCTATCACAGTTATCATTAGCTATAGAACCCTCCCCAACTGGTTGGCAGGAGCTCGGCGCGACAGGCCAGAGCGTCCAGCTCATCTCCTGGCAATCAGTAAACTCTTAGCAACCTGGGGCGCTCTGGCTTGAAAGGGCCCCCCATGTGACCCACAGAGATGCCACCTGAGGCAACTGCATTAAAGGGACAGCCCTGGTGACAACACTACTGTGCAATTTCACTGCAGAACAAACAGCGTTGTCACCCGGTTAAAAGAAGTGCAACAATAACAGATCTATTAGCATTACATGATCAACAGGTATTAGACTGTTACTCAGAAAACCAAATGCTGCTGTGTTAGGCCCCATTCACACCTGACCGTTTTGTAGCGCGTCCTACGCTCAATGAACGCTCTAAAAAATAAATAGCATTGTAGTCAATGGTATCGTTCCCACCTGTCCGTATTTCCGCCCGTCCCGAACGCACTACAAAACGGCCCACGCATGAAAAGGTCCCGGAGCGTTTTTTGCTGCGTATTGGTCCGTTTTGTAGGGCGTTTTCCATTTGTATACTGCCAAGTAGCCTTTGGAATCGCGCAACTTTTTAAACGCGAATTGCGGTAAAAAACCGCGTGACGGTCGCGCGACAGACGCGCATATTACAATACGCATAGGTGTGAATGGGGCCTTAATGCCAGTGACAGGCTGCATCTCATATGTCATTTGGCCCGTAGTTCCACTTCAGTGACTCTGCAGTCTTCTTGCCTGGCCAGAAAGAGTTAATCAGATCCTGTCGGGGGACTACACTTCATTAAAACTACAAGGTCTCATTACTGTACGCGCCTTGCCAGCACCGTGCCGCTATTAATTAGACATCTCCCGAGTAGCTCCAAGCAAAGTTAATGATGACCACGATAAATTATTGAACACCCTTTAATATGTGGCACATTGGGACGAGATTAACAATGCGTCAGGACCGGACGGCGAGATATGAAATGAAAGATGGAGGTGGAAGGCGCGTCCCCAGGTCGCTGACACACAAGCTCTCTTTTATTACAATAACAATATTCTCTTTATTAAAATTCACCGGGATCTTCTTATTTACGCGGAAGGGAGCCATTTCCCTCTGAGCTGGAAGTATGCTTCCTTCATTTAGTTCTTCATCTTTTCATTTCAGGATGAGTTGGGTTTATTTAGGGTCTGACTACAGACAAAACTTTCTCTTTTAGATTTGAATGGACTTGAGAAGATTAAACACTTTTGTCAGCTTTTTATTGTTATCTGTGACTTCCCAGAGAGATTTAACCTAACTTCCTGTTGCTTATGACAGGAGGAAGAGAAATGAGGGAGAGGTTGTCACTGGGACAGGAAGACACAGACAATAGTAATCATCTACAGGTTATAATAATTATATTAATTATAATTATACATATGACAGAGTAATATAGTAATAGGCAATATATAATAGCCCTTCTCTATTTTACTAAAAAGAGCGTTTTGTTGCAATCTGTGTCACCACTGACAGGAGAGGGGGAAATCTACCCAATGGGGACAAAGACAACAAATAAAACCTTGAAAGAGGTTCTGTCCTGCCCGCAAAAAAAAAAAAATAGTTTTAGGAACTTATGCT
>NW_017306553.1:1189552-1190498 GCF_000935625.1 Nanorana parkeri
ACAAAAAAACCTTTAAAAGAGGTTCTGTCCTGTCCGCAAAAAAAAAAAAAAATAGTTTTAGGAACTTATGCTGACTTGTATTTAGGCTATTCAGGGAACTCGTGAGGTTTGCTTCCTCAGTAGTGATGACCTGGGTTCAGTTTGGTTGGACATTGACCGAATCCACCCAAAAATCCGGGTTTGGTGAATGTCCAAGCAGACGAAACCCAGGGCTGCCTGTGTCCTAGCAACCAGTGACCCTTTGCTACCCCCAAAGCATAATTGGCTGCTGGGACGCAGACAGGCACACGATAATAACCAATGAATCTGTGGGGCTGCCTGTGTCCTAGCAACCAATGACGCTTTGGGGTCGCCTGTGTCCTAGCAACCAATGATGCTTGGGGCTGCCTGTGTCTTTGCAAGTAATGGGGGTATGATAGCCATTCTGTATGATAGGGGTGTCTGGGTGATTAAACTGGCTGAAAGGAATAACAAATCCTTTTACAGGTTTGAAAATATGCATTTAAATTGTGCATTCAGATGTCTGCTAACACGGTGCAAACGACCAGTTATGGGCTCCCATTGCTCTGCACATGTTGCAAGGTGCTGAAAGCTTAAAAGACAAATTCACCTTCAGTAAAGTTGTCCTTTATGTTACCCCCCACCCACATGAATACAGCCCACCTTTTTCACAATCCTGTGAGCTTTGTTATGCGTCCCTGCCCAGCATTGCACAGCCTGTGCAAGGAAAAAGGCCATCTAGGTCCTTTTTCCTGCATGTGTGCCATGGCCCCATTCATTCCTATGGGTGAGCCGTCCTTATGGCAGCAACCAGCTGTTCAGAGTACAGCTCTCCCATAGGAATGAATAGGTCTGGGGTACTGGTCATAACCAAGGAGTCTTTACTTTGCAGATACGTTATCATTTTATAGGATTGACATTCTTACTCTCCAAATACTATAATATA
>NW_017306553.1:1190617-1206987 GCF_000935625.1 Nanorana parkeri
ATATATAATTTATATATATCATTGCTCCCTAAATCAGCTTTTCTCAACCCTTTTACCCTAGAATCCTAGAATTAATCTACAGTTCTCTGGAAAAATGCCAACAATGATTATTCCTATAGCTCATGATCAACTAGAGTGATCCGTAAGTTGTAGAAAGTTTTAATTGGATAATAAGGAATGTGGTGCATCTAGAGAATTTGAAACCCAAGATACATCATTATTCTTAACACCTTCTTGCTGTAAATGACAGAATATTCAGTAATAATCTTGAAAAAATATTATGAATAATAACAGTAATAGAAAAGAAACAGAGGCAATGAAAATTGTGGTGGCCCCTAACATTAGTGGTCAGTGTACAAGTGACTCTTTACATTGGTGGTCATTGAAAGTGGAAGATTCATTGATTGGTGGGAGACCATTCACCATTGCTTACTGCTTATGGAACCCCTAACAATGTAATGAGGAACCCTACCATTCTAGAGAACCCTGGTTTAGAAAATTTGCTCTGAATTATACAATTTTTAACAAGGGTGCAATTACTCTCTTACAGGTAACGTTATACAGTATACTACAGAAGCGGCATCACTGCTTTCCAGATATAAAACAAACATTATAGGAGTGACATCACATTTTATATTTCTATGATTGTCTATCTGCCCCAGGTTTGCAATGCTAAGTTTGGAGTTTGATTACATGTGCCAGTACGATTACTTAGAAATCCGCGACGGCGACAATGTGGATGCCAAGATCATCAAGCGTTTCTGCGGCAACGAACGACCGCTACCCATCCGCAGCTCTGGAAATGCACTGCATCTTCTCTTCAGATCTGATGGGTCCAAGAGCTTTGATGGCTTCTATGCTACATTTCAAGAAGTTACAGGTAACTCTATAAAATCTTAGTATCTCCATTTAGTCCTTATACTGTATACAGCAACCAAAAAGTCACATTTGTACATATTCAATGTCATATGTAGGTACAGTAATCCTTCTTAACATAACATTTCCCTCAATTCCTACACACCAGCTGGAATATCGGATCACAGTGGAAGAGTTGCTTTATCTGCTTAAATAAGAGTAGACAGAAAGCTAAAGTGAAGGCACCACATTAAAATTGTAGTCCCAAGCCATGTTTACACCTATTATAGGAGAAATATCCTATTTCTAGCCTTTATTCTGAAAAAATGATAGCACCTGGCTGTTATGCTTATCCTCTGAATTCAATATATTAAGAGTTAAGGGGGAGGTGGGGGTTAAAGGGTAAGAAAACTTTGTGGGAAAGCTTCCTTTAAAGAAGATTTTGTAACTCTAAGGACCATTTAGTACCCTTGGAACCAAATAAAACACCTATGGACCTATTGTAATCCTGCAAAAAAACAAAACACGTAAATATCACTCTTCCCATTGACTGTATAATTCACCAATTTTACCAAAATATTGGAATTTCTGTTGTAAACATTTTTTTATGTTTGTTTTAGGATACAATGTTCATTCCAACAAAGTAAGGTGTACAAGTACAGGTCAACAATGGAAATAAATAAATCAATAAAAATTAAATATTATAACTTCCTAACCCCAGAGTGGGAGGTACTCTGAGTTAGAGGTAGAGCACAGGGGTTTGTTGTGAAAATGGTGAAATTACATCAAAATGTCCCAATTTGTTGGCAAAATAAAAGCACCCAATTTCGTTCATCCCTAATAGAGACACATTCAGCACCATTCAGCTTCTCTGAGTTCGGTATTTGTTCTCGGTGTTTGGAATGACTGTTGAGTGCCAAATTATGACGTAACCATAGACACAGCCCCAGAATTGAGCACTGTATGTATCTATATAACACCTTTCATGCCTGAAATACCCTGGGGAGTTTTTTTAAACACTTTCCGAAATGTGTAAATTTCTTTGAATAAGTGGGAAAGATGGTGCGATGTTGCCATTATATATAAACCAACGAGGTGGTTTTCTTAAACCGCTGAAGTATCAGAAAGATGGCTGAATTCTGGCTGTGTTACTGCCATCTTTGTAAGAGCCTGATTCATCTTGATCCTACTTTACAATACTACAAACTGTATAATATTACAGCATTCAGGAAAACAGATCAATAGGCGGAGGCTTAGAGAAGACAAGAAGATGACTTGATTGTTTTGCTGGCTCACATAAGTTTTTTTGAGCTGGAAGTGAAAAACAATTTTGGAGGGATACCATAAAGGTTTTGAGTTAAGTTTAATTGTTTCATATAAAATTGATGAATTTGTTTCTATATATACACAAGCTTTGCCTTACAAATAAGCATTTAATACACCAGCAAGGATTCCTGAAGCACTATAGATAGCTGAAATGTGATAACAGCAGACGTTTAAAGATTTACTGCAATCACCTGACTAGTGACATAGTTAGGTGAAAGGCACTTTTTCTTACCTTTTATATGTACCTGAAATTATTTCAAGAACCAGCATTTTGTGAAATTTAAAAGAACACATGTTATAAAACCATGTTCAAGAAAATGTTCTACACTCACTTGTCTAGCTGCCCATTCCTTAGATCTCACTGTTCAAAAGTTACATCTACTGACTTATCAGATACAATTCTGGGTATATTAAATGCCTGGTCCCTGCCACACGCTGTGGTTCCATCTGCTGGTCCCTACAGGACACAGTAATGACACAGGGGCTGGCGGATGGAACCACATCACACAGCGGGAGACCCTCCTGTTGTATGTGAGGCTTCTGCTGTTAAACAGAAGGAAGATCTGAGGAGCGGGCAGCAGGGAAGGTGGGTAAAAAACATTTTCTATTGCAGATTTTTTTTTAAACGATTGAAACAGCGACAGGGTCACTTTAATCTGTAGAAAAAGGCATGACATTACAATGTCCTTCTTCTTCCTTCTCTTCTTTATATCTTTCAGTCTGTTCCCCTTCGCCATGTTTCCATGATGGAACGTGCATTGTAGAGAAAACCGGATACTACAAATGTGCTTGTTTAGCTGGGTATACGGGAAGACACTGTGAAAATGGTGAGTTCCTTCTACTTTTTTTTTTTAATAGCATAGAGTCCGCTATATGGTTTCAGCCAATCCTAGTGCACCATAGTTTTCATACACCCCCTGGGATCATTGAATGAAGATGGAAGATCATTCGGTACATCATGTTGCTGACGGTAAATGACACATTCCTGTGTTTAATTAAAAGGTTGTCATCCATTACCCTTCACACCAGGTCAATCCCAGAAAATTATAAGAAAAGGACAGCCGTCCCCAATGGTTCAGAGTCCAAATATTTGTATTTGTCACTGCTGTCTTGAACCCTCCACGTCACCAGGTGAATGTAGCTCCTAAGAAGCTTGAAGCACAATGTCTGGTATTCACCAGTGAACCCTGCAAGGGATGAAGGGCTATTCTGCAGACATATTCCCAGGTTACTGTCCTTAGATTCAATCAGGGCAGTGATTGCATTGCCTCTCTTGGTCCTACCACAAGCACAGTGGTTGCAACACAAACCAATGCCTTTTACCTTAAGAATGCCAAAAGCTACTCAGGTCCACATGCCATGGCAAATACTCGTGTACCGCCTCTCTGACTCCTTCCACAGTCGCAGGGTTGACACAGCAGGCCACACTCTGTATGTTTAGACTACCAGCAGCCATTCATGTCCCATTGCCATGGCAAATGCTCAGTGCACTTCCTCTCTTGATCTTTCACAAGTGCAGAGCTGCCACCGTTATATTCAGACCACCACCATCCACTTAGAGGGTTTGGCATCTCTCACCGCCTCTTCCTTTAAAGCCCCTTGTGCCATGTGTTGAGACTTCAGGAGTTAATAAACTTTTCTGGGGCTCTCCAAGGTTTTGCATTACTGCTGATTGTCATGTGTAAGCATTGTGAGTGCAGTAATACCTTGTTGGCTAGTGTGAAAGCTCTGATACTGCTAACTCCCATGAGAGTCAGGGAGGTCCTTCTTCCCCCTGCAGCTCTGAATCCCATTATGTATTCTGTAGGACAGCGGTATCCTGTGACTTGTTTACACAATGCTGGTGATGGATGGCCATGTCACATTAAATATACTGACAATCTGATAGTATTGGGAGGGTAGGATGAAGGTTTAGTGTAATTTGTCTCTCTGGCACGATGCTGAATAACATCTGGGAATAGCAGGGATCCATGGATGTAAGATTGATAGTGTTACAGATATACTCTGAAGTGTACTCAGCAACAAAATGTCATTCACTATAGCAGACCCGAGACTCCCCAACTGCAGAGCGGATGCAAGTATATAGCTGCGCTGGGGCTATGAATTTATATCTGCAGTGGAAGTTACTAGCTTAACCTCTTGCCGTCCGCCCGTAGTAAAAAAACGGACGGACGGCACTGCAGCATCTGCGGGTTGCCGTCTCCAGACGGATCCACCAAAAACTATTTTCAGTGTTTGGTAGATACGGGAGAGTTAAACTGTCTAACTCTGTTGATGAGATCTTTGAGCTGAGTTCCTGCTACTTCACACCTGCTGAACCCATTATGAGGGGCTCCCACTCTTCCTTCTGGGTTTTATATTTATTCTTATTATAGAGAATGTAACAAGAGGAGCTGGAACACACAAAGGTGGGCAGAAACAAGCAAACTTCCAGGTGGACAGGAACCTAGCCAGGAATTATGGCAGAAAGACCTCATTGTTGGAGAATCCAGGACAATTAACAAACCGTGGGCTGAGCATCTTAAGAATATAATGATCTTTGCCACACTAGATCCTTTAACACAGGGGTCCCCAATCCCTGGACCATGGACTGGTACTGGTCCAAGGCCTGTTATGAACTGGGTGCAGTCTAGTCTCCCAGTGTCACGCTTGCTGGAGTAGCAACGTATACCGTGTTTCCCCGAAAATAAGACAGTGACTTATTTTTTTTTTTGCACGAAATAAGACACTAGGTGTTATTTTCGGGGGATGTCTTACATGGCTGGGGAAGGACCGGACGAGGTCCCGGAAGGCGGCGTGCTGTTGCCGGTCCCGGCGGATGATACTCCGCTTCCATCGTGCGGGCGGGAGCTGCAGAACAACTGCGGAGTGTAGTGGTAGGGTGGTGAGTGGAGACGGCTTCTCAGGCTCGAGTCCCAGGCGTCACTCTCAATCTTAGGCGGGGAGTTTGGGACTCTAGCATCACAGCCGTATGTAACACAAAAGGTAAAAGCAGAGCTATTGCGTCATAGCCTAGGTTACTAATAACCAACCAAAAATAGGAGGTAGGCAGAGTTACAGGTAGTGAATTGCCACTTAGACTCATGTATGCCAGGAGGTGGTAATAAAGACAGTCCGTATCCCACACAAGATGTAACGAGCTAAGAGCTGGTTTAAGGTTTCCCCTGTGGGGTACTTGCGTTTTGGTGCTTCAGATAGAGGTGTAAGGTGCAGGTCCACTGGCTAAACAATAGGGGTCCTCCCCAGGCAGGGCTGCAGGTCTCAGAGGTTTTGGCTGGGTTCAGGTGTCAGGAGGTGCTCTGACTCCAATAGTGGAACACCATGCTGCCTCAGCTGGGACTTTAAATAGCCCAGGGATGTGGGAGGAGCCAGCCGCCGGAACGAACGGCTTCTGCGTTTCCACCGTGGAACGCAGGCCACTGGCTCCACAAGCAGGAAGTCGAGCGGCTTCCGCGTTCCACCGTGGAACGCAAAGCGGCCGTCCCTGCACCTGAAGAGACCCGAGCGGTCTGACCCCTCGGGACTCGTTACACCCAGGCAGTCCCTCTTCCCATCCGGGGCCGGAGAGGAGGAGAGCGGGGCAGTGCGGCCGTGTCAGTGAAGAGACTGAGAGCGAGGCATTGTGGGAGTGATGGCTGAGTGGAGGGGCTGACAGCACTGCATTGATCCGGGACATGTTATAGGGAGGCGGGAGGGCTGTGCTGAGCATTGACTTCTGGGTGCTGTCCCTCGTAGCTTGGGTCCTGCTTCATGTGGAAGCCACAGATTCTGAGCTGGCGACATGCCATGACTTCTACTGGAATCCTTTACAGTTTTGCCAGTTCAGATTTTCGGCCTGTAAGCCTATAAAAACATTTGCTGATATGTTCAGATGATTAGTCTGCATATTCATTTGTATAAAGAAAACATCCCCGCCATTCCTCTGGATGTGACTGCTTTCAGCCACCAATCTCCTGCGTGGATGACCAACAAACCAGCACACCTAAAAGGAAAAGAGGGATGTGATCTTTTGGACGGATAAACTGCAGGTTGTCTGCCTCTATCTCCCTTGCCCTTTAGGATTTTCTTGCTTTTAAAGGGAAACTAGCATGGCTTTTAATAATAGTTTTATATTAGTTGAATTTCTGTTTGTAAACCTATGCAGTAAACCAAAGTGTTTGCAATTATTTTCATAATTTATATAAAATCCTTAATTACAAAGACATATTTAATTCAGGGTGCTTTCAGAAAATTCTGATCATTAGCTGGCTCTGTTGTCTCGCCACCCGCTGGCTGCAAGTGGTAAATCTAAAGGGCGCCGAGTGGAAATGGAAGGATCATTCTGCATGTCTCCGCATTTAATGGACAAGGAGGTGCACTCTCTCAGACACCATTTGGATAATACAAAGCAGAGCATGAGCATGCAGTAAGTTTATGTGATGACAAAGGAACAGACAGGCAAATGATCCAACAAGACTGTAGCTCCAATGAGGTATTAATCCTTTATAATAGATTTGGCCAAACGCAGATCTGCTGTAGGGAATGGATGTTGTTCAAACGAAGCCTGCTCTTCTTTAGTCCCAGAGGGCATTTTAAACCCCTTGCTATCTGATTAGGTTCTTTTGTCTTGGGTGCCTACATGGCAGGAGAATACAAAGACAGGTGGAAAATGCTAATTTAATAAAACTTGATTAAATTGCTCTTTCAGGGCTGGACGTTTGGGTGACAAGGAACGGCACAGCAGGTGGGAGGGTTGATTGGATTAGGATTGATTGAACTACTTTGTCCGTCCTGGACTTGGAACGCCTCCATAACAGCACCAAAACCCAATAATGAGACTTTTCCAAGGGATCTGACTAGACTTTCAGGACACATGTGTACTAATGTCTGTACATAGGCTACCAATTTCATTGGAGGCTGGAGAAATATTGTAGAAGACTGAGAAACTGTGGACATGTTACATGAGGTTAGTAGAATTTGGAGATGAGGCTGGGCTTGGTGCGAACTCAGTTTGCCTAAGTTCGCACAAGTCTGCACATTACTCTGACCGTCACCCCCAATCTGTTACGGTGGGGGCATTCTCTGCCTCTTTGTGACATATAGCTGCAGGGCAGAGAATGCGCTTCCCTACAACTAATTGGGTCAGGAGAACGGATGGAGGTCAGAGTTTTGAGTGGGCTTGGACGAACTCAGGTGAACTGAGTTTACACCAAGCCCAGCCTCATCACTAGTAGAGATCACTGGTATTACCATTTTGCAAATCAGTGATCCTGCTCCAACCACAGGCTGCTCGGGTCATGTGTAGTCAAGTACCATGTGGACCTCATTCTCCGGGTTGGGCGCCAGGGAGATAGACTCTCTTTGGGCTTGCTATTGAAGCTCTGAGAACCTCCATGATTCCAGGCCAATGGGGCCAACCCAAGACTTACCTACAAACCTCCAACGCTGTCCTCAAAAGAAAGTGAAAGGATTTTGATTCCAACAAGTTGGAAAACCTCTGCGTGCTATAACAAGCCCTTCCGACTACCGAATGTGCAAGTTGTCAGTCTCAGCTACGTCAAAAATGGTCCGATTATCGTAATACTTTACTGGAACTACATAGAAGATTACAATATACTGTATTTTGTATATTCTGAAAGATTTGTCTAAACTCAATCCCACTCGATACAAAGCCTCAGAGGACTCCTGCTGAGATTCTCTTTACAGCTCAATCACTGGGTCTAATTTAACCACCGCAGAGTGACAGGCGGCTGGTGATTGACTTCCTGCGCAATTTACCAGGACAGGGAGAAAAGCGTGTCACATGCTTAATGATCAGAATACATGAACATTTCATGGCCATTCTATTCATTAATTCCACCATCCAGATGGGTTCTGTCACTCCTTTCCTGGCTCATTATAATTGAATTTTTGATGTGAGCGTTTTTCACAATTCAGAGAGTTTTCTGATGTTGCAGATCGGTTTCCGGTGACACGGGGTGTCACTCGGGGAATTGACTTCAAATCTCTTCTCGCTGTACATTATATTGCAGTATTCGGAGCTCTGCGAAGGTTATCGTCTACAGGAATGAGCGCGGAGTCATTGCAGAATGATAATATCTAGAATTTTGCTGCTTGTATGCAGACGCAGACTGAGATCACAGTCTGACAGTCACACGGGAAGCAAAGACAACCTGTTATATGAAAAATAAATACGTTTTTTTATTTTAAACATGGCCGTGGTTTCTGTTTGATACATCCACCTGCTTTATCGTGCCTTATAAAGGTAACATATAGTGGTTTTGTAAACATTTTATTTTGTGATGTTGGGGAGCTCACAGAGCACTCGCACAGCGGGTTTTCCAAAACACAAGTCTTTTTATTTGCTCTTGCAGTGCAGCAGAAAAAGGTCAACACAAATATTGGCTTATCTTCAGCACAAATAACAAAACAAAAGATGTCTCACCGACTGGTTGTATAAAGTCCCAGACCTGGGGGATCCCTTCCCAGGAATGTTAGTCCTGCAGCCTAGCACAGTAGCACAGCGGTGCAGTAATACAGCAACCCAGCAGCTCTCTCACATTCACACACAGCTACAACTGATGACTTCCTCCTCAACTCCCACACTCCTCTCTGGTTGCCACCTTTTCTTCAAGCGAAACCCGAACACTCTAGTAGCCCCTATCTTAATTTTGGTTGCCCCTGTCTGCCTAACATCTTGTGTCCGGGTTTCTGCTGCCATGAAACCCGGACAAAGCATTCAAAACCCGAACTGTCCGGGTGAATCTGGCGTTGCTGACCCTTTTAGCTGCTTCCTGTGTCAGGAAGGTTAACCCTCTGGGTCCCTTAAGGGGACCACAGCCCAAATAGTGGCGAAATGTACCTGCCTTCCACCACCCAGCCTTCCCATCCCCTACAATTTATTTATTGAATTATTTATTATGGTTGGAACGAAAAAATTTAAAATATATAAAAACATTTTAATTTTTTTTGCTCAGGTGAAATTTTGCATATTAATATCTTGAATTCCTATTTTTTCCAGTATACAGCACTCGTGGTCCCTTTTATACACCTTTTCCTCCTGTTTCCTTACCACCTGTTGTAAAAAGCGTGATGTTTACAGAGCTCAAGAGCTCAAACTGAAATTAAAGGATATCTAAACCCAAGAGCTAAAATGTAATATATTGCAGCTTACCAGTCCTTAGATGTGGTGGCTGCATTTGTTTTTTCTTTAGGCTGAGAACAGTTTTTGCATGTACAGAAAATGCAGTGCATAGTTACATATACAGGTCTATTCACAAAAGGGTGAAGAGTTTGGAGAAGGCAGGGGAAGGGAACAATCTAGGACAACATAGCTGAACCGGAAAGTGAGCTGAATTGGATAATTTTTCCAAATCAGTTATGTTGGCCTAGATTGTTCTCTTCTCCTTCCTTCTCCAAACTCTTCACCCTTTAGGGAATAACCCTGATAGTATTTGAGGCTGAATAAAGACACAGGTCCATCAAGCAGTATCCTTGTCACTTCCTGTGGGCTGAACGGAAAGCACACAACATTTTATCTTCTTTCTGTAAACTACTAACCTCCTCACCGCCCAAGTAATGGAGGTAAAGAGAAGAAGACATGTTTAAAGGCCTCCCTGGACAATCATGACTCCGTTCATTCAGTGAAATAAGCATAGCCACCCAAGGCCACGCATGGCCACCCAAGGACAGGACATGTGTTCTTCACAAGATTACCAGGTGAAAATAAAAGACAAAAATAGCATGAAAGAAATCCTAATGCATTCACCACATCTGAGGACTGGTAAGCTGCAATATATTAGATTTTTGTTCTCGGGTTTAGATATCCTTTCATTTCAGCTTGACCAATTGAGCTCTGTAAACATCAGGCTTCCTACAAGAGGTGGAAAGGGGACAGAGGAATATGTGTAAAAGAAAGGAAGAGTTCAAAAGCATGAAGCTTCTTCTTTGCTGACTCTTCTTCAGCAGACAAACCATGGGGCTCAGGGAATCCTTTTTCATGTGATAAATGTTTGTTTGTTAAACAAAGATAGATGTATATATATCTATATATATCTAGATATATATATATATCTAGATATATATCTAGATATATATCTAGATATATATATTTTATGAATGCAGTGTTGCAGTAATGTGTACTTTTACATCTGCCTAGAATGTGAAATATTTTCCAATACAGTTAACATTTCGGGTGATGTAAACACATTTATTTGAGTATTTTAGAATACTTCAACCTGCTTAGATGCTATCAGTCATTTACTATGCATGACTATTTGCATCCACCAAGTGTGCCTAGTGTCATTCTGTGTGTTTCGCATGTGACTTATTCTCATGCATATGGCATACGGGAAGAGTTTGGCTCTCAGCATGCAATTAAAATTCCCACAATGCATTTTTTATGTCATCCCACAAGCAGAGTTACATGGGTTTAAATGCATTTACAGTTAATTTCAGTACGGTTCTATGATGTGCAATCAAACGCACTGCAGAAATAGGTCAGAACAGGGCTAATGTAGCACACATGTAATGTACTTTTCCTGTATGTATAATACACATAAAATTAGAACTAGTTTAATGAAGATCTGGGTCAATATTTTATTTAAACCTCATAGTTCTAGCTGACCTGTGACAATGAAACTGTCACAGGTCGGCTCAGTAGATCGGGAGGTGAGCGAACACATATGTTTTAAAGGATATATTTTGTAGTTTTACTGTTCCTTTCTTCTGTGTTTAGTATTAGAAGAGAAGAGCTGTGCAGATCCAGGACCGCCATTGAACGGTTATAGAAAATTATCAGAACAGGAGTTTCATAGAATTGGGAACAAAGTGGCCATAGGCTCCACCGTCCATTACTTCTGTAACAACTCCCATGTCCTCAGTGGAAACCAGGAGAGAAAATGCCTGGAAACGGGGCAGTGGTCTGGCAAACAGCCTGTTTGTATCAAAGGTAAGAGAAAAATGTGCGGAATTTATGGACTAATTTAATACTAGTTAGCGCTGCAAACAGGGCCGGATTTCCCACAAGGCCAACCAAGGCCCAGCCTTGGGGCAGCAGAGAGTAGAGGGGCAGCAGGAGTGTGGAATTCCTATCTCCCCATGCCCGGGACATGCATTTCCGGGTGCCGGGCAGGTAGTTGTTTTCTACATTTAGTCCCTCTTTGGGCAAGCAGAGCTAAATGTACAGAGGGGAAACAGCTGCTTGTTTTGTACAAGTGATCACGGCGATGTCGCAGCCTGTATGCAGCCTGCAGCTCTGACATTCTCCATATGGTGGGGGGAGGGTAGGGGGGCACATTGAGGAACCTGGCATTGGGGCAGCAGAGAGAGTAAATCTGGCCCTGGCTGCAAAGGCAGAATTTTGCTTGATGATACCAATTGGTGGACCTGCCTCGGAGGAGCGTGCTGCATGCGGTGGTCATCTTCTAACCAATCTGGAGTTTGCAGGCAGGGAGAAGCAGATAAAGGAGGTTCACCGCCAGGTATGACTAGTATGTGAATTACAAGAGAGCTTCTGTTGAGTAGTTTTCCTTTGTCCTAGCCAGAGCAGCATGTAGACCCCTCTCCTGGCCAAAGGCCCTTCTGGGCTACTCTAAGCACATTGTGACACTGCATGCGAAGTAATGAGTGAACATTTATTAGATAATATCTAGAAAAGACTCTGCAGCCTGATAAATGATGGGCTGTGGATTATGAGATGAAGTGACATCTGAGTTTTCCATCAGTTCCATTGTGTGTTCCTCAAGATGTTCCCGTTGCCATAGAGGAACCTTTGAGTGAGTGAGGGAACCTGTCACATACCTGGCAGGAGACCGGTGGAAGAGGAGGCCTCTGTTGCGTCTCATGTCCTGCACTCTCTGGAGGTGGAGACAGAGTGTGGGAGGACAGCGAGAAGCAGGAGTGCCAGTAGGGAGACCGGGCACCGTGTTGGAGATGTCCAGAAGAAGAGTAGTCAACGTAGCCGAGGTCAAAACAGGGCAGGCATCTGGTCATTCGGAATGCGGTTTTTGCACATGCGCGGCTGCCATCTTTTCCTTACATGGTAAACCAATGAGAGAGAAGGAACATACTGTATGTGGGACACGAGAGCCTGACCAACACTAGGAACCCGAAGCCAGCTAACAATATATTCTACAGATAAATGGGCTGTGTTGGTCTTCTGAAGAGACAGGAACTCTTCTCAGAAAGTGTGTGCTCAGGCCATCAGGGGAGATCAGGAAGGATGATCCCTCCAGTGAGCAGGGACAGGGGAGGTGAAGCCCTGTCACCCGAGTACAGAAGTCAGAATACAGAGAGATCTCGAGCCCTGGAAGAACATCAAGGAGCTAAGAGGACCTGTCACCTGCTAGAGGTCACCAGAGCTATGGACACCTATGAGGAGCACTGGCTGCAGTATATACCCAACAGACAGATGCCCCCCCTTCTGTTACGAGAAGTACGGAGTGTGTTCATATATTCATAGCTTGATTTTCAGACGTGCCCCCCTCTGTGTTGGCACAGAGCTGGTTAAGGACCACTGCTGCCTATCCCACTCAGACTCTGCGTCCCCTGGCTCCTTTATCCGGATTAAACATACACAGACAAATTGGAAGTGGATATTTTCAGTGTAATTCCATCTTCCTTTCAGGGTAAATGCTGAATATAATCAGAAAAATATGTTGAAGGCTTTCTGTGTGCCCTGTCGGGATTAGGGTGGCATTAAATGCATTGTTGGGCAGGCATTGTCGATTGCTATGAGCTACAAAAAAATTATCATGTTATAAAAAGACTAAATATTTCCATATTTATAAATTCATTGCAGTGATCTGAATACCATTAATATAATTGCACTGTATATTAAAAGTTATCTATAATTAAAAAATAAAAAATTAATCTGTTTTTCTATATTGAATTTCCATAAGTTCTATCCCCACTCCTAATAACCAGATCCACCTAGAAGATTGTAAACTTACTTATTGAAGATACCTATAGGATGGACTTCCTCAATGCACTGACACAAACTCATTCAGCTCTGTCAATATTTACTTCCTGTGTCACCGCTCTCCCAGAGTCTGCCTTCTGAACTACAACTCAACTTCTGAGCAATGTAACATTATCATTGTTTGCTGGAAGCAATGTATCATGGAATATGTAGTATTGAGAAATGGAGATTGCATCACATCAAGCAGCAGGGAAAGAGATGCAAAGCACGCTGGAAATCCAGGAAATTGTTGGAAGTGATGGGCAGACGGAAGGCAGCACTCACTACATAAAAGGGATTTTTTGATTGTATTATCAAAAACAACTCTTCTATGCATTCCTATTACAATGCTGATGTTATAGCAGGAGAGGAGATGCTGGGACTTTACAACTTCTTTAAAGGGAACCCGGCATAATTTGACTTATGCAAGAATTGTATTATTTATATTGAATTTTCATTTTAAATCAACTAAATACATTCCAGGTGCATCAAAGTAAAAGTTGCAAAGGCTTGCAGTTCGTATTCTTTAGAAAGCAGCCACATCGTCGGTGAAAAAAAAATAAATGCTGTAGTAACTCTTTGAAAAACACATCTTATTTCTTAAAATTTTTTCACTGACATTGTCCTTAAACCATCCCCTTTAAGCACCATTGTCTTTGCTCGCTGACAGCCAAAGATATGACAGTCTCATATTTCCTCTAACGGGGGTGTATGTGGAGGTGCTTTAACACTTTTCAGAAGGAGTGTTTGTGATGAAAACATTTTAGACACCGAAAATGGAAGTCTCTGTCTGTAAAGTAAGTGATCATTTTTATGGGCGATTAGCTTCTCCACGGGCAAGAATGTGCGGCAGAGGAACTTTGGCCCCAGAAACACGTTGTGTACAAACAGCCACGACTATCAACCATGTGGCCAGATGTGTACCCTGCATAAATAAATGGCTGGCCAGGGGCGTCAGACTGACCCTAGGTGCAGATTGTCTGTTCCAGGGGCGGCTTTTCTGGCCGGATACAAACTGGCCGCAGCTAATCACCTAGTGTGTATGCGGCCATACAATAAAAGCGTTTAGCCGCATCTGAAGGCAGCAGCCTAATGGCCCATATGAATGAGCCATGTGGCCATAAAGCTTGGGGATTGACCTGACACTGATCCAAGGACAGGCTGCACAGAAAGGATATACTGTACATGATTGTTACATTTTTATCTTTACAGAGATACAATTTAACCATTTCTTTCCTATAGCTTGCCGGGAGCCGAAGATCCCCGATTTAGTGCGCCAGAAAGTACTTCCCTCCCAGGTTCAGTCACGGTGAGCTCTCTTTCTCTGTCTTGTAAGCCGTCCAGATCTCTTCACTAAACATGAAATACATCATTAGTTGTATCTTATAAAAAAAAAAAAAAGAGGATTGTGTGTGTTCTGGATAATCCGGCCTTATGTCATCCATTTTGTGTCTTGGTTTCTGTATCATGCCGTATGTAATCCATCTTTACCATATGATGCTGCGTAAAGCTGCCAGGGATCGTTATAAGTCACAGGCAGATTACACACATAACTGCTAACAAACAAATTTTACATCGCGGGTCTGTAAGTGAACTGAGAAAATAGAAAATAATAATATATGACCCAATGGGCACAGTGTTTCTTTTGTCATATAATGAAAAAAAACAGCAAAATCATTAAAAGGGATGTTAAGCCTAATAATTAACCGTCTATATTTGGTCTGTTAAATCCACCATTGAAAATGTTTTGTTATATGTGTTCGATAAGTGCAATAACAGGCCAAGAGCTGAGCGGGGAGATGTGTATAGTCATTACACATCTCCCTACCTGGCCCTTAGCAATCTGGGTCGCTCTGAAACCAGGGGTCCATTTACAACAAATTGCACCCATGGCGTCAAACCCAGCTCCTGGCAACCAGTGATGTCACTGGTTGCCAGGAACTGGGCGGCACGCTGGCCAGAGCATCCCAGGTTGCTAAGAGATGTCTGAGGTCCATACCCATCTCCCCGCCCAGCTCTTAGCAACCTGGGATGCTCTGGCACGCATCCCGCCTGCATACACAATCTCCCCATCTGCTCTGGTTCTGTCAGCCGGGCGGGGAAATGTGTATTTCCCTTACACATCTTCCTGCCCAGCTCATAGCAACCTGGGACGCTCTGAAACTACTACAAATTGCGCCCTTGGCGTCAAACCCAGCTCCTGGCATCCCAGTTTGCTAAGACCTGGACGGGGAGATGTGTAAGGGCCATACACATTTCCTCACCCGGCTCTTAGCAACCAGAGCGGGCGGGGAGATGTGTATGCGGGCACGACGCTGGCCAGAGTGTCCCAGGTTAAGTCACATGGTCCTCTATATGCAGAAGTATTTTCTTCTTTCATAGCAGCTGAACAGAGCAGCAGGTGAGTAAAGGAAAGGTTAGCATGTGCAGCTGGGGTGCATTAATTTAAACCTGATGTTCTGCCTGCAGGGCATGTAAAATATTTATTTTATGCTTACCATCATAATAACCCCTGTCCCTGGGGCACTTTTACCCCCACCATTGGCCCACGCTTGACATGTCCACTTTTCAGGCGGTCACACCCATCCCATGCCCAGTTTCTGGTATGGTCTCTCCTCTAAATATGTGGGAACTGCCCACTCGGGGTCACAATACCTTAAGTTAATTCCATTCGATTTTAGTTACTGCTTATGTTCACTAACCCAAATACGGGTGACACTGTGATCCTGGAACACAGCATCATTGCGACAGGGGATTGTCCCAGCAAATATTGGACAGTTGGCAACTCATGTCCTATGTGTCTGGTATAAACCTATACAGAAAAAATATTTCCATAAACTCTGAAGTGGCTCACTTACTAAGTTATGTTGGAGGTCCCTGATGCCATGTTTGATCATAGAAGGTTTGGTGGGTCTCTGAAGGCAAATTTGCAGCTATGACAATATGACTTTTCCTCTTTTTGGTTGAAGGTTTCTCATGAAAGCTGTGATTTGTTTGTAATTAGGGAGACCCCAATACATCAGTTATACTCAAGTTCATTACCAAAGGAGAAGAGTGATGTCTACCCGACCAAGAAGCCGGCCCTTCCACCTGGAGAACTTCCTAAAGGCCACCACCATCTTCACACACAGCTACAGTATGAGTGTGCCTCTCAATTTTACAAACGCACAGGGAGCAGCAGGAGGACCTGTCTAAAGACTGGGAAGTGGAGTGGCCGAGCACCATCTTGTATCCCTAGTATGTGCCTTGT
>NW_017306553.1:1207043-1227862 GCF_000935625.1 Nanorana parkeri
AATCAGTCAAGGATGTTTGGAGAAATCTTCCCACCACCAACCAAACATTTGACTGTTAATTAGGCTTACCAAATGTTTGGTAGTAGCGATATCTCTCCCAAGGTCCAGGATCCATTGTCCCCTATAACCCCGTGTCACTATTGTCCTTTAATACAATTATATGGTTGGACTCATCATTTAAAGGGCATTGTGTTAGGTCAAAAAGGTGGGTGGTTGACCTCTTTAGGGCTTGTCATGATACCTTATATTTTTGCCCATTTTTATTTCTAATTTTATTATTCTACATAGCTGAAAAAAGTACATAGAATCACTGAGAGTCACATCAACCCCCTGACGCCAAGGAAGCTTACAATTGCAATTCTTTATAATTATCATACTAACACACACACACAGCATTGCCAATCTATTCAGATTTGCATGCCGGAATGTTTTTTATTGGTGGGATGAAGTGAGATACCTGTAGGAAACCCAGACAAAACACAGGGGGAATATACAATTTCCATGTAGATAGCGCCCACTGGGGGTAATTAAGCGCAGAACCCTAGTGCTACAAGGTTGCACAGCAGCAAAGGGCTGTCAACATATAGCATGGCTTCCTCCACTTATAAACACAATCTATGAGAACAAAGCACTACAAAACTTTGGTGCCAAACTGCCATTTTTGTATTTAATGGGGGAAATTTTTCAAAACTGGAGCTGACAAAATCTGGAGCAGCTGCCCAGGGCAACCAATCAGCATCTCTCTACAGTTTGTACAGTTAAGATTCAAAAATGAGAGAAACTGATTGGTTGCTGTGCACAGCTGCTCCAGATTTTGTCTGCTCCAGTTATGATAAATTTCCATTAAAGTGCCCTGTGAGTTTGTGCCTTTCATGTTGATTTCTTCATAACTTGTCTTTTTTTTTCATCTTTCTTTACAGTTTGCGGGAAACTGGGGGATTTCACGGTCTCGCGGGTATCTGAAATGCGTTGGCCATGGCAAGCCGCCCTGTACCGTCGCTCTAACGGGGTGAGAGGTGCCAACCTGAGGAAGGGCACCTGGGTCCTGGTGTGCAGCGGGGCCCTGCTAAACGAGCGCACGGCGGTGATCGCCGCTCACTGCGTGACTGACCTGGGCAAGAGCACTATTATCAAGGTGTCAGATCTGAAAGTGGTGCTGGGAAAATTCCACCGAGACGACGAGCGTGATGAGAAGAGCCAGCAGCATCTGCATGTGAGTAACCATGGCAACTGGGAGCAGGGATGTATATGGTATGGGTAGCTTCATTCCCATAGGATGCGGGCTGTGTTCACAGATCTCTGTATGGAACAATAGATGTGGTGGACTCTGTTAATGGTTTGCTGCTCTGTGTTTAAACGGTGGCTCTTCCCAGAAGACTTGTTCTCCAATACAGCAAAATGTAAAGCATTACTCACACAAAGACAAGTGCCACCATTCATACAGTGCCACCTTATCACTTGTCAAT
The DNA here is from genome assembly GCF_000935625.1 of Nanorana parkeri. Classification (NCBI taxonomy): domain Eukaryota; kingdom Metazoa; phylum Chordata; class Amphibia; order Anura; family Dicroglossidae; genus Nanorana; species Nanorana parkeri. The sequence goes on from NW_017306553.1 coordinate 1,208,510, forward strand.
CCTGCTCCTATACCTGATCCATATTATATGGTAATGAGAGACCAGGACAAGTAGATTACTTCACAGACAATACACTTGCCCTTAAGCTTAGATTTTCATACGAATGTTCATAGAAAAAATCCCAAAAAAGAACATTCAATTATTCAACATTCAATAATGCCATCAGAGACTTGCCAAATGTCGGTCAAAATCCCATGTGCTTTTAACATTCGATTTTGTAATGAATGCAGTCAAAAACGATACTTTTTAGATAATCAAATGAGTGTTCCGAAGACAATTAAAAACAAAATTCTACTGGTGTATGGCCAGCTTATGGATCCCTAACCTAAAAAGTGTCCCTAACATTATGGTAACTTCTAACACTACCTAAACCCTTTGCCTACAGTAAGCTGAGATTAAAATAACCACCCCAAGAATCATTCATTATGGAAAAAAGGGGGAAAGGGTGCATTCCCGGAGTGCAAACACTTATATTTACTATTGAAATCAAACTGGTGTAAAAAGTAACACTGTGAGTGATACTACTTCTAATAGGATATTATTGTAATGTATCTTAAATCAGTAGAATGTCCAAACATCAGCCAGCTTCTATAAATAAAACAACTCCTTTTGTTTATTCACATTCAGTAGCGTTTCCAGGGTATGGCATATATGGCACATGCCCTGCGTGCCACTTGAAGGGGGGCGTTGCTCCGTGGGTCAGTGAAAGTTTGCCGACCCAAGGAGACAGCTAACTTTTTTTTCTCCCCCTACCACTCTCCCATACACATCTCCCCACCTGGCACTCAGCAACCGGGGACGCTCTGGCCGGCAGGGCTCCTGGCAACCAGTGACGCCACCAGAGCAGGTATGTGTAAGGGCTATACATAGCAACCAGAGCAGGCGGGGAGATGTCTATATGGACAGGACACCGGCCAGAACAGCCAAGGTTGCCAAGAGCTGGATGCAACCTGGGCCACTTTGCCCAGGACCCCACCCAGCTCCTGGCAACATGTGATGTCTCTGGTGGCCAGGAGCTGAGTGGGACGTCAGGGGCACACTGTTGTAGATACGCCTCTGAAATACATTAACATCATTCAAAAGAGCGTCCATAAATAAAATCAAACTGTGAATTCCTCCTTGCTTTTTATTAACATCTTATACATGTGCACTGTATGGTCGGCGGACCATTCATTCCGGTGTGCTGATTATAAAGGTGGCTGCCTTACACACTTGCATTTGAAGGTTTCATCCACAGATGCATGCCCATGGACGCAGACAAGGGTGTGTCTCTATACCTGTACGGATTTGCAAGTTCAGGTCAGCAATTGGCCATGTGTAGCTGTGTCCTGTCATTGAGACGTACAAGCGGCTACACACAGCGCCCGTTCTTCCCCAGCACAGGTGTTTTGCACGGATGTGCACGTTGTGAGCCTGTACACATCTGTGTAAATGAGGCCTCCACAGGCTGAGTAGAGAAGCTTGCCCCCTGCCAACATGCTGTAGAAAAGGACTGTTGCTCTCTGTGTGAAAGCAGTGGTCTCACTGCAGAGGTATTACATGCTTCCTGGTGATTTAGAGCCAGAGCTATCCAATCAGCAGAGTTATAAGTCTGACTCAGTTGGGGCATGCTGGCACGGCACAGGCTTTTCTACCCAGAAAGAAAACAAACAAGACATTAAACATCTTTTGCTTTGATGCATCTGGAATGTATTTGGCTGATTTAAACTGAAGGTTCAATTGGGCTTCATCCCTGGTGAATGGGTTGGGGGGACTTCAACTTTTGTAGAACTTCTTAATTTGTAGCTCCCTGTAGTCTAAGTGTTCACCATAGTTAACTGGTTTCCTAATCTCTTTCTGTGTTTTTTTCAGATCTCAGCCATCATTGTGCACCCGAACTACGACCCCGTTTTGCTGGATTCTGACATAGCAGTCATCAAACTCCTGGACAAAGCCCGCGTCAGCGACTACGTCCAACCAGTTTGCCTCGCTTCATCTCCAGAGCTTGACTCCACCACCCTGGACTCCAGGATTGTCACAAGCGGCTGGAGGATCCTTTCTGACCCCAAGGCCCCAGGTTACAAGAACGAGACGCTTCGCGCCGGACTTGTCCTGCCGGTAGACTCGCTCCTGTGCGAGCAGCAGTATGAGGAGAATGGCATATCCGTCAGTGTGACAGAAAGCATGTTTTGTGCCAAGCAAGTGCTAGGAGCTTCTACTCACATCTGTCCTTCAGAGACTGGTGGTATTGCCGCCACGTTGCTGCCAGAATCTACGTCCTCTGAGACCAGATGGCACCTTATGGGACTGGTCAGTTGGGGCTATGATAAAACCTGTCACCGAGACCTGTATACAGGCTACACCAAAGTCACCACCTTCAAGGAATGGCTTGAAAGAAATATGAAGTAGATACTGAGTGAGGTAGATGAAACGGCCAATGGATCAAGATCCGAGGACTAAGAACTATTCTCTGTCCCATATTTATGTATTTATATCCACAATGCAGTAATCTACATCTCATTTTAGATAACCCGGTATTCAGGATTTTCATGAATTTTAAGAATTTCTGTTTTTACCTAGAAACACACATTTTATCAGGGAACTACATTCCATTCCAAGGGCTTTGGTGCAGTGTTGATGTCATGATGCTTGAAGGGTCTCCTAGACAATAGCCAGTGTTCCTAACATACAGTGAAGCTTCTAAAGCAGTAGGGGCCACATACATCCCTCTACTTCTTGGTGGCCCTCATGACTATGGTAAAATAAACCGTTGTTTTATTAAAAATAGTCTTACATTTTTACTTTGCCAATAGGCTTGTTTCTGCCACAGAGCTGCATTGTACATAGTTCTGAGTATTAGAGCTGACATGATTGACATGGATGATGGTTCAAGTATATTTAAACTTCAACGCTAAAATCCTAAATAACGGAACATGTTAAAGAAGAACTCTAGGCAGAATAAAACCTAACCCATGCAGTGGGGCTATACCCTGCACTACAAGGGTTAAGTGCTCGTTTTGGTCTAGGGTCTAAACTCTAAAGCAACAAAGATATACTCATCTGAACCTTGATTTGGCCTGGCTGTTGGAAAGCTCCCTGCAGCCTGTTACAGTTACATAGAGTTTGAGGTTGAATAAAGACAGGTCCATCAAGTTCAACCTTTGTATCCCATCTTATATATTGTATTAGACGTGACGACATTCCATCAAGGGGAGGGCTATTGATAGGCAGGGTGCTGTGATGTTTTTAGGAAGCTACAGTATGTACAGCCACAGTGGCACCAATGGAGGAGTGGCACCAAAATGACTGACAGTCATTTTGGTGTCACCCCTTTTAAAAAGTTGGGCACTCGGTCATGAACCGAGAGCCCGACAGTGTCTGGAGAGAGGAAGGGACCCAGCGGCATACCACCTGGTCTCGGCTCCGGGTGACACGCGGCCTCGGGACGCCCCTGTACAGCCCGCTGCCGGCCTCTCCAATCAGCCATGATCTGCCTGCATTGCATAGAGAAGGAGAGAAACCCAGTGATGACACAGTGGGCTCGCTTGGTATGCCATGATGTAGGCAGTGGGCTGGCTTTTAGGAGGAGTTATGCAAATATGAAAAAAGCCTTGATGGGTGGATGTTTGTCCGGTGGAAAACGGGGGGTTTCTAAATATTTGCATGAAGACCACCCTATGTAACGCCCGCATGTGATGCAAAGTCTCCATGATTGGAAGAACTGATATCCAATGAATGAAAGGGATGGGCCTGGGAAAGAGCTAGCTCAGGGGTGGGCTACTCCGGCCCTCCATCTGCTGTGAAACTACAAGTCCCATGAGGCATAGCAAGACTGACAGTTACAGACATGACTCCTAGAGGTAGAAGCATGTTGGGATCTGTAGTTAAAGCACAGCTGGAGGGCTGAAGTTTCCCACCCCTGGGCTACATGATGCTGGACCCTAAAATAAGGTGTGTAATTAAAACAGAAATGTTTTATTTACATTTTTTTTTAATTAACGTGTTGATGGTGGTCAGGGGAGAGAAAACAGGGAAAGCAAAATGTATGCAGCTTTAGGCAGATAATTTCCCATCAACGGAGAGTTGTCAGCAGTGCACAGAGCGGGAGAGGCAAGTATTTACAACCTTCTTTCCGGGTACAGCTTTTATTTAAGAAGCAGTGTTGCTTTAATTATCACCTTCATTTTCCATTCTCTGGACTTTGACACATTTCGCCAAAATTTTCTAATTCCACCAATTATTTTGGTAAATAAAAGCTCCATTTTGCTCATCACTAATGGCAAGCGTTGATTTGTCAGCCAAGTAGACCTAAAAATATTAGACCAAAAGACATTTCTGCAAACCTTTTTTTTACCTTCCTCTCTTGTTACGGCAAATGTTTGACAATTCTAAAAAAAAAAAAAGAAATCCTTTTACTTTTATTATCCTGCTTTAAGGAGCTTCTCCATCACCCAGAATTCTGACTTCTTCTGGCTCTCCGCTGCATCCATATGTTCTTTGGATTATAAGGGACACAGAAAACTGGGTCAATAATATTCATTTGCCCCCCAGGAAGACAGCTGCCAGCATCCTTCTGGCTACAACAAATCTTTTCCTGGCAGTGGAGAGTGCAGTGCAATACTTACTACTCTACTGCACAAATGATCTGAAATGAAGCGCCTGTGACAAGGTGTTGACACGTGTCACTTGTGTATGGGAAGCATATGTATACACTGTTGGAATCCATCAGTGGGGACTTAGAATATACCGTGTTTCCCCGAAAATAAGACACTGTCTTATATTTTTTTGGGCTCAAAAAAACACACTAGGTCTTATTTTCGGGGTAGGTCTTATTTTTTTTTTAATGTACAACAATTCAAAGTTAATGCAAATCCATATCCAAATCAAATAATCCAAAATGGCAAAATTAAGAATAGAGTGATCAGGGCAATCAGGGGTGCCTTACCTTTCCAAGAGCAATTTGGTAACCAATCTCTGGCCAGAATGAGTGAAGTGCACTTTCACTATTGATTCCTCACAGGCGGAGTGCATTTGGTATCACTCCGCCTGTGACAGGAGCCGACACTATAGAGGAAGCATTGGCTTATGCGGCTCTGCTTCCTCTAGCATCAGCATGCCCCACCCACTGCAGGCTGCCTGAAGAAAACTACAGGAGGGGGATGAAGACAAGACCAGTCACCCTGCACAAGAAGAGAGAGCAGCAGTGACCGGTCTTTATTACAGGAGGGGGCGGAGACAAGACCAGACACCCTGCACAAGGAGAGAGAGTAGCATTGGGTGGTCTTTATTACAGGAGGGGGCGGAGACAAGACCAGACCAGTCACTCTCCACAAGGAGAGAGAGCAGCAGTGACTGGTCTGGTCTTTATTACAGGAATCTCCATGTTTCACACTGGATTACTGCACACATCCAAATGAAATACACAAAGCTCACCATGATCAAGTAACAAAACACATGGCTCTGGTATTCGGACAATATTTGGTTAACCTAGCGTTAACCAACTTTAACATGAGTTTATACTTGCTACACCCATGTAGCTATGCTGGGAGTGCATGAGCTGGAAAATGCAGTTGCCTGGCTGTCATGTTGCTGCAATGGCTACAGAGCTACTGACCTGGGGCAAGCATGCAGCAAGTGGAGTCAGAACTTGTTCAGGAGTGCATTTTTGTGCAGGGTTAGTGATACAGAAAGGACTAAAGCGACTGAGTTAGGCAACATTTTCAGAAAGTGAGAAAAGAAATGACAATTTACGTGTCTCACCGTATGTTTCCTTTAGGTCTCATTCACACGAGAAAAAGCCGGCACGCACAGATCCGTGCTGCGTGCACGGCCGTATCGGGCAGCTCAAGGGAAGGACAGGTGCTGCATGTGATTAGTACGCAGCCCCTGTCCTTCTCTATGGGAGTACGCGGCCGTACGCCGCCCTACACTCACCTGCCCTGCACGTTCGTGCGGTTGAGGCTGTCTATACTCGTACGCTGACAGGATGGATCCTGTCTACATCCAAACCGGGACACCCGGACCCGTACGGACCTGCACTTGGGGTGAGCGTAGGGCGGCGTATTCCCATAGAGAAGAACAGGGGCTGCATGCTAATCAAACGCAGCACCTGTCCTTCCCGGGAGCTGACCGATACAGGCGTGCACGCAGCACGGAGCTGTATGTGCGGGATTTTTCTCGTGTGAATGAGGCCTTAGAGTGATTCTAGCGCTATTTATAAACTCAATTCCAAAGGCAAGTCTGCACAGAAATGGGCCGCACCATATTCTCTCCCGCTGCCCACCCTGCTGATCTGTGCTCTTTACCAATTTCAGTCCAAGAGAGGAGCCGGTACAACTGTTCAAGATTGAAGGGAAGGCCGGAGTTCAACTCTAAATGTATTCTGGGTTAAAGAGCCACTTTCGGTATAGAAAATACGCTTGTGGTTGAGATTGCCGTTGACGTTCTTACTTATGGAGTAGATGACGTTTTTAATCACACGGTATCACAAGACTGATTTGCCATGGGTAGACACTTCTTCTGAAACACAATCATTTCATTTGGAATTCAAACAAGACATTTTTTTTTCCGGTCTCATGTGACTTTAGCGATGATTGAGACGTAGCCTCAGAAATTAGTAAAAACATTGAGCACTAGGTGGCGCTATCGGCACATTAATGAGCCCCCTATACCCCGCAATACGGACGCTTAGTCGTCTGCAAATGTTTAGTATAAGGCAACCGCTTCAGCAATTTGTACATCAGACTCACTTTATTAAATTGCTTAACAAGACCAGCAGAACCTCCTAAAAGCCCATGGCGGCCCTTCCATTCTCTTCCCTCTCTTTCCATACCTTCCTACGCCGTCCTAATCCATTAGATGGGCCCGTTGGGTGAATGGGACCATTTTGGTGCCTTTTAGACACCTGTAGGCGATTGTGAAATGAAAAAAAAACACGCAGAGATGTAAATGTCAGACAAACATAATCCCTTCCTGTTCAGCATCAGGGCGTCTTTATTTCTCTGATAGAGACCTTCGTCATTAAAGTGACATTAAACCCTCAGATTTTTTAACATAAACCAATACTGTAATGTGTGCCTTACTGTAATCCATGGTTGTTTCCCTTCTCTTTGCTGCTTTTACTTTTAAATCCTCATGTCTTATCATGCTTGGGGAGAACTTCCCTTTGCAGCTGAGTGCCTCTTCCTGTAGTGCTGGCTCAGGTTGCAAACCTACACACAGACACCATGTATCCATTCCAGAGACAAGGCAGTCTGCTGCAAAACAGAAGTTCTGCCCAGCATGAGAACAGATACAGATTTAAAAGGAAGAGCAGCTAAGAGAAGGGAAACAACCATGGATTACAGTAAGGCGCACATTACAGTATTGTTTTATGCTAAAAAATCTGAGGGTTTAATGTCACTTTAAGTTGCTCATCCTGTTGGGAACTTTATTAGGCTGGGCGATTTTGCTCGGCGTTTATTTGTTTTCCGGATTTCTCTTTTTTTTAGGCTTCCTTGCGCACAATGGCAATAGCTAGGCTGCTATTGGCAATTTTAAATTGCAATAACCAATTGCAGGCTGGCTATTGCACCTGCCCACTGCTGCCAATCAGCAGAGGTGGACCTGAAGTTCTCCTTTAGGTCCTCCTCTGCTGATTGACAGCAGCAGTGGTTGGGTAAAATAGCCAGCATGCCATTGGCTATTGCAATTATAAAATGGCCAATAGCAGCCTAGGTATTTCCCCTGCTATCTGTTGTTTTGCCTTTTTTTCTGAAGGTGCCGCTGTCAGAATACAAAAAAAACACAAAAACAAAACAGCAGTTAGCAGGAGAAGCATTAGATCCTCTGCTATCTGCCATCATTTCATGGAGGTGCCCTCTCCCCCATCCAACCCCCACGGCCACGCCACCCTCACCAGTTGAGATCCCTGCAGACATGGCACAGGAAATGGTCATAGACTGCAGACATGCTACAGGAGATGGTCATAGACTGCAGACATGCTACAGCAGATGGTCATAGACTGCAGACATGCTACAGGAGATGGTCATAGACTGCAGACATGCTACAGCAGATGGTCATAGACTGCAGACATGCTACAGCAGATGGTCATAGACTGCAGACATGCTACAGGAGATGGTCATAGACTGCAGACATGCTAGCCACGCCACCCTCACCAGTTGAGATCCCTGCAGACATGGCACAGGAAATGGTCATAGACTGCAGACATGCTACAGGAGATGGTCATAGACTGCAGACATGCTACAGCAGATGGTCATAGACTGCAGACATGCTACAGGAGATGGTCATAGACTGCAGACATGATACAAGAGATAGGCGAAGACTGGAGACATGCTATAGGAGATTATCAGAGACTTAACTACAGTCATGACTACAGTCATGGTTGGAGACTAGAGACATGCTGAAGGTGATTCAGAAACTGGGGACACATTACAAGAACGTGCTAGAGCTCACTGCCATTGCAGTTTCCTTACTCGTCAGAACCCACTACAGTCTGCTTTAAAAAAATACTGCCACCACATTTCATATTTCCCTTCACCGAGATCCATTGGAGAAAAAACATTAGACCACCCAGAAAAAGAAAGCATGTTAAAAGGAATACGCCAAATAGCTTAGCCAGTGGAAACTATTTAAACTCTTATTAACTATTAAATGATTTTAATTATAATTAAGTTCCTAGACAAGGAAAACACATACATCAGGCTGCTAAGGTCTGAAGGCTGCACAATAAATACCAAAGGACGGGGTGTGGGCCTCGGTCCGAAGGATGGGCCATAGGGTGTAAATGGTTGCTGTGGTCAATGTAGACTGTTTCTGAATATGACACAAGCATGTGCTCCAGCTTGTTGCCTGTTAACTATGATTGGCTGCATGCACATGCATGAGGGACTTTGTACTAGCACATGTGAGTTAACGTGCATTGGCATGTGCCCTTGACAATGGGGGTGCTCACAGGCTTGGATGGTATCTTACACCTGCCTTTCTGGTGGCTTGTGCTGAGTCTTCCTACCAGCTACATTGTGCTAGTCCTATTTCTCCTGTTTCTGACCTGGACTGCCCGGACTGGTTTTGTCTCCTGCCCTTGTTGTCAACTCTGCCTGTTCCTGTTACCCCCTTGCCTGGATACTGACCACCCTCTTGCTTGCCACCTGCCTCGCCCCTTTGCCTGTAAACCAACTATGTTCTTCCCTGCCTCGACCTCGGCTCATTCGCTGACCGCCTGCTACTTCACACCATAGCCACTCTGTTCCTGTGACCCCTTGGTGGGGCAATCCTGAGGGTTGCTACATGGTGATAGCTTGCAGCAAAGTAGCCAATGACCACAAGGATCATTGGCCCATCCTTACGGGATGCTCCATTGAAGATTAAGTAGTCACTTAGACTCTGTGCCTTGGGTGCCAAGGATGTCATTTGTAACATGCTAATTTGAAGATTATGGAATTGCCACAAAAGTGCCAAGTGTATGATCAGCATGAGTGATAGCTCAATCAGATGCCCTGTAACATAAGCAACTTAGCGGTGTGTAGGTCACATCATTGGAGCCCACTGTTGGAACACTGTGCAGGGGATCAAAGGTCTTCTGACATTAATCATGAACAGCTTTTGCAGTGTAATCTAAAAACTAGAAATTGCCCATGTAGCCTCATAAAATAGTGTGAATTGGGGATTCACACTATTGTAACGTATTTATTTTTTAAAGTGACACTGTCACAAAATTTCAAAGTAGAAAAGAAGGTTCCCCTGAAAAGAAGGGACATTATACTTACCTGTCCTATCGCCACGTGGCCAATCTCCTCTGTCTTCAAGAGCTACGGTGCCAGGAGAATCATCTTCATCCAGGAACTCAGTGCAGTATGGGGGAACGAAAGAGAAGATCTGACTGTTTGCCTTAAAGGAAACCTGGGGGCTGCCATTGCTGAACTTCTTACCATACCAGGGGTGTAACTAGAAATCACAGGGCCCCATAGCAAAATTTTGTATGGGACCCTATGATTTCTGGTTACGCCCTTTGCAAAGCCCTTCCCAAACAGCCCGTCTGAGAGTGACCTCTCTCTATGGTGGGCTCTGCAGGGTCTCAGGTAAGCTGGTCACACCCCTGCACACCTCCTTACCTGTTAGCCCCGATCCCCTGTCAGCCTTATCCACCGCCGTGCCCCGCCTCCTCCGTCACCAGGCCTCGCCTCCTTCCCTGCCGACGCCCAGCCTCCTCCTCCTCCAAAGCTGCTGGCTGTCACTGACTCAGCAGCGGCTGTGAGGAGGAACGTGCCACTGCACAGATCACTGATAGGCTGTCAGGAATCTGAAAAGCGGCGCATTCCTCCTCACAGCCGCTAGTGACAGCCAGCAGCCTGCGATGCCATAGCGACCCAGGCGGCCCACACGGCATCAAGGGGATCCCTTTTCTCCTTGTCCTGGCCGGGCCGTCCTGTGCCCCATAGTGGCCGCCTGGGTCGCTATGGTGATAGTTCCGCCACTGCATGCTAGATGCCTGGTTGTTATGCTGACCCTCTGCCTTCAATACTTTGAGTCGCTGACCAGGAACTGATGGGGACTCCTGACCCTACTCTGCCTCAATCCTTATCATTCTGATTCAAATATCATTGTACATTTTAACTTCTTTCCCTTTAAATCGTTTTTAAGCAGCTCTCTGTATAAAACCCTAATAACTTGGCCTGAGGAAAATGTTAATTTAGGGCTAATTCACAGGTGCATATTCAAATACTCCCATCTACACTGGACCTTTATGCCAGAAGCCTGCAAAAAAAAAAAAATCCAGAGTAAAAAACGCAAGTTTTGGCGCAATTACTATTACTATTATTATACAGGATTTATATAGCGCCAACAATTTGCACAGAGCTTTACAATATAAGGAAGACATTACAGGTACAATACAAATCAAGACATAATGGTAAGGAGGGCCCTGCCCATGAGAGCTTACAATCTATTTATACATATGCACACGCATTTAAACATCTTTGTGCTCATATATATGTAAATGATCCCAGTAAGCTCCTCATCAAACGCAGATTTGGAACATATTTTGTGCTGCTCTACCATACGGATCTAAACGCCACAATACGCATGGACACAATGGCTGAAATAGAGCTGCGTTCAGAGGCATTAAAAGAAAAATGCCTAAAAGTGGTGTTTTTTCTTCCTTTGTGCATCACAGGAATAACAAATATCAAACCTCCTTCTGGTTTTTGAGCCCCCCTCCCCGACCGTATTTATTAACATATCAATCATGCACTTGTCACTTTTTTTCTCCTCTATTGGTTTATAATTTTGTCCAGTTTTTATTGATTCTTTGTATCAAGCACTAGTCTAGGGATATTTTCTCATAATATTCAATTATGATTTCATTTTTTTTTTTTGCTAATTTAATTTTTATTTATTTTTGCTAAACGTGAATTCTAATTTTGCCATAATGTATAAAAGATGTGACATAAATGGTTGTGAATGATTTGCAGTCATCACGATACGATTCAGATGAAAGGAGGACGGCTCGATTCGCAGCCGGAGAATACCCTGCTCGCAGTTAGCCCTCTACAGCTATGTGTAAAGGAAGGCTGAGGATTTAAAAGAGTAACAACAAGCGAGTGATGTCAGCTCTGCCTAAAATAGAGAGGGATAGACTGCAAATCCACAGCTAGGGGACTTAAAGCTTTCAATCCCTCTGTAGCCAGCAGCAGGTCAACACACACAGCTCCTGGAAGAGGAGAAAGCAAAAGATCAAAGCTAGCCCACGAGTCCACCTCCCCCCCCTCTTTTTTTCCTTTTGCCCCCCCTGGCATCAGCCAGTAAGAGCTCACTACTTCACCAGGGGTGGCAGTGCAAGCCCTTGAGTCATTTCAGGTCTGGATGGTGGAGAGGCATTGAACTACAGACAGGTGCTCAGCTCCGCCGCTTCCCGTTGCTTGTGTTTTTGGTTGGAACTCTGAGGATTATTCCAAGCATCTTATGTCACCACTGACAGACTTCCCAAAGATTTTTTAAAGTGACCCAGTCCCAAGGGCTTGCTGGAGAAAACCGAAGAACCTGCGGCGCCATGACGACCAATGAAAGGTGAGTTTTCCCTCGACTGGGGTCCGTATCATCGCACCCTTTATTTTTCTCCTTCATTCAATGTGTGTTTTGTATTCTCTTTTCCAATGGTCTTGATTTGCTTTGGTTAGAGCACTTTGATGGCTTTATTGTTGACCGTGGTGTAGAGGATAGGGATGCAAATACTGGAGATGGCAGGGGGCACTCGTAGCGAATTAAGGGGCTTTTGTTGTCAACAGCTGTTCACATTCATTATTTATCAGGCGAACAAAAGACCCTGAGCTTGTAACGGGGGGTTTGCGACCGGTTGCTTCCAGCCGGAGCTCCCACGGCACTACGGGGTCTGCTGATCAGACTTATTGTTTTGGGTTTTTTTGTCAGGTCGTCAATACACTTGTTTTTGGATTGCTTGCAAGGATTTGTTCATTGTTCCCAGTCGGGAGGGGGAAATCGCTGCCATTCGGCTCAGACGGCAACTCGCGCTCAGCTGCATATTTAAATATATGCATACACAGAAGAAGCCGTCGTTCGATACTGAGGTCGAACGACTTTCTTTTAAAGAAATACACCCAATTACAAACACTTTAGCATATCAATGAGCAATCTTTTTTTTATGATCCAACTAACTCAATGCTGACACAATCATACAAGGTCCAAGTCACCCAAATGAATTGGGTGAAACCATTGCGTCCTGATCTCCTCTTTGCACATATATGGCCAGATGGTCACCTAGAACTGTTGATATCAATTGCATCTTATTGGGGATTTAAAATGTGAGAATGCATTGGGTTCTGACCATGTATTGTGATCTGGATTGGTGGTGCATCTTTGTAATGCTCTCTTAAAGATTGTTGTGTAGCTACCATGCCATTACGTTTCTTCTTGGCTGGTTCAATGTGATATTTGCATGGGTGTCGTGAAAGTGCTGTTCTGTATGTAGTTGACTGCTTGCACGGTATTTCCAGCGTGCTGGAAATTAAACTGCCATTGATACTATGGTTAGGATCAGTCACTGCGTGCATGCTCTGACCGGTCACATTGCTACCAAGAATCAAGTAGGGATAAGACCTTAGTTTCTTACCATGCTCTAAGCTGCCAGGCTAATTCAATATGGCAATGCAAAGGGGCCAATGACCATGTGCAGACTAATAACCAGTGATAACCAATCAGAATTTATCTTCTTATTCCATTGATCTCTCATTGTCTGTTTTCAGAGTCTTAGCAAACCATCGCTGCTCTTTGCCATGTTGGCCAACCCTAAATATTCACTAACGTTGCTATAATTCAAAGATGTTGTGAAATGAACAGCGCCCAATGTTGATTGGCTTTCCAATTGAACTGCCAAGTGTTCAAAACAGGAATCCTAAATTAATATCGAGGCTGGAACAGGCAATCGATGCAATCACGATCAGATCCTGCAGTCGCCATGGCAATCTGCGGTCTCTGGACAGCTCATGAATAAAATCAAAGATCTTATTAATAACTGAAATTTTCACCACGTCAATAATTGACGTTTAACACAATTTCATCTTCGGGGTCAGGCTCGTCTGCGGTTTTCCCTAATCGTCAAATAATGTCTTCATTTGATGTTGGCAGCTGTTGGCTCATTGAGTATTCTCTGCTTGTGGCAGCCCGGCGGAGCCTCCGGAGAGCGCCTCGAAGATCGTTCCTAGATTAATACTTTCTACCATCGCAATCTCCGTGATTGAATTACTTTGCTACCAACAGATAGAACACGTCCCTTGGGTCGTCGAGGTGGCAAAGGGCCACGGTTGATGAGCCTTTTAAACAACGCTTGACTAGAAGGGGATGGCAGCAAACACAAAGGTGTCTGGTCCCATATCATTATTTGTCAGCTCATTTTCAATGCCTCTGAGTCTTTTTGCAGCTCACGATGGGGTGAGAGGTATAAGGGGACCCTCTGTTATACATTTGAAGGCAGATGCCTTCAAATCTGGGAGCTGTGATTGCTGACTTGTTTAGTACAGGTTCCAGTGCTCTGATCTGCTACTGGCTTCATTGGCTTGAGAGGCAATCATCTGGAACAGTCATGTTGCCATTGAAGGCTGATCTCCAATGCTTCATACTATTATTTTTATTGCAGGTATTTATATAGCTCTGGCAACTTTACGCAGCGATTTACATTGTCGCACAATCACATCAGTCCCTGCCCTCAAGGAGCTTACAATCAAAGGTCCCTATCTCACATGCATACATATGAGGACCAATTTAGACCAATTATGATACTAATTCCAGGCCAGTGACTCCTAAGGTCGCAAATCCACGAACAAGATGGCAGATAGGTAGGTTCCCATTAGAATGTCTCCCAATAGGAACCTACCCATTGGGAGTCACTCTTCCTTAAAGTTAAACTCCGGCCTTCCCTTCAGTTCTGTCCAGTTGTACAGGTTCCTCGCCTGCTCTGAAATTCCTTACTCTGATTTCACTGCTCACAGTGTGCATTAGAAGCTGCAGCAAGTCTGATAGAGCCTGCCTCATTTCCTGGCTGGAGGACATGAGGCATTAGCTAGGCCTTTCTTCCCCGGCCTGACTGTCATTGGCCTTCCCCTTTCATTCATTGGGTTTCAGTTCTTTTAATTATGGAGGCTCAGCATCTCATGTGAGTGTTACTTAATCTGCCTAGGTTCTCCTGCTCCTCCAGACTGACCACCCATCAAGCCATTTAGATATTTGTATAACTCCTCCCAAGAGCCAGCCCATTGCTTGCTTCAGGGCTGATGGCTCTTGAGAAGAGTACTGAGGCAGAGTTCTCTCAATACAAGCAGACTTCGTTTAAAAAAAATCAACCATAGTTTTCCTTTTTTTTTTAAAAAAACCCCACCCCCTTAGTGTAGCCTTCCCAGTCTACTTAGTGATGTCTACTAAGAAGAAGCCCCTAAAGTGATGGTTTTGGATGAAAGCCTGTGCCATGTCAGGCCAGGCCACACAATGAAGATTGCTGGGTCAATGAGGAAGGTAAGTATGTAACCAGGTGGGCTGAGATCCTGTACCTAGTATAAAAAATGCAAACAGAAGAACCCTGTAGACATTGAATGCTTACCTGTCCAGAGATAGGTTGAGTTCAATTTTCACTCTTTGCAGGACTATGGCCACCGCTGCTATCCAACACTTCTGGGGGTGTCAGATGACTGGCCCCTCCACTAGGCACCCTGTAGTGATCAGGTCATAGTTCTGTTCTCTCCTTTTGTAACCATGTTCCAACTGTTGTTTAACAGCAGTGCACAAAACAATAGAGCTTTCATTGGCTCAGGGAGTGTGACATTTGCTGATTGGAGAGTTCTAGCTCCGACTCAGCAGGGGGTGTGTTGAACATCTACAGAGAGGCCACTGCTTCCCTATGGAGAGCAAAGGTTCTTCTCTACAGCATGCTGGAGACTTACAGGCTCTTCTACTCCGGCTGTGGCTACTTTCTAAAGGAAACACACTGCACAACTTTGTTTTGACGCATCTGGAGCACATTTAAAGAAGAACTCCGGGCAAGTTATAAATGAACCCTTGCAGTGGGGCTATGCCATCTAATCGCAGTCCTGCGGTAGTGACCTCTCACCTCTCTCGCCCTCTTTTCCGGCTGCGGAATGTCTCTCAGTGTCCTGCGGTACACAGTGACGAGGGAGGATGGAGCTGGCTTCCCGGCCAATCAGGATGCCGGGCAGCGTGTAATGACTTGCTGCCTGGCTTCCTAAAACCGTAAGACCAAGTATTGGGCTAGACATCTGAGCATTTGGACGAGTACGAGTCCTCGCCCAAATACTTGGCATCGGCACCCATACTGATATTAGCATCGATATCGGTGCATCTCTACTGCAAGGGTAACTTTTGAAATGCCCAGAGTTGTTCTTTAACTGATTTCAACTGAAAGTTCCGTTGTGCTTGTGAATATACGACCACATTGAATGTCTGCCTAGAGTTCTGCTTTAAATATCAAATCTGATGACTGATTTATACTTCCCATTTTTTTTTAAGTGGAAAGGTGGATTAGCATTTTTGGAAAATGTCA
Source organism: Nanorana parkeri (assembly GCF_000935625.1). Taxonomy (NCBI): domain Eukaryota; kingdom Metazoa; phylum Chordata; class Amphibia; order Anura; family Dicroglossidae; genus Nanorana; species Nanorana parkeri. The sequence continues at coordinate 1,224,552 of NW_017306553.1, forward strand.
TTAAAGCAAGGGCACTTTATATCTCATTTAAGGACATAGTTATTGAGGCAATAGAAGAACACAAAGGTTTCATTTTGTAACTTGATAACATCCAATGATATGTCTTATAGTCAAGAGGCCCTTTATGGAGGGTATCTATAAATCACAATGGAGGGGAAAAAAATAAATAAACAATCAATACTTTGTAGATTAATTAATTCCCAGACTAGTCCGGAGTAATACAAAGTCATGCCCTCCTCAAATGTTATTGATCGGAAGAATCAGGCAAAAATAAAATCGCTGTCATAATACTTTTGCCCACTGCAGGCACTGTAGGCTCAATTCACAGCCCCAACACCCTAAAATTAGGATCCTTATTTTAAAGAAAGTGACGGTTATTTTTTAGCTGGGTCCAATGAGATTTAAAAATTACAGTCACATGACTATAAATAAATATCCTCATCCTTGTGCAAAGCTTGGTGAGTTGAGCCTGATGCCAATGCATCCTGGATAAATGATGTTCCTTTTTTTTAGTCCGAGGCTGGCTTAGAAGACAGACTACAGCCTTATATACAACTATATTGAACTATTTATGAATAACTATTATTTACAATGGGTGTAATTAGCTTAGCATTAACAATGTGCAAATGTACAACATTGCACACAACCAATTAATGATCATCTTTCAGTTATTAGCCGTCAACTATGTGCCACAGCCCAACACCATCATGGCTAAATAACCGTTTATAAGCTTTCTGAATGCAATGGCGGATATTAAAGAGACACAAATTAATGCAGCTCTTTAATCATTAATAAATCATGACATTTAGGGGGTTATTCACTATTGAGCTGAAGTATATAGCCGTAGCTATGGCTAATCCTTTGGCTCTCTTCGGCCGCCGGAGCCCTTCGGGTCAGTCGAACCGAAGGGCTGCTGTACGGGCTACTCACTTAATCTCCCACTATACCAAGCCCTAAGAGTTCATTTAAAGTCATAATAAATCGAACAATAAAGTCATTATTATTGCACTTATAAAACAGATATAATAAAAGAAAAGAAATAATAAAAAAATTAATTGTTAGGGTTTACACACACTTTAAACCCTAATAAAGCAAACTCCTATTTTGCCAATACTGAGCAAAGTAACAAGCGCACTTTAAAGGAGAACTATGAGGTGAGTGCTTTTCACTCACCTCATAGTTCTAGGCGACCTGTGATAATGAGACTGTCACAGGTCGGCTCAGTAGATCGGGAAGTGAGCGAACACATAACGGCGTTCGCACACCTCTCGATCCTGTCACGGCTCCCTGCCGTGACAGGGGAGGGGCTGGATTCCCCCCTCCCCACTCCGATCCGCCAGCGCTGACTGGCGGAACGGACGGGGAGGGGGCGGGTACAGCTGGCTCTGCCTCTAGATAGGCAGAGCCAGCTGTCAGTCACGCAGCTGGGCGGATCCCGGCATAATTGTCGGGATCCGCTTCAGCTGCGGCGTCTCAGTATACCGCGAGCTACAGCTCGCGGTATACTGAGCCTAGGGTGGCGGGAGGACGCTAGTTTGTGTCCTCCCGTTACCCTAAGGAGAACTATGGGGAAAAGGCTTAACCCCATAGTTCTCCTTTAAAGGTTAGGCAGGATTTACCCCATGTCCCTGCTCTCCCAACTGCCATAGTTGGGGAGAACACTTCACACTCCCACTACCTCCCTATCATGAAGTGCTGGGCACTCGAACGGCTGATCAATAGGTCTCATGTTACCTGGCGCAAGGGAGCAGTTTCCTAAACTTCGTATGCAGGTGTGGACAAAAAATCAAAACGTGCACGGAGATTTTGAGTTTACCTGGCTGTGGATTAGGGGTAACTAGAGCCTATGTACAGCATAGCCCATCATTGTCCCTTTCTTGGATGGCCAGGTCCACTTTGGAACAAACCCTCTGTCCCTTTTTTTTTCTTGACTGTCCCTCTTTCTGGACTGACCTGACCTCTTAAAATATATGTACTATTTATCTATCAAAAGTATTACATTGTACTCAACTTCTATTCCATCTTCTAACTGCAGTAATTATGAAACAGTATCTATCTATATATATCTATATATCTATAGAAATATAGATATATATAAATATTTCAGCTGGTTTTTCATGCTTTTTTCCATCTAGAAGCTCAGAGGTTGGCCTATGATGCCTCATATAGAGTAGACTATTACCTTGCCTAGTATGGGCAAATTACAGGAGGAACAACCTCCTTATCAGAAAGCTAGTTGCCTGGCTGTCACTGCTTTCAAACCATAGAAACACAAGAAAGGACCAAACAGGATGTCCATGATAACTTGACATCATTTTTGATGGATTGGTCACATTAAAGCAGCCAATGCGTTTCAGGGATCAAACCACTCCCCTTTCATTATGGCAGGATATAAATATTAAACATAATCATAATGATGAAATAAATAACGATGAACGTTGTGTCTAAAATTACATGCATATTAGTACTCTACAGGATATAAAACAAGAAAACATCACTGACCGATTTTAACACTTTGAACTACTGGCCTATTGCAAGCATGCAGCAAGTCAATTCAGAATTTTAGCAGAACCTAACTTACCTGGGTGTAAGCGGTGTGATGTCATTGAGCTTCCTCACGGACGTCTTCTCATGGTCTTCTTCCAGATTAAGCAACTTCAGCCATCATGACTGGCTGGGCCAGGATGACATAACTCCCACTCACGTGCACATAGTTCATTCATCCTGGTAACGAGACATTATGAGAATGTACACTGAGCTGCACATGGGCAGCTCATGTCTATTCTACAGAAACCTACGAGCAGGAAAGTAAGAAGGATTTATTGCTGCCATTGCTGACCTCCTTCTGAAGACACCACTTGACTGGCTGGCTGCTATCTTCTGTGCTTTCCTAAGTACCTTAGCAAGAGCAAGCATGCAAATCATGAATTCTGGATCTTAGGGGCTCATGTATAAGCTTTCTGCACAGTGTAAAGCTGGGTAAATGCCGTTCACACAGCATTACCACGATTAGATGGCGCTGAGGTGCAGGAAATTCCTATATTCCTCTGTGCCATCGAGTGGTGGTAATGCTGTGCGGATGCCATTTACCCAGCATAAAGCTTTATACATGACCCCCATTTTATGTCTCTTCTGCAATAAAAAGCTGGCAAGTTTCTTTCTATTTAAATCTAAACTTACACTTAAAGTCGGAACCTATTTGTATACTTTTTACTACCATGAGAATCATTAAAGCCATTGGATCAGCACAGAAGCTAGACAACTAGGATTTTTAGGAGAGGTCAGCAATGATGGGCTATATATAATTTTAT